>NC_133648.1:146617802-146944884 GCF_009905375.1 Apium graveolens | reverse complement strand
TTATGCATAGTTATGGCTATATTATGAGTTTAAGCACCCCATTCATTCTCAATCTTCTTCAATAAATCAATGAAGAAGACAATGAATAGTGATTTCAAAGTTTTTAACTTGAATTTTTCTTGTTTTCCTTTAAGATCCAAGCATCCCTAAGACTTCTCAAGGCTTCTTAAGGCTTCCTAGCTACTCCCACCATTTCAAGGAAGGTATATCATCTCAAAACCCTAGATTCCTTTGTATAATAAGATGATTTTGATTGTTATGGTGATATAGTAGCTTAATGCTTGTGGTTTAGAGTTTGGGTTGGAGGGGTAGTGAAATGGAATGGTGAATCTTGTTGTTTTGGTTAAAAGAACCTAAGTATAGTTAAACTCAAGCTTAAGCATAAGTATAAATATTAATATTGAATTGATTGGGGCTGTTATGATGTGATAAGGATGGACTTTGGTTGTATGAATGGATTGAGGTTGAATTGTGATGGTTTTTGAATGGTTTAAAATTGGGAAATCGCGTAAACATAGCCGTCGTAATGTCCGATTTACTTTAGACTGCTTTTGTTCATAACATTTGGACCCGAGAACTCCCTGCTAGATTATGAGCATTTCAATGTTTAGATAGTTCAGGCTACGAGCTTCGTTTTGATATGTAGTTCGTTTGATTCCGATGTACGGTTTAGGAGAAACGACCGTTTCAAGTAACGGCATTTCGCGAACAAAACTTTTCCCCTCGCCTTATTTTGAAACATAGGTTAAAGACCTTAAAGGACTAATTGGGGTATGAAACAATTATGTTAAGTGGATTAGGCAGTTGGTAAGGTACTCGCGAAAAAATCGCCTTAAAACCCGTAATGGTTAAATTATTAAAAATGGTGGAGCCGAGGGTACTCGAGTGACTTAAGAGAATCAGTAAGCGCAAAGCGAGCGTTAGAGTCTAAGTTGGTTAATGTATAGATTTACAAGTGACTTTGGTTTAATTCCAACTTACTTGTTGTTTATAGGTTACCAGACTCGTCCCGAGCCATTCGTAACCCCCAGTCGCTCAGGCAAGTTTTCTACCCGTTATACTGTTGTTGTGATGTATATGTGTATATGCATGATCTTGCGATAAATGCATATTTGTTATTAGCAAATTCTTGCGATATATTGTAGCATGTGATATGGTATATATGCATGCCTGTTTCATATTCTTGGATTATATATCTGTTGGTTAAAATGCTTACAGTTGCATAATACCTATGCTAGAGATAAGCGGTATTGAGTTTACCCTTAGTATAGGGGATCAAAAGGTAAACATATTTCTAAACCGGGAGTCGATGTTCCCGAGTATAATATATATATTTTTATATATATATGGTTATAGTTTTCAAAACTATTAATCGAATAAGGTTTATTCGATAACTTTATTTTATTATTGAATATTATTTCGAATATTCATCCGAGGACTTATGACTCCTTTATTTTATTATTGAATATTATTTCGAATATTCATTCGAGGCTTATGACTCTTTTTATTTTATTAATTAAATATTTTTTTAAATATTCATTTGAGGATGTATGACTCCTTTATTTTATTTAATGAATATTATTTATAATATTTATTCGAGGTATTATGACTCCGCTTATTACTGAAATATATTCTTTATTTTATTAAATAATAAGGTGTCAATAATCAAACTTATTTTCGATTATTCAAATAAAGATAGTACTTTCATATAAGTATATCTTTGGTTATTTAATATCCATTTCAAGTATGAGTTTTGAAACTTCTACTTCGATTATTTTTATAAGGATTATCTTTATGAGAATATTATTTAAATAATAATATTCAGATATTTTCTAATATATCGGGACTGATTTATTTTAATAAATCAGCAGTACTCCAAACATTCTTAAAAATGTTTTCAAGTCTTCAAAATGATTTTTAAAGTTAGAGTGGACCCCAAAACTCATTTTATTTATATTTAAGATCTTCCTTTCAAAGGGGATTTAAATACTCGCTCAAAACCTGGGGGATCCAGCTCTGTGGTGCATTTTATATTCGCAACGTGGTTGCTGTTTTGAGAAAACAAATGAATTGATTACTTACCCAACGTTCGGGAAGTAAGCCCATCTAATTGAGTCGGCATAAGTGACAGGCCGGGGTACGGTCTATCAAAGTGTAAGTGGCTGGGTGGCAGTCCATCAACGCGGGGGATTCATCCATCTACTAGTAGAAAAGGTTACTTATTGGTATCTTTGCCTGATCAACAAGATATCAGGTTTATGCCAAAATTTCTTTTCTTTCCAAATTCATTGGATATTGCAACTCTGTTCATACTTTACATGACAGAGGTTTTCAGGAAATGTATGAGAGATATATATAGGTGTACATATATATCGGGACTTAATGAAGTATCTTGTAACTTCATTTCATTCAATAATATTTCAAAGATTGAATCTATTCAAGTATTATCTTGTAGTCTCATCTATGTGATGAACTTTTGAACTAATTATAACTTGAACGGTGGTAGTTCAAGTAGTATTTGGAAAAGATATAAGTATATTGGAGTATCTTGTAACTTCATCTTTTAAACTTATATCTAGTAAATGATTATCTTATGCATGACAAAGATTTTCAGAAAAACGTTGAGACAAGGTTAGATATATGAGATCACCTTGCAACAGTATTTTTATACAGTTATACACTGGAACTCTGTGTGTATTATGCATGGAAGAGGACTTCCAATATTTTGAAAAGTATATATATATACTGAATATTTTGCGACTTCATCGCATTAAGATATCAACTTGGTTCATTTCTTTTGACCAAGACTTTCATGAGTACTATGAGAAGGCTCATATATAGTTAATCATTATACATATTATTTTGGTGGGCTTGCTGCTCACCCTTGCTTTCTTCTTTCATCACACAACAACAGATAGAAAAGATGAACAGGACCAAGCTCCCAATTCGCGAGCGGATAGGAAACGTTCCGCAGTTTCCTATAGGCGTTGATGTCGCTGTAGCTGAGGTAGGAACTACCAATAGGCTAGGCTTTCAACTTTTGATGTACCAGACTTATGTATCTTTATCAATTGTAATAATGGCAAAGAAATGTAAATTTATTCAGAAAACCTTTTAAGGTGTATTGGCAGATAATTGTGGAATAAAATGACTTGTGATTATTTTTGGATGTTCATCTCTGAGACTATAATGTGTGGTGTGTGTGTTTATTGTGGGGTCACAGTACAGAGTAGTTGATTAATTATTAAGATTGGGTGTTATTAAGGGAAATGGAACTCGTGACAACCCGGATCCCCGACCCCGGATTTGGGGGTGTTACATATAATGCTTAGACTAATGTGCTAGATGATATAACATGCCTACCTTGATGTTTATTCATGTTTATATATGTGATATAAGCTTAGTTTATCATGTAATGATAGATTTAGGTGAACTTAAATGAACATAAGGCGTTTGTTAGACAACCTAGTATAGTGAAATTGTTTCATAACCTTAATAACAATATTATGAATACAATCATGAGATCTTGTGTTTGTGAAACACGTAATTGAATATAAATTTTCGATATGAGAGAAAGGATGATTCTGTCAACAACAGATTTCTATCTGTAAGAAAGGGTTATTAAGTGACGCCTCTTGACAATGCTCCACCCGATCTGGGAATCATCTGATTATTGATTATTGATTTGAAATATTTAATTTAAAAGGAAGAATTTCTTTATAATATGATTATGATAGTAACGTAATATAATCCCTCTAAAATTAAATAATATCAAGTAGTAATTGGCCAATGACACAACGGGCTTGTGTCGGTCATAGCCTTCCAACATGATAGAAAGTAGTTCTTATTTTTGAATCATTGTCATTTTGTGCCACAGCCGAGGGCTTTGATTTCGAAATAACAAATACTTGTCTATTACATAGAGATGTGTACATTAAATAAGAATCTAAAGGTCGTTACGTGCCACAGCCGTGGGCCTTTGGGGACTGATTCAATTGTACGGAATGTTGGGACAGACTTGACTTATAATATTGAGTTTGTCGTGCCACAGCCGTGACTCAATTATTCAAGAGGCTAAAGTTTGATTAGGGAATAACATTAGATGTAATTGACAAGAGTTGTCTGCCTATTGAACATTACATGGCATTTCGTGCCACAGCCGGGGTTGTGTAATGGAATGTAGGATCCCTATTCCCACTAGCATTATGAATGCTTATTTTTCACGTAGGGCGTTGAATAAATTAGATAAACTAGTGGGAGCCACTTATGAATAAAGACCCGATTCATATAGTGTTTTGAAATGAAATCGAATATTTGCTAAGTGTTGTTATGTGTTTATCATTTACAGATTTACTTTGTACGTTATGTCTTCTGCACTATCACTCAGGAGCATACTAGATGCTCACAAATTGACTGGTCCTAATTATGCTGACTGGCTTCGAAACTTGAGAATTGTTCTCAGGATTGAGAAGCTGGAATACGTGATTGACTCACCTAAGCCTACTGAACCTGCTAGTGATGCACATAATGATGAACATGTTGTATATCGTAAGTGGTTAGATGATGCAAATGTTGCTCAATGCATCATGCTAGCTTCCATGAACATTGAGCTACAGAAGCAACATGAGCATATGGATGCTCACACTATCCTCATGCATCTATAAGAGTTGTATGATGTGGCAGGGAGGACAGCTCGATATGAGATATCGAAGGAGTTGTTCGGTTGTAGGATGTCTGAGGGATCATCTGTGAATGACCATGTACTTAAGATGATCAATTTGATTGAACGTCTTGGACAACTTAGTTTTGCCATGGATGGGGAGCTGAGCCAAGACTTGGTCTTGCAATCGCTTCTGAGTTCATTCTCGCAGTTAGTTGTGAACTTTCACATGAATAAGTTGGATGTCAGCCTACCTGAACTCCACAACATGTTGAAGACTGCGGAATCAAATTTTCCCCCTAAAAAGAGTTCTGTTCTTCTAATTGGTGAAGGTTCCAATCCTAAGAAAAGGAAGAGGAACTCTTCCAAGAAGAAGAAAGTAGGTGAAGAAAAGCCGGTTCCACCAAAAGCTGAAGACCCCAAGAGCAAAGTTGTTTGCTTTCACTGTAACAAGGTGGGGTACTGGAAGAGGAACTGCAAGGTTTACCTTGCAGAATTGAAGAAGAAGAAGGGTAGTGAGACTACCGCTTTTGATTCAGGTATGTTCATGATAGAAGTGAATATGTCATTAAATCAAATTTCTACTTGGGTATTAGATACCGCCTGTGGTTCTCAAATCTGCAATTTGTTGCAGGGACCAAGGAGAAGTAGGACTCTTGAGGAAGAGGAGGTGATTCTACTGATGGGAAATGGAGCAAGAGTTGCTGCTGAAGATGTAGAATCATTTCATTTACATTTGCCTACGGGCAAGACTATTGTTTTAAATAATTGTTATTTTGTTCCCTCGATTGTGAGGAATATTATTCCCATGTTAGACTTGGCTGGATTTTCATTTATTATTGAGAATAATGAATGTTCTATTCTTAGAGATAATATTCTTTATGGACGTGGTACTTTAAATAATGGTCTGTATAAATGTGACATAATTTACTTCAGATTGAACAAACTAATAAAAGAAAAGGGATGATGAAAATCTCACTTCATTGTGGCACTGCAGTCTCCATTTAGTAGACATGGAGAGAGGGCTGCAAATTTGCTAGGAATGGTACACACAGATGTATGTGGACCAATGTCTACGCAAGCCATGGGTGGATTTTCATACTTCATTACTTTCATAGATGATAGATCTGGATTCGGATATGTGTTTGATGAAACACAAGTCTGAGGCCTTTGAAAAGTTCAAAGAATATAAGTATGAAGTGGAGAAACAACCAAACATAGTATTATAACTCTTCGATCAGATCGAGGTGGTGAACACTTTAATGGAGTGTTTCTAGATTATCTCAAAGTAAATGGTATAGTCTCCCAGTTGACTCCTCCAGATTGGTATCTGAAAGGAGAAATCGAACTTTGTTAGACATAGTTCGGTCCATGATGAGCTATGCAAATCTTCCAGTATTCCTATGGGGTTATGCATTGGAAACCTCAGCATATTTACTGAATATGGTGCCTTCCAAAATCTGTTCCTCAAACTTCGTATGAGATATGGAAAGAAAGGAAACCGATTCTTAAACACGTTAAGATTTAGGGATGTCCAGCTTATGTCAAGTAAGTTGACCCAGATAAGCTGGAATATCGATCCGTAAAATATAGTTTTGTGGGATATCCTAAAGAGACTTTAGGGTATTACTTTTACACCGATCATCGGGTGTTTGTCTCCAGACATGCTACCTTCTTGGAAAAAGAGTTTATCCTTGAAGGAAACAGTGGGAGCAAAATTGAACTTGATGAAGTTCAAGAAGCTCAAACTACTACAGATCAAGTGGAAACACCTGTTCTGACTGAACAACCTTTTGTGGAACAGCCCATTCATAGATCAGGGAGAGTGTCTCGCCAACCTGAGAGGTATTATGGCCTTGTCATTGAGAATGACAATGAGTTGTCGATCATTGATGATGACGACCCTGTAACCTATAATGAGGCTATGAGTAGTGTTGACTCAGAGAAATGGTATAGTGCCATGAAATCCGGAATAGAATCTATGTATACGGTATACGAAAGAATGATTGAAGAAGATGGCCAGGTGGAGACCTATAAGGCCAGGCTTGTGGAAAAAGAATTCAAACAAAGGCAATGGATTGACTTTGATGAAACCTTTTACCTGTAGCCCTGTTATAATCAGTTCGGATTTTGCTTGCGAGTGCTGCTTACTACGACTATGAGATCTGGTAAATAGCCAAATGGTTTTCTTTCCAAGAGAAATGAAAACCTAGTGTGTAAGCTACTGCGAACCATATGTGGTTTAAAGCAAGCTTCTCGAAAGATGGAACATTCGTTTTGATGAGACAATCAAAGAGTTTGATTTTATCAAAAACGTAGATGAACCATGCGTCTACAAAAGGGTTAGTGGGAGCGCGGTAACATTTCTTGTATTGTATTGAAATAGAGTTGACACACATAACAACATAGCAGACCCACTCACAAAGCTACTTTCTGAAAGTCACTTTGATCGTCATAAAGACTATGATGGGTATTAGATACCAGAGTGATTGGCTTTAGTACAAGTGGGAGATTGAAAGGAATATGTCCTAAGTCCAATCAGGTATTATGATTTAGGAATAACTTTTATGTAATCTGTTTTGAATTCATTGATATTAATAAAAGACTTGTTTTGTTTTTATTACGGGCTCTATCTATTTAAGTGTTTAAATAAGATATACCATAGTTTAGAGTAAAGCTTTTTATGGAATATGATGAGATCATAATAGTGAGACCTAAAAAGATGATAACTCTAAACTTAAATAGTTCCTGGTCGTAGGATCACTAACTGGTAATTAATAATCCGCAGAGATCGGTACATACTATGCTTGCTTCATTATGAAGGATGTCTGTTCTCATAGACATTTGTGTGGTGACACTATAGCTAGTATGTAGGTGCTTATTATAGAATACGTTCACTGAACATGACTCGCACAGCTGAACAACTGATGGAGTTCACTCACGTGTCAGCAGTTGTTCATATAGTGATAGTTGTACAAGTATCCTTAGACTTGAGGTCATCATAGTCATCTTGTGTACACTAAACTATGCTTTAGTTTAGTTCTTAGTCTCCAGGGACAATTATTAGGGCTCTACTGGGTATAGAAATTTGTACACGAAGATAGTGTATGATCAATAAAGGATCTACCCCTTCCAGTGAAGGAAGCGAATGTTCAAGGCTGATCCACTTATGCTAGTTCAGGAATCTCTGGCCAGAGTAAATAAAATTAGAAAGGAGTTTCTAATTTGTATAGAACTACACATAGTAAATGGTAAGCAAGTGATTGAATTAGATAGGCTTCACACGAGATCCATGCCTTGTATTTAATCGGGACATTGTAGGGTAGAAGAAATTTATTGTACGGTAACTATTCACTGAATAGGTTCTTGGTATTCTAAGCAGTGGATTCATATTATCCGGATAGTCGCGATATGCTGAGAAGTATCCCTCACGATGTAGAATAAATGTGATTAATTAATTAATCATATTTAATAAATTAGAGAATTTATATAAATAATGATAAAATAGTTTTATTATTATTTATTTCTACTACCGGCTTAATATTGAACCTACAGGGTCACACCATAAAAAGAGAATGATTTAATGGTGGAGGAATTAATTAATAATGGCTAATAATTATTTATTTGTGAAATAAATAATTAATTGGCAAATTTAATAATTGATTAAATGAGATTTAATTGATTATAAATTAATTAAGAAAAGTTCTTAATATTATTAATTAAAGGATTTAATTTTTGGAAATTAAATCAAGAGAGAGAATTATTTCTAAAGTGTTTAGAAAAAGGATTAATAATTAAAAGGTGTTTTAATTATTAATGAGAATAATAAATGGGATAATAATAATAATATTTATGGGAAAATTTCAGCTAAAAATTTTGCCTATAAATACACTATTTTCCCTATTTTTATTTGAACCCCATAAACCCAAAAAGTTTGGAAAACCCAATTTTCTCCACCTCCTTCCTCCTCCTTAACATCGTTTTCTTGGTGGATACGCGTGGAGTGCTTCACACTTGAGGAGCAACTGCTAAGGATCTCTGATTGTTGTCTCCAAATTATTTTAAAGGTTAGATCCGATCCCTCGAATTTTTATTCATGATCTGTATGCTTTTATTTGGATTTTATATGTGTAAAAGTGTTTTGCCATGCCCCCGCTGCGTTAAAAATCCAACAAGTAGTTTGGTAAATATTTAATTCATGTAATCGCCGTGAGCAGGCTATCTATCTTAGAAGCTCCTATCTTGAGAATAAGCCAGGACCATGTTTCAAAAAGGGCTAAACAAACCTTTGAGCTAAGTCTTCTATTGAAGGCATATGATTAAGAATGGTATTAACATGCTATCGTTGATTTGATTGAAACTCTTCTGCAATTTTATCTGCTTCATGTCATTAATGTACGTTAGGATCTGGAGTGTTCTTCATGAATCATGAATGGTGATTATGTTACCTCCTTAAAAGATTTTGATACGGCAGGTATGGACTCTGTATGATTAGATATTAAGATTCCGAGGAAAACGAATGACGGCAGTAGGTCAGCGATGGACCATAGTAATGCAGCAATGATTCTGCGAGTAATGAGCCGATTACAACCGTAAGAGTTGTATTAGAATGGATGTTGAGATTAAGTACCACTAATCGGGTTTTGGTGATGTATAATTTATTATTGATAGACCAACTACGCCGAACATTTACCTATGATATATTTATTCCTTCTTATCGATAAAGAGTAGTATTACTATACGAAGAAGGTTACGGTATAGCAATTGATTCTAGTAACTGTGATGTCTAGAATGAGATCCGAGATTTCGCTGTCGAGGGAGTTTCAACGGTGATTGTTTATAAGCTCGAGAAAGAGCATGGGTCCATAGAATGATGAACGGAATAGGGAAAGATTCAGGAACATGAATTACGATGCTATAATACTTGATGTTGAGATATATACATATATATGTTTTGTTCTCTTGTGATAAACCTCTATAGTTCGAGGTAGACTACAAGCCAGATGTTTTGTGGCAATATTTTTTATATAATTCTCTTAACTTCTTTCTTTTCTCTTCTTTTCATTTCGTGTAAACTGAGAAGAACAACCCTTGCAAAAGGGGAGGTATAGCCGAATGACTATCTATCTGTGTGATAGAAGCCTAGTAGGATACCACATGTTGTTTAATTGCTTGTCAAGTACTAAAGGCTGGCCACCTTCTATACTAACTATGTAATAGAACAAGTGTTCATGATCATAGTGATCTCTCAACAAATTCTTTTACTTCCATATGATTGATCAAACTTTGGAAGATAGAAGTAGCTAGAAAAGGAGTAGTATAAGTATGGTGGTATTCGGAATGAAAACGCGTTCGTGATACTAAGGTTGACGTGTTTATTAAAAGGTTATAAAACTATAACGAGTAAAGGTATATCTAGAAGAGTATTATGTACGGAAGTTAGTAATAATTACGAACTGGAAAGAAGTGGGTATTGAGAAGCAAAAGCCATAATGCTAGAAGCTATGATGAGAGTCTGTGCAATAGACTTGAAAGAATTTGGAATGATCACTTAACGCGGATTGAGTTTTTTTACGACAATAGATCATATATCAGTATCGAGATGTTGCCTTATGAGATCCTTGAGGGAAGACAATGTCGATCTCCCTTATGTTAGGATGAAGTTGTAGAGCGCAAGATGCTTGGACCAGCAGTGATCCAAAGGACCAAGGATATAATAGATCTAATCAGAGGACGGCTTGTAATAGCCCAAGATCGAAAGAAGAGGTATGCAGACTTAGCCCGAAAGGATAAGGAGTATGAAGTAGGGGAGTAAGTACTGCTAAAGGTATCCCCTTGGAAAGGATTGATGAGGTTCGGGAAGAAAGGGAAACTAAGCCCAAGATATATTGGACCTTTTGAGATACTAAGACGGATTGGGAAGTTAGCTAACGAGCTAGCCCTACCCCCGAACCTACAACAAGTTCATAATGTGTTCCATGTGTCAATACTAAGGAAGTATCAACAGATGCCAGGCATATAGTGAAATACGAGCATGTGGACATGCAACCAGACTTGACTTACGTGGAGCAACCAGTGAAGATTAAGGATAAAAAGGAGCAAGTGCTTCGGAATAAGGTAATCAAGCTAGTCAAACTACTATGGCAGAATCATAATATGGAGGAGTCAACTTGGGAACTAGAGAGCGCAATGCTAGAAAAGTACCCCCATTTGTTTTCTATCTGATTCTGGGACGGAATCCTTTTAAGGAGGGGACAGATCGGGTGGAGCATTGTCAAGAGGCGTCACTTAATAACCCTTTCTTACAGATAGAAATCTGTTCTTGACAGAATCATCCTTTCTCTCATATCAAAAATTCATATTCAATTACGTGTTTCATAAACACAAGAATCTCATGATTGTATTCATAATATTATTATTAAGGTTATGAAACAATTTCACTATGCTAGGTTGTCTAACAAACGCCTTATGTTCATTTAAGTTCACCTAAATCTATCATCGCATGATAAACTAAGCATATATCACATATATGAACATGAATAAACATCAAGGTAGGCATGTTATATCATCTAGCACATTAGTCTAAGCATTATACATCTCTATGTATCACATGAAGCATTTAAAAGCAATTAAAACAGTTAAAAATAGCTTAAAAACACTTATGTTAGCTATAAACAGTTCGAAACAATTTCATAAAATATCATATAATATACCATTAGAAGCGTCTCGAAAAGACGAATCCAACGGCACCAAAATCGCCCAAATCTGAGCTGCCACGCGCCCGCACGCGCCGAAAGAAGGTCTCCCACGCGCCCCCACGCGCACACGCGCGTCACGCGCCTAACCCCCTATGCTGACGTCAGCATGACGTCATCTGATGACATCAGCATGACGTCATCAGCGCGTGTCTTCCACGCGCCCCGCGTGGCACGCCAGCGCGTTAGCCCCACGCGCGCGTCGTCGACGCGCGGTCCTTCGTTCTGCTGTGAGTCGCCGCCCTTTTTTTTTCTTGGTCACCGTGTCGTCGTACTGTACTCTGTGCCTGTCTTTTCTTTCTCCGTGCATCACAGACAGCATTCAACAACAGATATATATACATACTTTCAATTTATATATATATATATATATGATTTATTTAATTACGAATTTAATTACAACAACTTCAAAAATTCATAATAAATAATCTATACATCATAAAATTATGAAAAAAATACCCAGACGATCCACAACACTTGTAAAACCCAGATCAACATTCAAAATTATTCTGAGAAACGATTTCTCATTAGACAAAATTAATCGATGATATAAATTGTAAAAATCATAATTAATTCATACAAGCACATAAAATTCTGAAAATTTTACCACAGATCTATATGCATACAACCTAAGCTCTGATACCAATGTTGGATTTTAATCACAGCGGAGGCATGGTAAAACACTTTTGCATATAAAAAAATCCAAATAAAAGCATATAAATCGTGATAAAAACATAGGGATCGATTACTAACCTTTAATATGCGATCCAAAAGCAACGATCGGAGATCCTTAGCAGCTGCTCCTCAAACGTGAACACTCCACCGGTATCCACCAAGAAAACGACGTTAAGGAGGAGGAGGAGGAGGTGGAGAGAATTAGGTTTTATAAAATTTTGGGGTTAAAAAAAAATAGGGTTTATAATAGTATATTTATAGGCAAAATTTGCAGCTAAAATTTTCCCATAAATATTATTATTATTATCCCATTTATTATTCTCATTAATAATTAAAATAACTTTTAATTATTAATCCTTTTTCTAAACACTGTAGAAATAATTCTCTCTCTTGATTTAATTTCCAAAAAATTAAATCCTTAATTAATAATATTAAGAACTTTTCTTAATTAATTTATAATCAATTAAATCTCATTTAATCAATTATTAAATTTGCCAATTAATTATTTATTTCACAAATAAATAATTATTAGCCATTATTAATTAATTCCTCCACCATTAAATCATTCTCTTTTTATGGTGTGACCCTGTAGGTTCAATATTAAGCCGGTAGTAGAAATAAATAATAATAAAACTATTTTATCATTATTTATATAAATTCTCTAATTTATTAAATATGATTAATTAATTAATCACATTTATTCTACATCGTGAGGGATACTTCTCAGCATATCGCGACTATCCGGATAATATGAATTCACTACTTAGAATACCAAGAACCTATTCAGTGAATAGTTACCGTACAATAAACTCCTTCTACCCTACAATGTCCCGATTAAATACAAGGCATGGATCTCGTGTCAAGCCTGTCTAATCTAATCACTTGCTTACCATTTACTATGCTTAGTTCTACGCAAATTAGAAACTCCTTTCTAATTTCATTCACTCTGGCCAGAGATTCCTGAACTAGCATAAGTGGATCAGCCTTGAACATTCGCTTCCTTCACTGGAAGGGGTAGATCCTTTATTGATCATACACTATCTTCGTGTACAAATTCCTATACCCAGTAGAGCCCTAATAATTGTCCCTTGAGACTAAGAACTAAACCAAAGCATAGCTCACTGTACACAAGATGACTATGATGACCTCAAGTCTAAGGATACTTGTACAACTATCACTATGTGAACAACTGCTGACACGTGAGTGAACTCCATCAGTTGTTCAGCTGGGCGAGTCATGTTCAGTGAACTTATTCTATAATAAGCACCTACATACTAACTATAGTGTCACCACATAAATATCTATGAGAACAGACATCCTTCATAATGAAGCAAGCATAGTATGTACCGATCTTTGCGGATTATTAATTACCAGTTAGTAATTCTATGACCAGGAACTATTTAAGTTTAGAGTTATCATCTTTTAGGTCTCACTATTATGATCTCATCATAATCCATAAAAAGTTTTACTCTAAACTATGGTATATCTTATTTAAACACTTACATAGATAAAGCCCGTAATAAAAACAAAACTAGTCTTTTATTAATATCAATGAAATCAAAACTGATTACACAGGAAGTTATTCCTAAATCCTAATACATGATTGGACTTAGGACATATTCCTTTCACGAGTGGCGCCGGCCCAGCCTTATTTTATTAGCCCAAATGGCCCGGGAGTTCCCCTAAGACGGTCCATTCCTTAGGAGTCCGGTGTTTGGTTGACAAGTAAATCCGACTGTTCTCCTCTATATGTAGAAAATGGTGGGGTTCCACTACTGTGACTGATCATCGTGAGTGGTCTTCCTGGCGCGACAAACTCCCGTAATGAGTTCATCATCCAGTTTGGATATTTCTTCAACACTACCCCGAGCATTTGATAGAAAGGCTACGGATGGGTGATTGCTGAAGTGTTGACAGGGTCAAATGGTTATAATGATGTTTTCATCAAATGAAGTTTCTCGTAACTTCATTTCATTTTGATAATATTTCAAAGACTAATTCTATACAAGTTTTGTCTTGTAGCTTCATCTATGGAATGAACTATTTATACCTTGAACGGTGGTAGTTCGAGTAGTATTCGGAAAAGATATAAGTATATTGAAGTATCTTGTAACTTCATCTTTTCAACTTATATCTAGTAAAAGATTATCTTATGCATGACAAAGATTTTCAGAAAAATGTTGAGACAAGGTTAGATATATGAGATCACCTTGCAACGATATTTTTATACAGTTATAAACTGGAACACTGTGTATATTATGCATGACAGAGGATTTCAAAGATTTTGAAATGTATATATGTATATATTTACTGAATATTTTGCGACTTCGTCGCGTTAAGATATCAAACTTGGTTCATTTCTTCTTGACCAAGACTTCCATGAGTACTATGAGAATGCTCATATATTGTTAATTATTATACATATTATTTCGGTGGGTTTGTTGCTCACCCTTGCTTTCTTCTTTAATCACACAACAACAGATAGACAAGATGAACAGAACCAAGCTCCCAATTCGCAAGCGGATAGGAAACGTTCCACAGTTTCCAGTAGGCGTTGATGTCGTTGTAGCTGAGGTAGGAGCTATCAATAGGCTAGGTTTTCAACTGTTGATGTACCAAACTTATGTACATTATGAATTGTAATAATGGCAAAGAAAATGTAAATCTATTCAGAAACCCTTTTTAAGGTTTAATGACTTATAATTGTGGAATAAAATGACTTGTGTTATTTTTGGTATTCATCTCTGAGACTATATATAAGATCTGGGATATATCGTGTAATTATTTTGCAAATAAATAAATATTATGCATGTTTCGTATTTATTCTATGAAGTATTTGTTAAGTGGTATATGTGTTTAGATGTTTAAAAATGATATAAATTGAGTATTTTAATTTTTATATGCCCAAAATAAAATATAGATAATTGTTATATCTTCCTATTTATTTTTATATTGATTTATGATTTTATAGGAAATTTATGGATTTTATAAATTCTTTTTTCAAGTAATTATAAACTATTTTATATAATCGGGAACCGGCCGACTTCACTCGTTTTTACATTTTTATAACCGAAACACTTCCAAGAACTCCTTCCTAACCCAATTGCAATGTTCCGAGCATTTTCCATGTTTCGACTTTTTCGATCCGACGTACGGTTTGTCCTGTGCGGGTCCCGGCGCAATATTTTCGATACATTATTCGTTTCGGTAAATCAATAAAACTTGTATTTTCGATAAACGGGATCTTTTTATTAAACTATTATAATTATCACCTCGTAATACGTGTAACCAGGCGCTGAGACCAAGACCGCAGTACAAATTATACTGATTTGGATAATTATCCCGAAAACCGATACCGTTTGGATCCATTTTTATGAATAAACGTACTATTTTATATCCGGAATGATCCAGTGGGATACTAATTTTCCGTAATTATAAATAGCCTTTACCGTATTTTATTTCGTACCGAAAATTATTTGCAAACAGTAATTATATAATTTTATAGAGAAATTACTTATATTCATATAACCTTTCAAGAATCAAACTGCAATCGGAGGTGTTTTTGATCTTTGTTTGGAAAGCTCGAGTAACCAAATCGAAGGGTTTAAGGAGTAATATCAGAATCTGTGCTTCATATCACTGCAGAATCAAAGGTTTATTTTCTATAATTTTTATTAAATTCGAATTATTTTGATTAAAAATATGAATTTTTGTACGGATGATTGTTTGAATGATTTGATGCTTGCATGTTGTAGAGCTTGTTTTCCTGATGATTTTGATATATCATATGACTGATTTGGAGTTCAATAACATGTTCAAAATTGAGTTTCATTTTCGAATTTTGAAATTAGGGTTTATAACCCGTATGAATGTTCTTAACTTAAATTTAGGGCTTTTTGTTCCAGGGGTTATTAGATGTTCTAGATGGGTGAGTTTTGTTCCCCTTGAAATTTGCAATCGATTGGTATATAATATGTTAAAGACGATCCCTGGTTTGAAGGGAGTTGTGTTTTGAAGTTTCTTCGACTCCGGCGAACTTCTCAGGCAATTTCCGGCCAACTCAGGGATTATCAGAATGATTTGATTACATGGTTATGTTCCTTGTGAACTGTAGTTGTGATCTAGAGGTGATGGTGGGGTGAGGACGTCGGAATCGTCTTCTCCGGCGAACCCCGATTGTGTTCCGGCGAGAGGTGGTAAAATTGTAGTTTACTACCTGTACTTTTGTAGATGATAAAGTTTAGTCCCTGTAGTTTGTAAAATATGCAAATAAGGGATTCATGTTTATAAATTATTTAAAAATTATATTTCTTATTTATTTTAATTATAAAAATTCATTTTTAATTACTGAAAATTCCAAAAATTATTATTTAATTCAAAAAATTATTTTTAATTCAAAAATAAATATGAATTAATTAGTTAATTAATTTTAGTTAATAATTAATTGATTAATTGGTCAATTAATTGATTAATTGATTTAATTAATTATTAATTGATTTTAATTAATTATTTATATATATTTAATTATTTATAAATGATTTAAAAATTCCGAAAAATAGTTTCGAGCTTTAAAATATTATTTTAAATATTTTAAGGCTCGATAATTATTATAAAATTAGTTTGAAGCCAGATTTGGCCAACCGAGCCATGTTTATTGCTTTAAAATTTACCCAACGACCCGTTTTAATTCCGAAAAATATTTTAAAAATCATATTAAATACCCGAAAGCTTGTTTATGACCCGAGACTTCTTTATTATATAGAATGTCATTGATTGTTTGACGTGTTACGTCTTATATGTGACTTGTTTTTTGACCGTCGGTCTATATGTTCAGTGTTTACTTATTTTTAGCGTAACTTTCAATCCGTTAGTCGGATTTGGGTAAAATGAAGGGTAGATAGAAGTGTATACCGAATATAATCGTATGAGTTGAGTATTGATAGATGCTTATGATATGTGAGTAGAAGAGGCAAAGCTTAGGAAAGGAAAGCAAATAGTCGAGGAGTAAGACGTTTGAGATTGGAAGTTAGTAAAGTATAGCAAGCTAGTACCAGACAAGTGTTCTGAACTTTCTCAAGATATATTGTAGATTATTGATAGTCCTATATTGCAAGTGCTTTGAAGTACTGAACCCTAAACCTTGATTCCAATTATTGATCTTGGAACCGTAAACCTTATTCTTTCTGAACCATTGATTGTTGAATACCCGAATACAAACCACATATATACGATACTACTCCACAAATACATACAAACTAAATACCAACCACTAATCAGATTGCTTACATATTCAAACCATTGTACCATATGCTTTGAAAGACCAAATTCTTATAACCTTGAAACTTTGATTCCTTTGTTATCCAATTCTTTCATTACCTGGCACCCATTCTTTGAAATTGCCTTATTGTTCCTGATGAAGATTGAAACCATCTCATTATTGGACATCCTATGTTGCTTATGATTTTGTTTATTATTTTACATTGTTTACTCTGTTATTATGTTAGAATTGGATTATTTTATAAAATTATGGACCAGATTCGTGGTCAGACCAGATTGGTGGTCAAGTTAGGCTAATGTGTGCCTTGGATCCAGTAAATAGAGCAGAGCTGTGTGCCTTGCTCGGGGTTAGTGCATGACTGATCAGCAGCCTAACCTTGGTTTTTAAAATGAAAACATAATATCCAATTCTAAATCATTAATCATTGTTCACTTGATACCTTAACTCTTTTCACTTGATGATCATTATTCTCAGTCTTGTCATTGTGACTTGCTGAGCTAGTTAGCTCATTTGTACGATATTGTTTATGTTCTTTTCCAGTTAAGAAAGAACCAGTTGGTAGCGAGGATCCCCAATCCAGTGCGAGAGCTAGGGATCGAGTTAAACTAGCTGATAGCTTTTGGAATAGTTTAAGTTTATGAAGTTTGTAATAATGTTTAATATTCAGTTGTAAGTTTGAATAGTTGGGATTTGGGCCTTTGTAAAATAAGTGTGTGTGTTTGGCTTGTGTACATACTTTAACCTGTTGCGATCCGTGGTAGTTGGTAAGTAGGGTCACTACATATTATTATTATTTTTATTATTGTTATAAGCAGGTTATAATTAGGGTGTGTGTGTGTGTGTGGACCCCAAACTTCTGACCCGCGTTTGGAGGGCGCCATACTATAACTTGTGGTGTGTGTGTATATTGTGGGGTCACAGTACGCAGTAGTTGGTTGTTTATTAAGATTGAGTGTTAATAAGGGAGATGGAACTCGTGACAACCCGGATCCCCGACCCCGGATTTGGGGGTGTTACACTCCCTTCTTGGCTTTTGGTGGATTTTACAACTAGTTTCTGTTAAGAGAAACTAGAGAGGGCTTTCTTTGATTTGGATTTGGCAATTTTTGGTTTTGTGGCTTGGGTAGGCACCTATTTGGTCATTGTCAGAGATGCCATTGCCACAGTTCATTGCAAAGAAGTAATAGGTTGGGAAGTAGTAGGGACAGAAATATTTACCTCACTTACCTGAGGCAGTTCCATTATTGGCATGTACACAAGAGTAACATCCTTATGATGATTTTCCCTGTTCAAGTCTGCTATAATTCTCCTTTCTTGGACCCAACAATCCAATTTGTTTATTGGGTTCTCAATAGAGAGATCCTCAAAAACAAAGTTAGCTAGCATCATAAAAAATCTAGCATTATAGATATTCTTAAACCTCTTCTTAATATCTCCTAACTTACTCCCTATCTCATAGATAACAGAAGTGCTAAAATTGAAGTACTTATCACTAAGGAGCATATAGAGCATGTGCACAAGTGAGTAAGATACTGCATCAAAATTGCTAATTTTGCCAGAAAAATACCTTAATAAATGAATCACACAGAAAACTCCATTCTTTTCTAAGACCTAATCTCCTAACATTACCTAATTTAGTGGCATCAAGAGCATAGCCCATAGAAACTAGCATGTTACTCACTTCAGTGTCAGTGTATGGAGAAAGTGTGTTATTTTCAGGCAATTTAAAGCATTTTTTAATAGCATCGCAGTTAACACAGTGTTCATTATCTTTGAGAGTGATGGTAATAGTTTTGTCCTTAGAGTTGAAAATGGTTGTAGTCCAAATTTCCTTGACAACTTCACAGTAGATGGTTGGGGACTCAAGAATGGCATAACTCAGTTTGCAGTTTAGTATGAAGTCTATCATCTTGTGATAGTTTTCAGATGTCGTAATTTGCTTGTTCACTAGATCCACAAAGTTGTTCTTTTCATAGACAAACCCAGTTGAGGACATAATTTTGACTACTGGTGCCATTGCTGTGATTGAGATTAGTTGTAGAGAGAAAGTATTTGCTTTGGAGAAGCGAAGAGTTAGAGAAATTGCTTTGATAATGATAAAAGAAAAGAGTAAAAATGAAATTAGATTTTATACTATCTCAGAAATAAACTGTCAAAAATTAAAAAGTGAAATAAAGTAACCAATCAAATTAGCCCAAAATAGCCGTTTTAAAAATACAGAAAACTATCAAAATTCTAAGGTTATTCGTTGAAATATACATACAGGTTGTAAGTAAATTCGACGGATAATTCTCAGAATCAACGGCTAAGATTGAGTGCAATTTGACGGATAATGGTAAAAGTACCCAGAGTAAGAGTTGACACTTTGATGGATGTTATAATCCAATAGATATTCATTTTCAACGGATAATGAACATTAGTCGAGATACAAATTCTGACTTAGTCAAGATTTTATCTTAGAAAGGAAATATCAAGTTTTACTCTGGCTGCATTACAAATTGCTTAGACATCAAAATAGATTAAGAGTAATTAAGCATACCTAACTCACTTACCAACCTAGTAAAGGTGGATTCATTAAGTGGCTTGGTAAAGATGTCTGAGAGTTGTTTTTCACTTGGAACAAAATGAAGTTCCATAGTACCATTCATAACATGCTCTCTAATAAAATGGTATTTGATGTCAATGTGCTTGGTCCTTAAATGTTGTACTCGATTCTCAGTGATGGCAATAGCACTTGTGTTATCACAGAAAGTAGGAATCTTATTCACTTATAGACCATAGTCCAATAGTTGACTTTTCATCCATAAAATCTGTGCACAGTAACTACCGACAACAATATATTCAGCTTCAACTGTAGAAGTAGAAACTGAATTTTGCTTTTTACTGAACCATGATACTAGCTTGTTTTCTAGAAATTGACAGGTTCCTGTTGTACTTTTTCTATCAATTTTATAACCTGCATAATCTGCATCTGAATAACCAGTTATATCAAAGCCAGAATCTCTAGGGTACCAAATGTCAAGTTTTGGTGTTCCCTTGAGACATCTGAAAATTCTCTTAATAGCTATTAAATGAGATTCTCTAGGATCGTCCTGAAATCTAGCACAAAGGAAAGTAGCAAACATTATATATGGCCTACTAGCTGTTAAATACAAAAGTGAACCAACCATGCCTCTATACCTTGAAATATCCACAGACTTTTCAGTAGTGTTTAATTCAAGTTTAGTTACAGTGGCCATGGGAGTTTTTGCAGATGTGCAATCCATTAGATCAAACTTCTTTAAAAGATCATAATGTATTTGGTTTGACTAATGAATATTCCATCACTAACTTGTTTTACTTGTAAACCAATAAAGTAAGTTAGGTCTCCTATCATGCTCATTTCATTTTTACTTTACATCAATTTAGCAAACTTTTTACAAAGTTTTTCATCTGTAGAGCCAAATATAATACCATCTACATAGATTTAAATAAGTATACTAGCGTCATTACCATTTATATAGAATAAGGTTTTGTCAACAGTACCTCTAGTGAAGTGATTTTTTAAGAGAAATTTTGACAAAGTGTCATACCAAGCCCTAGGTGCTTGCTTCAGTCCATAAAGTGCTTTCAAAAGATAGTAAACATATTCTGGAAAATTGAGGTCTTCAAAACCAGGAGGCTGACTGACATAGACTTCTTCCTCCAAATCTCCATTCAGAAAGGCACTTTTGACATCCATTTGATAGACTTTGAAATTGGCATGGGCTGCATAGGCTAAGAAAATTATGATGGCTTCAAGTCTTGCAACAGGGGCAAAAGTTTCATCAAAATCTATTCCTTCTAGTTGATAGTAGCCCTTAGCAACTAATCTAGCTTTGCTCCTGACAACTATGCCATTTTCATCCATCTTGGTTCTGAATACCTACTTGGTGTCAATAGGATACTTTCCTTTAGGCTTGGGTACCAGCTTCCATACTTTATTCCTTTCAAATTGGTTTAGCTCCTCTTGCATAGCTAAAACCCAATCAGGATCCAATAGAGCTTCTTCTACCTTTTTAGGTTCTTCTTGAGATAGAAAACTGCTATATAGACATTCCTCTTGAGTTGCTTTCCTTGTTTTTACTCTTGAGGACACATCACCAATGATCAGTTCAAATGGGTGATCACTTGTCCATTTTGTTTGTTGAGGTGGATTAGTTCTAGATGAAGAGAACTCATTGTTGTCTTGGTGATTGACAGAGTTTTGATAATCAGAAACTCCCACTATGTTTACGGATCTTTGACTCAAAATTAGAGTTCTTTCTGATTGTGATCAAACTTGGCTTTCAATTCATATTGATGGACCAACGGATGTTTCTCTTTGCCTGTCGACGTATGATGCGGATTGACTATCAACGGATGATGCACTTGGTCTTTCGACGGATGTTAAATTATGTGCTTCATTAGTTGTAGACTTTTCTGCATTGTCCTTGGATATTGGTTCTTGATCACTTTCATCATCACTGTCTTCATAAATCATCTCAATATTTTCAAATTTGAGGCTTTAATGGAAATCTCCAACTTGCAGTCCTTCAATCTTTTTATCATCAAACACAACATGTACATATTCCATAACAATGTTGGTTCCAAGATTGTATACTATATATGCTTTTTCAGCAGCATATCCAACAAAAATTCTTTCATCTGCTTTGGCATCAAACTTTCCATGTTGATCAGTTCGATTCCTTAAAATATAGCATTTACAGCCAAAGACATGAAGAAAATTTAGTGTTGGTTTCCTATTCTTGAACAATTGGTAGGGTGTCATGCATTTAGCTTGATTGACCAAAGAAATATTCTGAGTGTACCATGCAGTCTTTACAGCTTCTTCCCAAAAATATATTGGTAACGCTGATTCTTCCAGCATTGTTCTTGCAGCTTCAATAAGAGACCTGTTCTTTCTTTCCACCACTCCATTTTGTTGTGGAGTTCTAGTTGCAAAAAACTCATGCATGATCCCATTCTTTTCAAAAAATAATCTAATCACAAAATTCTTGAACTTAGTTCCATTGTCACTCCTGATTCTTCTTACTTTAAAATCAGGATGATTGTTAACTTGCCTTATGTGATTGATGATGATTTCACTAGCTTCATCTTTGGATTTTAGAAAATATGTCCAAGAGAACTTTGAGAAATCATCCACAATTACTAGGCAATACCTTTTCTTTGAAATCGAAAACACATTGACTGGTCCAAACAAATCCATGTGCAATAGTTGCATAGGTTCTTCAATTGTTGAATTAAGCTTCATTCTGAATGATGCCTTGATTTGTTTTCCTTTCTTACAGGCATCACACAGTTCATCCTTTAAGAATTCCACTTGAGGAATACCTCTCACCAAGTCTTTCCTGACCAGCTCATTTATAGTATTGAAGTTAAGGTGGGACAGCTTCTTGTGCCATAGCCAACTTTCATCTTGACTTGCCTTGCTAAATAGACAAGTGACAGATTCTGCATTTGATGAGTTGAAATTAGCTAAGTACATATTTCCTTTTCTCACACCAGTGAGAACCACTTTTTTACTTCTCTTGTTTGTCACAACACAGGCTTCAAAATTGAAAGTTACTGAGTTTTCCTTGTCACAAAGTTGGCTGATACTCAACAAATTGTGCTTGAGTCCATCCACTAGGGCAACTTCCTCAATGATGACATTGTCTTTTGAATCAAGCCATATCCCACAGTATAACCCTTGTTGTCATCTCCAAAAGTAATACTTGGGCCAACTCTCTCCTTGAACTCAGTGAGCAGTGTAGAATCTCCGGTCATGTGCCTTGAGTGTTGGGTCCCAATGTGTTTGTAGAAGGGGGGGTTGAATACAAACAGTACCGAATAATCGAATTAAATGCGGAATAAAAAAATGTGAAACAAAATTCAAGTTAAATAAAAATATTATTAAACTTGAAAGGTGTTACAACAACTGTATCGATTACAAGGAATTAATCTCAAATTAATTATCACAAATCTAGAATAAATTCGACATGAACTTTTTCTATTTTTGTAATAAAAAGATTCAAATGCTAAACGCAATTTGAGATTAAGTTCTAGGGATTTTGATCCGCTAGATTGTTACACAAGAACAAGATAAAGATTTCTGTTGATTGGATTTAACTTTACAATCTAGAAATTGATCTTGAATTAAACAGATGAAAAATGTAATATTTCAAGGCGGCTGCTTTTCTTGTTCTTTGTTCTTCTGTTTGAATGATAGATTATTGAAAGAAGGTCTTCTGCTTCTTTTTAATCAACAAACCAATAGAATTGAATTGGCATGACAATCCTATAGCTGGCAAGACTTTCGGTAGGACAATTGAATGAACTAGCAAGACAATCTGAATGAACTAGCATGACAATCAGAATGAACTAGCAAGACAATCATCCTCCTAGAGTAACTTTCGGTGTGACAATTGAATATGGCCTAGCATGACAATCGGTATGACAATCCTGATTGTCATGCTAGTTCATTTTCAATTGTCTTGCTGATTTAATGCTTGAATTTAATCCAATTAAACTTCTGAAAATTCCTAGAATTAATTCAGAATTAATTAATCAATTAATTCAATTAATAAATAAATTATTCTTCGCAGATATAATTTATTTTCTTAATTAAATTAGATGAATTAATTAATTAATAGAGAATTAATTCTAGTCTTGAGCAGCAACCATTCTTCTGCAAATCTTCTGAAAATCACTGAAAATTATGAATCAATTCCACCACTTCAACGTTGACACTCGATGTACTGTCTGGTTCATGAGTGACTAACTTCCGTGACGTTTCTTCATGTCTTGACTCTGACACTTTGATTTTCTTCAGATTAAATCCTTGTAATTAATTGATACTCTGACGAGATCTCTGTCACTTGATTAAATCCACGATCTTGATTTATATCACTGAGGCATGATCAACTTCTTGAACTTCTTCCAGTGAATTAACTCCTCAAGTCTGTAGATGAACCTTGTCTCTGAATCCTTTGACAGATATTACTTTGCGAGATCTCTCTGACGGTAGATCCACTATTTACTTATTACATTCTTATTTAAGTTGAGTTGAATCCTCGTATATACAAATAGGCTATGACATATGACTTACAATCTCCCCCTATTTGTTTGTTAGACAATAACACACAAATACCTAGAGGATAACTCAACTAACAAATAAGAAAAAGATATAAACATACATGCAAAGTAAATAGTAGAAAAGTTCTGGATGAGATTTAACATTTTCCAGATTCCAAGTAGATGTTCCTCTAGACTGAACATATCTTCAAGTAGTTCCATCTTCATTTGTACAACCACATTTCCTGTTGAGAAGCCCATATCTCTTGCTTCTCCCCCTATGAGAATCAACTGATTAAAAAAGATCACCTTCGTTTTACCACCTCTCCCGTACAATAGGATCCGCAGATAAAAACCAATGGTACTCCCCTAACAGCTTCTTCCCTTACTAGGAAATCACCTTGTGTTTACCACCTCTCCCGTACAATAGGATCCGCAGATAAAAACAACAATGGTGTGGTGTAGTGTACATATAGGATCTTTTTCTTCCTCCCTGCTATTTCTCCCCCTTAGTTGAGGAATCCTCCAAACTATTTCTTAAGCTTTTATCTCCCCCTTAAAGAAGGAATGTATGCCGTCGTCTGAAGGAGTTCTCATATTTCACTTGGTTGGAAAAGAAATAACAAGTAGTTTCTCTTTCTACCTCACTGTGAGTGTGTGATTCTGTTTAGTGTACCTCACATGTGTTTCACTCTTCTCTCTACTCGTGTTTACACTCATTCTCACAAGTGTATCACTCTTCTCTCATAGCTCCATTATCCAGCTGTACCTGCAAGGAAAATCACCTTAGCCATCCTTAAAGGAGGTCACAGGTGGTGCAATGGGAGTTCACAAATCCCCATCCTTGTTAAACTCGTCAGATAAATCTGAGTCATAATCTACAAGTTGCTAGTTTCCCTTTTAGGGTTCCAGATTTGAATTCTGGGAAGGTAAACAATGATCCAACGATTTTAGCATAAAGATCAAAGTTCCCTTCTAATGTCTGTGAAGACACTTCCTTGTGACTCATCAGGTAATATCTGAATCATTGTCAACAAGTTGCCGATCTGCGCCTATGTCAGATCCACTATCCGCAGATGCATCCAGGGGATTTAAGCCTGGGGGGGTAGACACTGACCACTGACATATGGCTTTTGGATCAGTATCCTCTCCTAACACCTGTAAAGGCAATTGGTCCACTAACGAACCTTGAACAATCGAATCTGACCTTAAAATGGTCGAAACTCTTGTTTCCGTCAACTCATCCTTTGTGTGTGTAACCTCTCCTTGTGCATCAAGAATTGATTATGTTTGAAGTGGTGACACTACATCGGATGCCTTGGCCGACAGGCAAAATTCAATAGACGCACCCTGTTGAGAGAATGAATCTAGTAACTGTTGTTGCACCTTTTCAGCCATTACATCTTTTTGAGAAGATGTATGGGGGCTAGCAGTTGTCTCGGTTTAAATACTACTCATCTATGTATGAGACAGAGCTACTGGGTTGACTACAGAACCTTCCTTATGTGGTGCACTAGGCACTATCTCCCTCACGCTCATTCATACTACATTTAGTGGTAAGAGAGTGTTGGTTGGTTCTGTTTTTGTGTTTGTCTTTACAGTCTGGGATAGACGTTGTGGGTTTTCAACCTCATGACTGTTAATGAAAGAAAGTCATTGGAGACTAAACCTGTAACACAGAACATATGGTAATAGAGAGGAAATGATTTACAATAGTGATTTCAAAATATTTTACATGACATAAGAAATCACTAATGTAGAAAGAAGTTTGATTTTGTTTTTCAATATGAATGAGTTTTTGATAAAACATTGATCACTTAGGGTAAAGTCTAAGTAATTCTCATTCATATCAAAAGCTTACAAATATCTGCAACATAATGTTAACAAGATATCATTGACCGATACTTGTCAAGTACTTTAGATACTAATTGTTATGTTGCATTATCAATATACCACTGCACATATAAAACAATATGATTGTGCTTAGTGATAAAATAGTTATAAATATGATGACTCTACTAGTTCATATAAGATTACAACTTCTGTTAGAGTGTCATACCATGTCCTTGACGATTGCTTGAGCAGTATACTAGTTCATATCAACCTGAAGTGAGATTGTGAAGAAGAGATTGCATAGTCCAATAGATCTGCAGCTGCAAAGTCCATGAACTGTGGTGCACTGACTTCCTCTTTTAACTCACCAATCAGGAGTACACTTGTACACATCTTACTAGAGTACAATTCCAAGTGTAATGTGCAGCAGGTGCCTGATATGTCATAATATTCTCAAGTCTCGTCACTGGTGCTATATGTTAGATACTGCTTCCTGATAATAACCTAGCACAATATACAAAATTACAATGATAACATTCCCAGCTTGTAAACAGCCATATCCCTCAGATAAACCTTTGCTGTTATCTCCAAAGGTAACCAGGGGGCCAGCTTTCTCAATCCACATTTGATAGCAGGGCTCTATCTCCGGTCATATGTCTTGATGATCCACTGTCAAGAATCCACACTACCGGTTACACCTGTATACTGTCCTGCACTTCAAATGGATTAGACCTTCTTCGGAACCCAAACTTGGTTGGGCCCGGCATACTTGTAGAATTGTCCTTTGTCAGGCAAAACAACATTTTTAATTTTAACGATCTCAACATCCTCAATGACTGAACATTTGACCTTGTAAATAGCCTTAACAAATTTCTGTTTAAGCTTAGGCACAAATGTCTCCTTTCTAGCCTTAGAAGGACTAGCAGTCTTAGACCTATCATGCTTCTTGTTATTCACATGCTGACGAGGAGTAGTCTTATCATTAGACACATGCTTACCATTAAAATAAGCATACATCATATTAAAAGCACAAGACATACAATTAGCAACACCACATGCTTTATGAGAGTGATTAACAGCAGGTAATTTATGCATGGTAGACATGGCATTATTGTTATCCAACTCATGTATGTCTGAGTTAGTCTCAGTTGCTTTCACAACTTTGACTGGAACTTTCGACTCACTTGACTTGGAAACAATCTTCTCATTAGCATGATCCTCAGCACGTATTTCTTCTTGAATAACAGAAGAGGTCGCATCAAATGGTTCAGCAATTGATGCTTTATAGAGGGGTTCATCAACACCCTTAAGCACATGTGGTACTTCCCTCCCTTTAGCACAAACATGAGGAGGGGAGTTTATGCCTAATTCTCCAATAGCAGCATTGTAATCATAACCTATTCCAGATGTTTGATTAACAGCTTGCTTACTGTAGAACTCTTTAGCCTTCGAACAAGAATTGAAGTAGGCTCTAACCTTAGTCTCAAGACCGGTGATCTTGTCTTTGAGAATAGTTTCGAGTTTTCTATAACAGTCAACTCTATTCTCTAGAAAAGATACCTGTTCTTTTAATTTGTCTTGATTAATGTGCACAAGTCTTAATTCATTGACCTCTTTCTCAAGGTCTGTGATCTGTAAACTTAACAGTTCATTATCACGACGTGCACAATCTAAGTTACCTCTTAGATGATAAACCATTTCAGCATCAGAAAGTTTTACCTCTATTCTTGACGATGAACCTTTTCCATCAATAGCCATAAGAGCAAGATTTCCTTCATCTTCATCTTCACTGTCAGTATCATCCCAGCTTCTTCCCTTTTCCAGATAAGCCCTTTCAGAGTTCTTTCTTACTTGCTTTGGCTTCCTACATTCTGTGGCAAAGTGTCCCAACTCATTGCAGTTATAGCATCTAATGGTGCTTCAATCAACCATCCCTGTTTTGTACCCACCACTGCTGGTGTTAGAGGATGAAGATCCACCTTTCTGGAATTTGTTGTAGTTGGACTTGTACTTAAGCTTGGGATTCCTCCTGAATCTGACATGGGAGAATCTCTTGACAATTTGGGCCATTGATTCATCTTCCAATTGCTCCAGCTCTTCCAAGGAATAAAAATCATCACTTGATTGATTTGTAGTAGGAGGATCATATTCTGCTACTAACTCATTTTCCTCACCCTTGGAAAACTGTACCATTCTTTCTAACTGTTGAGATTGTCGTTGTTGTTGACCTTCAGCTACAAGTGCAGTAGATGTGCTGACCATTCTATCATTCCCGTAGACTTCCTTCTGTTGAATCTGCTCCAACTCATAGGTTTTTAACACTCCATAGAGCCTGTCCAAAGAAATCTCACTCAGATCTCTAGCTTCTCTAATGGCAGTGATTCTATGTTCAAGATGAGCTGGCAGTGTTAAAAGGAACTTTTTGTTGACCTCCCTGATTGAATAATACTTTCCATTAATGTTCAGGTTGTTGATCAACGCATTGTACCTCTCAAACACTTCAGTAATTCCTTCTCCTGGATTTGATTTGAAATGTTCATATTCAGAGGTTAGGATTTCCAACTTGTTCTCCCTAACTTCCTCTGTGCCTTCATTAATTACCTCAATAGTTTCCCACATGTGTTTGGAATTTTTACAGTTCATCACATGTCTGTTCATCAAGGGATCAAGGGAATCAATTAATATTAATTGAAGGCTGGCATCCAAGGAGGCTTCTTCCTTCTCAGCAGGAGTAAAATCTTCAGGCTCTTTTGGATAGGTTCTAGCTTCAGTAGTCACCACACCATCTATTATTACCTCCGGTTCAATAACCATCGGAGTTTTTATACCCTTCTTTAACAAGTTTGAATATTTGGGATTTGCAACTTGTAAAAATAATAGCATCTTCTTCTTCCACATGATATAATTCTCTTTATCAAATTGTGGAATTTTAACGGTTCCAACTTTATGTGAAGTCATTATGAATTTTTGAATAAATAAAAATTCAAGGAGTTGAAAAATCACAAAAGTCTAGGATCTTGATTTGTTCGTTAATCAGAAGGCTCTGATACCAATTGTTGGGTCCCAATGTGTTTGTAGAAGGGGGGGTTGAATACAAACAGTACCGAATAATCGAATTAAATGCGGAATAAAAAAATGTGAAACAAAATTCAAGTTAAATAAAAATATTATTAAACTTGAAAGGTGTTACAACAACTGTATCGATTACAAGGAATTAATCTCAAATTAATTATCACAAATCTAGAATAAATTCGACATGAACTTTTTCTATTTTTGTAATAAAAAGATTCAAATGCTAAACGCAATTTGAGATTAAGTTCTAGGGATTTTGATCCGCTAGATTGTTACACAAGAACAAGATAAAGATTTCTAGTTGATTGGATTTAACTTTACAATCTAGAAATTGATCTTGAATTAAACAGATGAAAAATGTAATATTTCAAGGCGGCTGCTTTTCTTGTTCTTTGTTCTTCTGTTTGAATGATAGATTATTGAAAGAAGGTCTTCTGCTTCTTTTTAATCAACAAACCAATAGAATTGAATTGGCATGACAATCCTATAGCTGGCAAGACTTTCGGTAGGACAATTGAATGAACTAGCAAGACAATCTGAATGAACTAGCATGACAATCAGAATGAACTAGCAAGACAATCATCCTCCTAGAGTAACTTTCGGTGTGACAATTGAATATGGCCTAGCATGACAATCGGTATGACAATCCTGATTGTCATGCTAGTTCATTTTCAATTGTCTTGCTGATTTAATGCTTGAATTTAATCCAATTAAACTTCTGAAAATTCCTAGAATTAATTCAGAATTAATTAATCAATTAATTCAATTAATAAATAAATTATTCTTCGCAGATATAATTTATTTTCTTAATTAAATTAGATGAATTAATTAATTAATAGAGAATTAATTCTAGTCTTGAGCAGCAACCATTCTTCTGCAAATCTTCTGAAAATCACTGAAAATTATGAATCAATTCCACCACTTCAACGTTGACACTCGATGTACTGTCTGGTTCATGAGTGACTAACTTCCGTGACGTTTCTTCATGTCTTGACTCTGACACTTTGATTTTCTTCAGATTAAATCCTTGTAATTAATTGATACTCTGACGAGATCTCTGTCACTTGATTAAATCCACGATCTTGATTTATATCACTGAGGCATGATCAACTTCTTGAACTTCTTCCAGTGAATTAACTCCTCAAGTCTGTAGATGAACCTTGTCTCTGAATCCTTTGACAGATATTACTTTGCGAGATCTCTCTGACGGTAGATCCACTATTTACTTATTACATTCTTATTTGAGTTGAGTTGAATCCTCGTATATACAAATAGGCTATGACATATGACTTACATTGAGCATCCACTATCCAAATACCAAAGATTCTTTTTGTTTCCCTGCACACAAAAAAATCAATTCAAGTTGATTTTGGTACTCAAGTTTCCTTGGGTCCTGTTTTGTTAGCCTTTTTCTTAGATTTCTTAGGCTTGTCTTCATTTGACTTAGGCATTTGAGATTCATCCTTAGCGAATTGAATAGAACCCCTTAAAACCATTCATCATTGCAGAATTATCATGCACAGGCTGATTAACATAGAAAGGCTTATTTTGTGTAAACATGTTATTTCAATAAGGCATGCTAAATGGCATTTTAGGCATACTAAATGCATCATAGTAAGGATTTTGTGCAAATGACATATTAGCAAATTGTGCATTCAAATTATGTGCAGGCATAACATTCACAGGCATCGTAGGCATGTTGGGAAATGAAGGAGGTGCAGACATGGAAGCAAGCATGGCAAGTTTGCAATTAACAGACAAATGATTAACACTACCACACTTAACACAAACTTTTCTTGGTGCATATTTATAAGGTGTGTAGTTGTTATGTTTGTTAATTCCTACTTTCCCATTTCTATTGTATTTCCTTTTAGACTCTGCTTTCACTTCAATTTTCTCCAATCTGCCATTTAATTGCTTACTAAACAGATGCCCTACATTGACTCTCTTGTTTTGTTTTACTTGACTTGTTTCTCCTGGAACAAAATTTTTAGAAACTGATCCATATTTTTCATTTAATTTAGCTAGCTTAGCTTTTCTAACTGGCTTCCGTTCAGTCAACGGATGTGATTCCTTGTCTTTCGACGGATAGTCCTTTTGGTCTTTCGACGGATAATATTCATCATCCATCGAATCCACATCTGTTGAAAGTCCTTCTACCAAATTAGAATTAAGTTTCTCCTTTCTCATTTTCCAGGCTTCATCGCAGAAAGATTCTATAACTTGAACTTTAGTAATTTGAGCATGGACAATTCTAGATGATTTCCATGTCTTAATTACTTCTTGTTCTCGTTCAAGCTGCTTTTTTAAAATCTCCTCTTTCTTTAAGGATTTAGTTAGTTCATCTTTAGCAACCCTGCATTCTATCTTTAATTTCTCATACTCAATAAATTGAGTCTCTAGCACATTATTTCTTTCATTTAAAAACAAATTATTCTCTTTAAGTTTGGTGTTTTCTTTAATAAAAGACATGAGTGTAACACGCATATGGTATAATTCAGTAGACATGTCATTTGTAGCATCATTACACTCAGCTTTAGATAAATGTGCTAGATTAGTGATGATAACCTGATTACTGGATGAACTGACTTATGTTTCATCTGATTTGGCCATAAGTGCTAGATTGACATAGCTTGTATCATCATCCTTTTCTAGTCCATTTGCAGCACAATCATTTTCTTATGTGATGAAAGCCCTTTCCTTTTATTTGAGCAACTCAAAACATTTCTGTTTATAATTAACAGGCTCAAACTTCTTTTTACCAGAATTAGACTTTCTGCATTCATTTGCAAGATGACCTGCTAAGCCACACTTGAAACACTTCAATTTAGACTTTTCAACCATATTTTTGTTTGACTTAGCTGCTCCAAAATTCTTCTTGAATTTGAGCTTGGCAAATCTCCTGGATAGAAAAGCAAGATGCTCATCTATGCCATCCATGTCATCTTGACTAAGATTTTCCTCATGTTCAGCTACTAGCCCTTTTCCTTTGCCTTCACAAACTCTAAGGTTTGATGCAGATTCAATAGCTTCAACCTTTTTCTCCTTCTCCCTTTCTTGCTCAGCAACTAATGCAATGGATCCTCCCTTCTTTCTTCCTTTCTCCAATTTTTCATCTTGCTCTATTTTAAGCTCATAAGTCTTTAGAATCCCATACAGTCTATCCAAGGTGAATTCCTTGTAATTTTGAGAATCTCTCAATGAGACTGTCATAAGCTTCCATTCCTTTGGCAGAGATCTAAAGAATTTGAGGTTTGAATATTTTGTGTGATAGATTCTTCCATGCAATTTTAAAGTATTCAGTAATTTTTGAAATCTACTGGAAAATGTCAGTGAGTGACTCACTTTCTTCACTGTGGAAATGCTCATATTGTTGAATCAAAAGTTGCATTATGTTTTCCCTTACATGCTCAATCTCAACACATATAACTTGAATTGTGTCCCAGACATCCTTAGCAGTTTTGCAATTTATGATGTTTTCAAACATGTCACCATCAACACCATTAAATAAAATGTTCATGGCCTTTTTATCCTTATGAACTTCTTCAATATCAGGATCAGACCATTTTGCTCTAGGCTTTGAGACAGATGGTTCATTTCCTGTAGTAGCTCTCATAGGGACATGTGGACCTTTATCAATGTAGTCCACATATGCTTCATCTTGAGATAGGAGATGCATGTGTATCTTCACCTTCCAATGGTGATAGTTGTCTTTGTCTAGAAATGGAATCTTTACTCCAACTTCTGCTCATCTTGTTAGTTGTTGTGATCTTTAAACTCTTAGTTCTTCAAGAGCCTGCTCTGATACCAATTGTTATTCCCAAACAATCTAAACAAGAATTACAGAAGGGGGGTTGAATGGAATTCTGGCTTCTTTTCAATTTTAAGAACTATTCTTCTATAAATATATAACTGTGTTTGATTTTCCAATAATGCGGGATGAAAGTAAAATAGAAATCAAATCACAAAGCAATTAAATACAAGTATTTAAAAACTTTTTGGTGGATTGAACTTTTCCACCAGGGATATATATTAAGTAGAGAACTCTGTGTTTCAAAATGAACACAGCTGCTTACAAGTTGAAGAACAAGAACTGAGAAATTCTTTACAGATTTTGCCTTATCTATTTCTCAGGTAATTGCTTACTTTCTTGGATACAATTCAACTTGCTACCCTTGGTTTATATATCACCAAGTTACATGATTAAAAAGACAAGATAATAAGACAAACTATATCTAGTTTAACTTCATACTACTACACTTCTCTTTCCAGCATCTGAATATCATCTGTTTAGCATGGAAATGGAAATGCTTCTTTGTTCTCTAAATCCTTCAAACAGGTTTCCACATTCCATTTGCATACAACGCATGTGACTATCAAGTCACTATCAACTTTTTTTTGAATTATCCGTTGAAACTGTGGTTGATCATCCATTGATACTTTGGTTGATCTTCCGTTGAAACTATGTAGATCATCCGTTAAAGCTTTATCTGAGCATCCGTTAAAGCTTTGTGAATCATCCGCTGAAACTATCTTCTTGACAGTTAAATCTATTTCATTTATACAAGATTACAAGGCATCAACTATTTATAATTAATCGACCTATCTTGCATATCAAGCTAGTAGTCAACATGACTTAAATGTTCCTCAAATATCTAGTTCACTAAGCTATTTAAGTATGCAAAATGTGTTACTAATCTTATTGTCCATAAGCTACTCTTTCAACGGATGTTAAAATGATCATCCGTTGAAAGCTACAAAATGACTTAATTAAAATCTACTTAGTATTTTGTTCAAGTTATTATCAAGTACACAACATATTCCTAACAAGTTGATTCTCCACTTTCTTCTGTAGTATAAGGTCCTGATACATCTCTTTCATTGGCGCCTAATTGCATACCTCTAAGATAATTAGGGTCATCCCAAGGTTGGGACCGAGTTGGTAGTGGTGGCCTACTCCCACCAGCCTCCGAGTAGATTGGCATCCCATAAGTGGGATTCAGCGGCGTGTGATGCACTATAGTTGACATCTCAAATCCCGCAGATTGAGTTCCAAAAGGTGCATTCAAATTCGAATTTTGAGGATTCACCCCTAACACTGTGTGTGTTTATGATTCAGATCGGGGATTCAAAGGATTTGTTATCATTTGGGAGCAAGTCCAGTGAGGGGGAATCACAATAGCAGATGAAATTGTCTAGGTTGTTCCAGCTGGTGTTCCTTCAGGGACGTTGTCTCTGCTCCGTCTGTTCACTACGATTGTTGTTATCTTCTCATACACGGTGCCAAATGTTATGGATAAAATACTAGGGTGTATTTATTCCTAGGGTTCATGAGCTTCAAGGCTCTATTTGACTGCTCTCGTATTTCGTGACTCAATCCGCCTACACAAGATGCCTACGTACCTTGATGTATTCTAAGGATAAATTTAAAAAACATAGTTCTGATTTGTGGGGTGAGGCCCCTTAGATAAGCATGGATTTCTTGAAGTAGACTAGGGTTAGGAGACTTAGTGGACAAGCCTCAGATTTAGAATGGACTTTGGAGTCCTGGAATGCAAGAAATTGATTCCTTATCCCATGAGGTCTCTTGGAGGTCAATCTTCAAGGAATTATATCCTTATTGAACTTTATCTATTAGCTAATTTTTCCCAAATTTATCAATTATGAAAATAATCAATATTTAGGGCTTTTGGGCTTTTCTACAGGGGCCTTATGTGCAGACCAACCCGGGTGTAATTAATACGATATTAATCAGGATTTATTTTATTCCCAATCAAATTCAAAATACAACTTGAGATGTTCTTTTGAAAGTTGGATAAATCGTTTATACCCATCAAAAGTTTACCCAAAAACATTCAAAAAATATAAAACTTTAATACTCCCTTCAACAATACACCAACTATCATCAAATAAAAAATCTTCATCTTGCGTTACTTTCATCTTCATATCTCATACACTATTTATAATTTATCATCTCTGGACCAAACTCATAAAACTGATTAAAGATAAGATTAAACCAAAAATGAGATGTAATTGGAATTGAGATCGAAGGCGTTCAGATCAAAAGTTTTGAATTGTGGTGTGTGACGGCCTCAAACTTTGGGGTCTAGAGTTTGACGTCATAAACAATAATAAAATAGAAATATACAATCCTTGAACTGGAATTACATAAACAATTACAACATCTACAACCCCCTGAACAAGATCTTGCCAGGTTTAAGTGTGAAACAAGGTTATACAAAATATCACACAGGGTAGACTTAGGACAATCCTGATGCAAAATTATATCTATTATACAGTCCAACAGACCCTAACAATTAGTCTAACCAGTACTACTGAACCCACCTCATAGAATCCAAACAAAAGAGAAGCCTGCACTCGGCCTTGAATGCGAGCAACAGTGGTCCTTTTAGCAGGAAAATGATTTCTAGGCATCTAAAAAGGTTAATATAGAAATTTGCAAGAATGAGCCAACAAATGCTCAGCAGTACCAGATATAAGATAAAATAGCATATATATATATATTTCCGGACAATTATCATAATAAAATATTTAAATTCATTGAAAAATGGAAATCCACTAAATACTGGCATGCTCTTTAAAAAAGTAGTTAATCACAAAATTTAAAAAAATCTACAATTTGACTTAGCATGCTATTTTTCCACTTGAATTGATTTAACTTTAAGCATTTCAGAAATTTGAATTAATCAGATACACTGGACGTTTAGACTGGTGAAGATAGCTGATGAGTCTATCAATCACTGGACAGCTCGAATGGCCATCCCAGAATATATGTGTTCCAGAACTTAAAGACTATCTAGGTCTCTGACAATGCTGGACTAGTCAGTTAAAAGTGTGCACAACTGACTTAGCCTCCTACGTCCCCAAAAGGTTGGGCCATTACCGAATAATGGACCTCTTACGTAACTCCAATTGAATATCTGATTCATTTTATTTCTAGTTCCAAAATTTTGAATTGTGATTATACCTATCTTTCCCAGAATTTTAACGACATAGGTTAAGGGAATTTTAATCCGATTTTGACTTTCACTAAAAAATTCAGTAATGACATAATATTAAACATTTTCTGATTTAAAGATTAATCTAGAGATATGTATCGTTATAAGTTACTCTCCCCTAAAAGTATTCTTAAAAGTAGTCTGGAATTTCTGAGTAAGGGATACATAACTTAAATCTACTTGATCAAGTCTGAATATATATGAATTCCACAATAAGGGATAAACAACTTAAATCTACTTGATCAAGTATGAATATATTTGAATTCCACAATTCATATATATACTCAAAAATACTAAAACATGAAGGATATGGTTAATAGTACTTGCCTTGATGAGACAAGGTACGGGAATACGAGATTAATCCTAGTTTGACTTTGGAGGATGGGACCTTTGACTGGAACCTATATAATCGAAATACCCTAGATTAGATATTCGATTATGCTAGACATATCCCCACTAAACAAATACTGTGTAATTACACCCGCTAAAATAGAGGTGATGCTATAACAATAAATCACATATCCTATTTTTGTAACGATCTCACGTAAATTGAGTATTTTTAAAATATCAATACAAGATACACATGTATATTTGAGTAAACACAATTTCCTGAAAATTTGAATAATGATATTTAGAATATTTGCATTTCAAATAACACCAGACTAATCCTTATATTATATTTATTCCAAGTCAACCCATATAATTAAAATTATTCGATTCCCGATATATACGCATTTAACTTATATCACTTAAAAATATTTATTTCCACAGAACAACACTAATACAATAAAAAGTATCATCGGTTTGTATAAACTGGTCTTTACGGGGTTTTGGTTCGCGGGACCTCCCGTGCGTCATGGCAACGGTGGCCGGAATGATAACATAGACGAAATCCATCGACATCAATTCCTCTAATTTATATCATAATCCATCAACAATACTCAATTTTAGAATTTAGTTTCGATTATACTAATTTTCAACTCAAATTTTATGCAACAAAACTAGTGATAATTTGGAGTCTCACGAATCATCATTGCCATAAATCCGTCGGCTCAACGAGTTCATCATCGACGACGGCACAACTCCAGCGGTGCCCATACGGCTGGAGCTTCTCCATAATTTACAAATTCTGACTAACCCAACAATCAGTCAATTCGTGTTAGTCACAAAAATAGTCATCTGAATTACACAACCAATACAAAAAACATCAATAATCACAAATAACCACAACAACACACGCACACGCAATAGCCCTCGCTGAAAAAAAAAAGACCGGCGGTGAGGGAGAGAAAGAATGGGAGCGGCGGTGGTTAATTATCGAGAATAGGAGGAGAAACATGGAGGTGGGGATAGTTGAGAGGGAGAGACAAAAACGGGAGAGAGATAGAAATGAGAGAGAGAAGGGACGGGAGAGAGACAGAGATGAGAGAGTGAGAGAGGTGAGAGAGAGGTTGAGAGGGATTAAAAGAGAATGATGTTTTATTAAAAAAATAAACAAACACGTGTCCATTTTCTAGGCTACCACATAACCCCCTACTGCAAGCTCGTTTCTAACACACATTTTAATTTTCAACGATACAATTTGCGAAGAATAACGAGTCAAAATATTCTCAAAATAATTTTAAAATTCTCGAAATATTTGAAAACTAATAAAATATAATTTTCCAAATTTTTAAATTAATTTTGAATTTAATATAGAATTAGAAGGTAATTAGATCCAGAAAAATATTTTAGAACTGATTAATAGTTAAAATATCATTTTCCCAATTTTATAAATTCCTACAAATAATTTTTGATAATTATGAAGTGATAAAAATAATTTTAAAAATTAAATTCATATATATTAGAATTAAACTTTGATATTTCTTTTTAAATAGAAGAACATAATAATATAATTTAAATTTTAAACCGAACCCGCAATTAAGGAAACGTATAAATTAGCACATAATAAGCTTTAACACGTAACACATAATTTGCAGTATAATATATTTTGTTTTAGTAACACAAAATACAGAGTCGTTATAGCCTTCCCGCCTTAAAAAGATTTTCTCCTCAAAATCTGACCTAATTGGACAAATGAGGATATTTATTTAGCATTTCAGACTCTAATTCTCAAGTAGACTCTTCCACTTGAGAGTTCCTCCAAAGTACTTTAACTATTGGGATAAACTTATTTCTAAGAATTCACTCCTTAAGGTCTAAGATCTGGATTGGTTGTTCCACGTAGCACAAATCTGGCTAAATTTTGATTGGCTCATATTTAATGATCTGATTTGAATCAGGGTTATACTTATTTAACATGAAGTCGTAGAACACGTTGTGAATATGATGCAGATGTGGTGGCAATGCTAATTCATAAGCAACTTTTCCTACTCTTTTTAAGACTTCAAATGGCCCGATATATAGGGGACTCAATTTGCCTTTTTGGCCGAATCTGACCAATCATTTTCAAGGAGAGACTTTCAACAACACTGATGACCCAACTTCTATTTCCATGTCTTTTCGATGCAAATTTGCATTTTTCCTTTGTATGTTCTGGACTGCCTCTAACCTTTTCTGAATTATGATCACAACATCTTTTGTTTGTTGAACCAATTTCGTACCTAACAATTTTCTCTCACCGACTTATTCCCAACAAAGTGGAGATCTGCCCTTCCATCTATACAAAGCTTCGTAAGGTGGCATACCAATACTAGCATGATAACTGTTATTGTAAGTAAACTTTATCAGTGGTAAATGATTTTCCCAATTTCCTTTGAAATCATAAGCACCCTTAATATATTTTTTATTGTCTGAATTGTTCTTTCAGTTTGCCCATCTGTTTGGGAATGGTAGGTAGTGCTCATCTTTAACTTAGTTCCTAAACATTCCTGAAATTTCATCCAAAATCTTGAATTAAACCTTGGATCTCTGTCTGATACAATGGAAACAGGAACTCCATGTCTAGTCACAACCTCATCCAAATATAACTTAACCAACTTGTCTAGAGAATACATTTTCTTAATTGGAAGAAAATGTGCGGACTTTGTTAATGTGTCGTTAATTACCCATATAGCATCATGATTCAATTTGGTCTTTGGTAACCCAACCACGAAATCCATAGAAATATGTTCCCACTTTCACTGTGGAATATCTAAAGGTTGCAACAGTCTGCTTGGTCTTTGATGTTCTGCTTTCACCCTTTGGCATGTATGACATTTACTAACCCAATCAGCTACCTCTTTTTTATTCCTGGTCACCAAAAAAATTTCTTTAAATCCTGATACATTTTAAAATTCCCCGGATGAATAAAAAATCTTGAACTTTGGGCTTCTCATAAAATCTCATTCTTCAATTCAATCACGTTAGGAATCCATATTTGGGATGAAAATCATAACAAACTTTTATTATCCATTTGTGTAAAAATCTCCTCTTCGGTAAAATTATCCAAGCCTTGATTCATTACTTCATCTTGACATTTCTTGATTCTTTCCATCAGTTCTAGCACAAGTTTTCTTTACTACTTCCCAGCACACGAACCTCAATTTTTCCAGTTTCTCCAATTCTGTTGACAATTCCTTAGCGATATCCATTATGTTTAATCTTTCCTTTTTTCTTAGTGCATCTGCTACGATGTTAGATTTCCTTGGATAATAGTTAATAGAACAATAATAATATATAGTTAAATTCAACCATCTCTTATGCCTCATATTTAAATATTTCTGAGTGAATATATATTTTAAACTCTAATGATCTGTATAGATATCACACTTTTCTCCGTATAAGTAATATCTCCATAGCTTCAGTGCAAAAATGATTATTGCTAACTCCAAATCATGTGTAGGATATTTATGATCATGAGGCTTTTACTGTCTAGACGCGTATGCGATAACTCTATCATGTTGCATCAACACACAACCCAACCCTTTTAGAGAAGCATCTCTATAGACTACGAAATTACCTTTCTCATCTGGCAGCGCTAATACTAGAGTTGTCACCAATCTTTTCTTCAACTCCTGGAAACTTTTGTTCACATTTGCCAATCCAAGGAAACTCCTAACTTCTGTCGGTGTCTTTGGTTGTTCCTAATTTGATACAACTTCAATCTTTACGGAACATAACTTTATACCATCTTTACCAACTACATGGCCTAATAATTGGACTTCATCCAACTAAAACTCACATTTTGATAACTTAGCATACTACTTCCTTTATTTTAGTCTTTGCAAGGCAATCTTTAGGTGCTCTGCATGTTCTTTCTTAGATATTGAATAAATCAGGATGTCATCAATAAATATAATCATAAACTTATCTAAGTACTCCTTAAATACTCTATTTATCAGATCCATGAATGTTGCTGGCACAATCATTAATCCAAACAACATCACTAAAAACTCGTAATGTCCATACATTTTTTTAAATACAGTCTTTGGAATACCTCAGGCTTAATCCTTAAATGATGGTAGCCAGATCTTAAGTTGATCTTTGAGAAATAAACTACTCTTTTAAGTTGATCGAATAAATCATCAATCCTAGGTAGATTATACTTGTTCTTAATTGTCAATTTATTTAACTCTCTGTAATCAATACACAACCTCATACTTCCATCTTTTTTTTCACAAACAACACTGGTGCACCCAATTGGGATACACTTGGTCTAATTACACCTTTATCCAATAGTTCCTACAGTTGCTTAGCCAACTCTTTCAGCTTTAGTGGGTTCATTCGGTATGGAGCTTTTGACATTGGTTCAGCTCCGGGTGCTAATTCAATGGAAAACTCTATCTCGTCATTTGATGATAGTCCTATAAATTCATTTACTATAGGATTTTCTCCTAGGCTAGGTTCCTCTTTCTTGGTGTCCACTACATGAGCTAGATATGCCTCACATCATTTTCTTAATAACTTCTTCGCTTGCATAATTGAAAGAAACTTATTTTCTTGCTTCTGCCCTTGGAAATCCACCTTAACATCATCCTCCATAAACATAACAACCCTTTTTTTCTTGCAGTCGATACTTGCCTTGTATCGAGACAACCAATCAATTCCTAGATTATATCAAATTCTCCAAACTTTAAAGATATCAGGTCAGTCGTAATAAGGTGTTAATATTTCTATCTGGCATTTAAAATAGAACTGATTTACTGATATTTTATCTTGATTAGCCACTTCTATAATTAAGGGTTCATTTAAATTCTTCAATATAAGACCCATCTTATCCACACAATCTTCAGATATAAATGACTTAGATGCTCCAGAATCAAACGGAACTTTAACAGGTATATAATTGAGAAAAAGCGTACTTGCAACCACATCAGAATCTTGAGCAGTTGACTTCTTGGTCATTTGGAAAGTTCTAGCTCTGGCTGTACTAGATGTTTGGCCTTTTAATGCATTAACCCCAGTACTACCTTGAGTAGTGCTCCTATAATTTTTAGCAAAGTGCCCTACTCTACCACAATTATGGCATGTAACTCCTGGATTCTCAACCTTGCATTTTGACGCGTAATGGCCCTTTAGACCATATTTGAAATATTCAATATTTTCCTTACATACTCCACCATGCTTTTTCCCATATTTTTTACATTCTAATATAGGTGGTCTATTTGTCTTAATTAATTGGAACTGATTGAAGTGTTACTTGGCCTGCTCTAGGAAAAACTCTATCTTCTGAACCTCTTATCCTTATTCTTTCCAAATCTTTATGGAACTTTTGGCTAGACCCTCCTTGATCTGGCTTATCTTCTGATCACTTTCTGATCACTTTCTATAACCAGGGCTTTCTGAACTATATAGGTATATGTCTTAAGTTGTAAAACTACAAATCCACTCTGAATCTCTGGATTTAATCCTTGCTGAAACCTTTTTTCTTTTTGGGCTTCTCAACCCACATAATCTAGAATAAATATGGCTAAATCCATAAACTTAGCTTCATACTCAGCCACACTCTTTTCACCTTACTTTAATTCTAAGAATTCAATTATCTCCATCTAATTTTGCATACAATCTCGAAGATAATTTTTTAAGAACAAGTTCGTAAACCTGGACCATAAGATGGAACCTTCTTCTTCTAGTACTTTGGTCGATTCCCACCAGTAATTTGCTTCATTTTATATAAAATAGCTTGCATAGACTGTCTTGAAGTCATCACTCACTTGGTAAGGTTGAAAGCTTTCTCCATCTCTTTTAACCATATCCTTGCGGCCACGGGATAAACCTCATCCTTGAATTCCGGGGGCTTTACAGCTTGGAAGGATTTGAAACTAAAGGTGTAGTTTACTCCATTCTATTTTTGTTATTGTAATTACAGCTATTATTGTTGGATCTGCTATTGTTGTTGTTGTATTACCTGTTGTTGTTATTGTTGTTGTTGCTGGTGGTGTTGTTGTTTTTGTTGCTGAAATTGATGTTGTTGTTATGCCATCTAATTTGATTGTTGGCACAACAAAATTTTAAAATTTCATTCATAGCTGGACCCCCAACAGATTCAGTGCTAGTTGACTTAGATTGAGTATTTTTCTTCGGTGGCATTTTCCTGAAACATAACAGTTAATACATTCAGGTTTATAACATGTGCATATAATAGGAATATTTCATTTATTTAAGAGATTTCGTTGTTCATCGGTACACATGTATCAAAAAAATGCTACCAGAAATAGAATACACACATTTTTATCTAACTAGGGTCCATCTATAAAGTATATCTAGATTAACAACAATAGACACAATGACAACAATAACAATAATATTAATAATAATAGTGCAGGAAATTTTTTTAAATGCAAAGGAAAGCTAAACACACATAATTTACAGATAAGATATATGAGTACAACGGCCATCCGGCCTCCCAACAACAACTAAAATACAATGAAAACACTAGTCTGAATATAAAACAAAATTTGGTTGTCACAGCAGCCATTGACCACTTAAAGCAACATACTAAACTGAGTTAGAACTAAAGAACTATGAACTCTACCAAGCACACTTGTCCGAGCTCTAACATACTATCACCCCTAAAGGTGATCTTCTATCACCTGCGGATCATCCACCAACCACTGAACCATCTTTCCTAACGCCACAGTGTTGTGCAAGATATGCATGTATAATAACAAGACTAAGTCACATTGACAAACCTAAGATTTATTTGCTTGATAATTAACTTTGTAATTTGTATTGTATTACTTGAGTCTGTAAAATGGTTAGAAGATTAGACCGGGGTATTTTTCCATAAACAGTTCAAGCCTAAGGAATAAACTCTGGAAGAAGATCAAGTTAGATCATGCCTCAGAGAAATGATACAGAAGCTTGGAGTTGAATAAATCTGTTTTACGAAAAAATTTCAAAGTCAAGATATCGACAAGTCACAAATCAAACAATATAGATAAGTCATTCGAGAACTCTAGAATGACTTATCGAGAAGTACAAAATGGCTTATAGGGAAGTCTCAGAGATATCGAAAAGTCAAATGAAGATATGAAGATTGAAGATATCGAAAAGTCATTTCTGCATGTAGAGAACTCAGAGATAGCGACAAGTCAAAATGAAAATGTGAAGATTGGAGATATCGACAAGTCAAATTATCATTAAAGATCTCAGAGATATCGACAAGTCAAAATATATATAGAGATCTCTGAGATATCGACAAGTCAATTCTACATGTAGAGCTCTCAGACATATCGACAAGTGATTTAGTATGCAAATATCAAGAGACCTCGACAAGTAAAATATACCTATAGAGAACTCAGAGATCTCGACAAGTCATTATACTTGAGATGTCACTTCTCTATAGAACAAACTGGAGATCTCGACATGCCTCTCAAATACAAAATGGAAACAAATTCAGGATCCAAAATTATCAGTCAACAAACGATCTATCAACTAGATTGAAAAGTCTACAAATTAGCTGGGGAGAATACAAGATTAACTAGACAAAGGATGGTCACAGACTTGCAAGATTTTGTACAGATTTGCTAAGCTAGAAATGAAAATAGAAAAAGGTTTCTTTAGAAAAGAGTTGAGTACATTTTAGTGCAAGTTTTGTAAACCCCTGCTGCTAGTGTATAAAGCATGCACTGGTCCTTAGTTTAGAGGTATCAAACAGTTTTATATTTTCTTGTACTCTTTCAAGGAAGAAGCTGAGTTCTTATATTTTTAAGAACACGGAATTTGTAGCAAGACAAACTTAATTAATATAAATTAAGTGAGTTTAGAAATATTGTGTTTGTTGTGCTTGTTTTAATTATGCCGACATAATATCTCTACAATTAAACTACTTTGTTCACACTCCATTATCCAAACTTCAAAAAAGCTAAAAATCAAGAAAGCACATTCACCCCCTGTGTTGTACTCAATAGCTAACACATAGCTCTAGCCATCGAATCTTGGATATTTTCTGCTACTTTGGCTTGGGAATAGAAACCTGATATAAAGCTCTGATATGGGGCCAGAGGTCAGCACTCGGAAAAGGATACTCAACAGGAGGTCTCACCGATAATTTATCCACGCGACGAGCCAACTCTATATTCTCCGAGTATAGATAATCTCTCTCTAAGACCATAGCATGATGGATGTGATATGGAATAGGAGCAGGATCTCTGGTGGTACATAAAGCAGGGATAATTTATGGACCTAGGAAACTAGGTCCACTATCTGGGGTGGCCCCTTTATCAGCAATAATAACACTAGTGTAATATCCGGGACAATTCTGTAAATATTTTATAATAAATAAATAAATATTAGGTGTTTATATAACCTGTTAGATATATTTGCGATGTCATGTCTAGTCTGATTGGTTTAGTTTTAGAACTTATTATCAGAATATCAGAATTTAACTGGAAATCAGAACTTACTGAAGACATGAAGTTATCAGGACTTAAGGCGTCAGAACTTATATCAGAACTTAAGTTCGGATACACTTCAGGGATGAAAAGCGGCTGATTTACAGGAGAGGATCTAGATTAAAAAAATAAAGATATGCATGGAGAGTTTGACAGCTAAAGGAGTACAGAAGATAATATCTGATTGATATATTTTAGGTAGAGATATATTTCATATCAATTAGAAGATATCTTGTAACTATGTACTATATAAACACAACTTAGGGTTTACACTATAAGTGTTATCATTCACGAGAATATTATTCATTGTAACCCTAGCAGCTCGTAGTGATACCATACATCACTGAGAGAGTAGATTAAACCTATTGTAATAGAGTTTGATATATTGAATAAACTTGTTTTCTGTTACATACTTGTGTTGATAATCGAATTGATGGTAGATATTATATTTAACACCCTTCTATAGTATCATTGAGGCCTAACAAGTGGTATCAGAGCCAATCTGTTAAGCTTACGAATAGTTAAGATCCAAACAAACAATCAATCATGTCTGAACAAGCAAAAATACCAGACCCTCAAGAACCTGCAAAGGTTCAACCCATTCAAAACACTAGTAGATATGAAACCATCAGGGTTCCTCTGCTCAGGGTTTCTGAGTACCCTGTATGGAGTGTGAAGATGGCCATGTTTCTGGAAGGTACAGATCCAGAATATTTAGACAGAATTTATGATGGTCCACACAAACCCACAAAGCCTTCTGTTGCCGTTGGGAATGAGCCACATAGGATGATTCCCAAAGAAAAGAGAGAATACACCACTGAAGACATCTCTTCACTATGCAAGGATGCAAAAGTAAGACACTTGCTTTATAGTGCTCTTGACAATGTCATGTCAAACAGGGTGATTACATGCAAGACTGCAAAAGAAATCTGGGATGCATTGGAAGTGAGATGTCAAGGAACCAATGCCATCAAAAAGAATAGGAAGACAATACTCACACAGGAGTATGAGCAATTTGACTCAAAATCTGATGAGTCACTAACTGATACATATGACAGGTTCACAAAGTTGTTGAATGATTTGTCACTAGTGGATAAGGAATATGATACAAAAGATTCAAATCTGAAATTCCTACTAGCTCTTCCTGAAAAGTGGGATTTGAAAGCTACTATAATAAGAAAAAAAATATGAACTTGCTGATATGTCTCTTGATGAAATCTATGGGATGCTCAAGACTCATGAACTTGAGATGAAGCAAAGAAAGAAGAGGCATGGAGGGAAGTCTAAGACAGTTGCTTTAAAGGCTGAAGAAAAGCAAATTGTCTCTAGGAAGGCAAAAGGAAAGGCTCTCATCATACAGTCTGATTCAGAGTCATCAGATTCTGATGATGATGATTCAGAACCTGAAAATTTATCTGAAGTGGATGTTGATGAAGAGATGATGCAACTGTGTGCTCTTATGGTGAAGGGTATCACAAAGATAGCCTACAAGAAATTCAGAAAAGGTAAGAAGTTTTCCAGGAAAGGTGGAAGTTCTGACATGAAACGGTTCAGAAAGTCTGAAGGAAAAAGAGGAAAGTCTGACAGAGAAGACAACTCAAATGTCAAATGCTACAATTATGATGAAAGAGGCCACATCTCTCCTGATTGCAAGAAAGAAAAAGGTGATAAAGGCCAGGCACTTATCACAAAGAAGATAAACTGGGCAGACACTTCAGAATCTGAAGAAGAGGTGAACTATGCCTTAATGGCAAATGTTGAAAGCAGTTCTGATGCTGCTAAACTAGAAGTACCTCTATCAACTATTGCTTTTGATACAAATGATATTACTGAGTTGAGATTATTTCTGAAAAACAATTATTAGCAATAGAGATCAAACTTTAGAGAATGAAAGATTAAAATATGAAAATCTAAAGTACAAAAATAGAAATAGCTATCTTGAAGAAGAGTTAGTCCACCAGAACAGTATTCAAACAGAGAGAGATAAAGCTGTGTATGTTAAGAATGAATTGCTTAAATAGAATGATTATCTAAAATCTGGATTAGAAAAAGAAAGTGTAACACCCCCAGATCCGGGGTCGGGGATCCGGGTCGTCACGGTCTTTCTTTCCACAATATCACTTCACTTAATTAATAATAAATAACCTTATGCTGTGACCCCACACTAACACACACCACAACCCGTTATAGTCTCAGAGATGAAATTTAAATAAGTACAAGTCTTTGAATCCACAATTTAAAAGTTATTACAACCCAAAATAATTACTTGATAAATTTACAGTTAATTGCCATTATCTGCCACAAGTTATAATTATACATAATTGATTCTCAAAAGTAGATGGTCTGATCTACAATAGATCTACCTCTGCAGCTATAGCAGCTACAACATCAACGGGAAGACGCGGGACGCTTCCCACGCGCTTGCGCTGGGTCTGCTGGAGTCTGGCCATCTTTCCTAACTGTTGTTGTGTGATGAAGAAATAAGGCAAGGGTGAGCAGCAAGCCCACCAAAATAATATGTATAATGATTTACAATATATGAGCCTACTCATAATACTCATGAAAGTCTTGGTCAAAAGAAATGAACCAAGTTTGATATCTTAATGCGATGAAGTCGCAAAATATTCAGTATATATACATATATACTTTTCAAAATATTGGAAGTCCTCTTCCATGCATAATATACACAAAGTCCCAGTGTATAACTGTATAAAAAAAATATCGTTGCAAGGTGATCTCATATATCTAACCTTGTTTCAACGTTTTTCTGAAAATCTTTGTCATTCATAAGACAATTATTAATTAGATATAAGTTTAAAAGATGAGGTTACCAAATACCCCAATATACTTATATCTTTCCCAATACTACTTGAACTACCACCGTTCAAGTTATAATCAGTTTCAAAAGTTCATCACATAGATGAGACTACAAGACAAGATTTGAATAGATTCAATCTTTGAAATATTATTGAATGAAATAAAGTTACGAGATACTTTATTTAGTCCCGATATATATATATCCACATATATATATCTCTTAAACATTTCCTGGAACCTCTGTTATGTAAAGTATGAACAGAGTTTGAAACATCCAATGAATTTTTGTAAAGGAAAAGAATTTTGGCATAAACCAGATATCTTGCTGATCAGGCAAAGATACCAATAAGTAACCTTTTCTACTGTAGATGGATGAATTCCTCACCGGTCATCACCCTGGCCGCATTAGGACCTCGCGCTAGACCGTTACCCGGCCCCTCACGCGTTGATGGACTGCCACCCAGCCACTTACACATTCATAGACCGTACCCCGGCCTGTCGCTTATGCCGACTCAATTAGATGGGCTTACTTCCCGAACGTTGGGCAAGTAATCAATTCGTTTACCAAAACTGCAACCTCGTTGCGAATATAAAATACACCACAGAGCCGGATTCCCCAGGTTTTGAGCGAGTATTTAAATCCCCTTAAAAAGGAAGATCTTAAATATAAAAATGAGTTTTGGGATCCGCTCTGACTTTAAAAATCATTTTGAAGACTCGAAAACACTTTAAAGAGTGTTTGGAGTAAAGCTGATTTAATGAAGTAAATCAGTCCCCAGAATATTTAGAAAATGACTGAATATTATTATTTAAATAATATTCCCATAAAGAAAAATCTTTATAAAAATAATTGAAGTAGAAGTATTAAAACTTATACTTGAAACGAGTATTAAATAACCAAAGATATACTTATATGAAAGTATTATCTTTATTTGAATAATCGAAAATAAGTTTGATTATTGACACCTTATTCTTTAATAAAATAAAGAATATACCTCAGCAAATAATCGGAGTCATAGATCCTCAAATGAATATTCAAATAATATTCATTAAATAATATAAACTGAGTCATAAGCCCTCGAATGAATATTCAAATAATATTCAATAAATAATATAAAAGAGTCATAAGCCCTCGAATGAATATTCAAATAATATTCAGATAAATAAATAAAAGGAGTCATACGCCTTCGAATACTATTCAAAATAATATTCATTAATAAAGTAAAAGGAGTCATAAGTCCTCGAATAAATATTCAAAATAATATTCAATAATAAAATAAAGTTAAAGTTATCGAATAAACCTTATTCGATTAATAGTTTTAAAAACTATATCCATATATATATATAAAAATAAATATATATATATATAATATACTCGGGAACATCGACTCCCGATTTAGAAATATGTTCACCTTTTATCCCCTATACTAAGGGTATACGCAACTACTTGCTTATTTCTAGCATAGGTATTATGCAACTATAAGCATTGAAATCAACAGATAGATAACCAGATTACGAAACAGACATGCATATATACCATATTAGCATGCTCCAATATATCGCAAAATTTGCTAATAACAATCATGCAATATCACAAGATAATGCATATACATATATTTACATCACAACAACAGTATAACGGGTAGAAAACTTGCCTGAGCGACTGGGGTTACGAATGGCTCGGGACGAGTCTGGTAACCTATAAACAACAAGTAAGTTGGAATTAAACCAAAGTCACTTGTAAATCTATACTTTAACTAACTTAGACTCTAACGCTTGTTTTGCGCTCACTGATTCGCTTAAGTCACTCGGGTACCCTCGGCTCCACCATTTTTAATAATTTAACCTTTACGAGTTTTAAAGCGATTCCTTCGCGAGTGTCTTACTAACTGCCTAGCACACTTACCATAAATGTTTCATACATTAATTAACCCTTTTTGGTCTTTAACCTATGTTTCAAAGTAAGGCGAGGGGAAAAGTTTCGTTCACGAAACGCCGTTACTTGAAACGGTCGTTTCTCCTAAACCGTGCATCGGAATCGAACGAACTACATATCAAAACGAAGCTCGTAACATGAGCTATCTAAACATGGCAGTGGTCATAAACTAGCAGGGGGTTCTCGGGTCCTAATGTTATGAACAAAAGCAGTCTAAAGTAAATCGGACATTACGACGGCTATGTTTACGCGATTTCCCAATTTTAAACCAATTCAAAACAACCACAATTCAACCACATATCATTCATACAACCAACATCCATCCATACCATACTACAACAGCCCCAACAATTCAATATTTCCAATTCATACTTATTTCTCAATTATGAACTAAGAGTTTACTTAAGTTCATTAACTAATAACCAAGATTTCCAACTCCAAAAATATCACAAAATCAACCAATCTCTAAACACACAATAATCATGCCTCTCACCAACTAAACTACTCATAACAAGATCTAAACATGATTACACACCCATTACACTAACCCATCATCTAAACATTAGGAAATCTAAACAACAAAACTTAAAACTAAGACCATGAAGAGTTATACCTTCCATGAAGCTTTTAATCCATGAAAGGTCCTTGGAATGCCCATGGAAGCCTTAATCTAACCTCCTACAAGCTTGTTCTTTCAAAGAAATCAAGAACACAAAAATTAATTTCAAGAAAGTACTATTCACCATCTTCTTGAATGATTTATAGGAAATGCTAGGAAAGGATTTTGAAGCTAAGATTTCTAGGAAGTATGTAACTTAACTAGGAGAAGCTAGGATAATTACCTTGTAAAATAGCAAGTGGAGGAGCTTGGACTTCCCATTTCTTAAGAAAGAAGCCGAGAGCTTCATGAAGAAATGGAGGATTTGGTGTTTTGTGATTTGTTTTGCTTGGTTGCTAGGTTTTTGTTTTGTTTGCTTTAGTCAATTACCTTGTTGCCCTTGAATTTGTGTGGTTCTCATTCAACCACACCTCCTTCCTTCCCATGTCATGCCTACATCACTTTGTGATGTCATCACCCCTCCTTTGTCCTCTTTCTATTGGTTGGATGACATCATCCCCACTAATCCCTTTGATTAGCTTTTAATTGATTGCCTAATGACCGCTGATCTGTTATACGGTTCGCTTAACTTTCGTTCTCGTTTATCGTTTGAGGGATCATACCCGGGATCTTATTACTTAGGTTCCCTTAACCTTTCTCAATATATTGTATTCCTTCTATGATCCTCTCTTATAATCCTTTAATTTAAATCCTTTTTATCCTGTTACCTTTTTCTCAATTCTTTCCGTATCTAGTGGATTTTCGGGAAAAATCAAAGTGTTCGGAATTGGATTCTGACGATCTTTACATACACTTATATACCACCTAGAGTACTAATAATATCCCATAAGATTAATAACAGAACCCCTACATAGCGTGGCATGAAAATTTTTCTCATTCAGCAAAAACACTATTCATAAGGGTTTCAAAAATTTTCCAAAAATTGGGGTTATTACAGTCTCCCCTCCTTAAAAGGATTCCGTCCCGGAATCAGATAGAAATGAATAGGGATACTTTCTTAGTATTGCACTTTCTAACTCTCAAGTCAATTTTCCCACATTGTGGTTCTACCACCAAACTCTGCCTAGTTTGATAATCCTTCTCCTAAGCACTTGTTCCTTTTCACTCTATAACCCTTCCTGGTTGCTCCATATAGGTTACGTCTGGTTGCATGTCTATGCGCTCATATGCCCCTATTTAACTGGCATCCGAATTACACTTCCTTAACATTGATACGTGGAACACGTTATGAACTTGCTACAGGTTCGGGGGTAGGGCTAGCTCATATGCTAACTTCCCAACGTCTTAATATATCCAAGGGTCCAACAAATTGTAGACTTAGCTTTCCTTTCTTTCCGAATCTCATCAATCCTTTCCAAGGGTTTCCAAGGGGATACCTTTAACAACACTAGGTCCCCTACTTCCTATTCTTTGTCCTTTCGTGTCAAATCAACATACTTCTTATGTCCATCTTGGGTTACTACCAGCCATCCTCTGATTAGATCTATTATATCCTTGATCCTTTGGACTACTGCGGGTCCGAGCATCTTGCGCTCTACAACTTCATCCTAACATAAGGGAGATCGACATTATCTTCCCTCAAGGATCTCATAAGGCGACATCTCGATAATGACATATGATCTATTGTCGTAAGATAACTCAATCCGCATTAAGTGATCATTCCAATTCCTTTCAAGTCTATTGCACAGACTCTCATTATAGCTTCTAGCATTATAGCTTTTTCTTCTTAATACCCATTCTTTTCCAGTTCGTAATCGCTACTACCTTCCGTTCCTAATATTATACTGGTTATACTTTTGCTCGTTAGCGTTCTATAACCTTTTAATAACCACGTCAACCTTAGTATCACGAATGTGTTCCCATTCCGCATACTACCACCACTTTATTACTCCTTTTTCAGTTGTTTCTATTTTCCAAAATTTGATCAATCAAATAGAAGTAAAGGAATTTGTTGAGAGATCACTATGATCATGAACACTTGTTATATCGCATAGTTAGTACAGAAGGTGGCCAGCCTTTAGTACTTGACAATCAATTAAACAACATGTGGTATCCTACTAGGCTTCTATCACAAAGATAGATAGTCATTCGGCAATACCTCCCCTTCTGGAAGGGTTGTTCTTCTCAGCTTACATGAATTGAAAAGAAGAGAAAAGAACGAACTGAAGAGAATTGTATATATGAAAAAAAATATACTGTCACAAAATATCTGGCTTGGAACCTACCTCTGAACTATAGAGGTTTGTCATAGGAGAACAAAACATAAACGTATTCATATCAGCATCAAGTATTATAACATCGTATTTCCCATGCCTAATATTTCTATTCCGTCCATCATTCTATGGACCCATGCTCTTCCTCGAGCTTATACACAATCACCTTGGAAACTCCCTCGATATCGAAAATCGAATCTGGGATCTCATTCTAGACCTCATCATTACTAGAATCCATTTCTATACCGCAACCTTCTTCGTATAATAATACGACTCTCTATTGATAAGAACGAATAATTATTCACCAGGTAGATACTCTACTTAATTAGTTTATCAATGATAACTTATACACTACCACGACCCGATTAGTGGTACTCAATCTCAACACCCATTCCAATACAACTCTCATGGTTGTAATCAGCTCACTACTCGCAGAATCATTGCTGCCTTACTATGGTCCACCACTGACCCACTGTAGTCATTCATTTTCCATGAAATCTTAATAACTAACCATACGGAGTCCATACATCTCGTATCTAATTCTCCTAAGGAGTTAACATAACCACCAATCACAATTCATGAAGAACACTCCAAACTCTGACGTACCTTCATGACATGAAGCAGATAAAAGTGCAGAAGAGTTTCGCTCAAAGGAACGATAGCAGGTTAATACCATTCTTAATCATATGCCTTCAATAGAAGACTTAACTCAAAGGTTTGTTTAGTCCTTTTTGAAATATAGTCCTGGCTCATTCTCAAGATGGTACCTTCTAAGATAGATAGCCCGCTCCTGGCGATTACACGAATTAAACCTTTACCGAACTACTATTACGGTTGGGTATTGCACAGTCATCAGAAGGAATGTCAATCTTCCAAACCACAATACAACCTTCACAGTTTTAACCATCATTACTGTATTCCTTTGGCACAAGCGCCTATAATTATCCTCTTACCTTTAAAGTGTCGGCCACCTCTTTGGCCTTTCCTGATAGTAAAATTTCCTTACAGTCAATGTCATTTTAACCACCTCCAAATAAATTTTCTACCTCATTTCAATCACAGCTTATGTGAAGATGTTTTCCTTAAAATCTGATGAGTAAACATATCACCATTTTTCCATAAGTTATTGCCTCAGTCTTTAGAGGTTAATCACTGTCACGACTGACTCTCAATCATACTTAGAACATCTTTTATCTTAAGTCCTAATTGCCCTGAACAATTTCGACCATTACTGGTTCGATCCATACTTTCTCGTGGTTTAACACGTGCCCCACTTGGCATCATTATAATTACGTCATATTTCCTTTATCAACATTTTTATTCTTAAGAATTTTGAATATTACCTTTCTCCTTGTAAAACCTCTAAGGTTATCCTTCAATCGTTCCTCCTGTATTCCCTAGATACAGGGCATATCAAAATACCATTTACTAATACCAGAATCATAGTCTATATACTTCTAAAAAAAATTCTCCATTGATCCTTAAAGGTTATTGTTACCTTAATCCTTTCCAATTCATACCGTCAAACTCATACTATCCCTACTAAGGGTGAAATGCCAACCTTTATGCATTCCCCTTAAGATTCATTTTAAGTTACCGATGTTCTATCCTTAATTCCACCTTTAAAAGGTACATGCATCCTTCCATGGATAAATCAAGTCATATATCCCTGATAAGGGTATCTTGTTCAATCATTTCCACCTTGATAGTCTATACCTAACTTCATAATAGCATCCTTATTCAAATTGAGGTCAATCCATATGGCCTCCAAAAGATAACAACGGTTATCCGCTTGTCTTTCCTGATTTGGTAATGATCACATGGATGATCTGGAAGATATTGGTCGTGTTCAACGTGAACTTCTTCTTAATAAATCCTTATTTACTTTTGTTGTTTATCTCAACAGTCATCTCAATGTTGGGATATCTTTCATACCTGGCGTCTCCCTTTCTGGGTATCATGCCACCGGTCTTACACTTCACATTCTTGAAGGTCACTTCCTTCATCCAATTTTCCTAGTTTCTTACTTCCTTGTCTCCTCAGTCTATCCGCGTCTCATTGTTTATCCTTCGAACTATCTCAATGTTTCCTCGAATCCTCCCAACTTAAAGGGGATAAAATATATGCATCTCTTATGCCTTCAACCGTCAACTTTAACTCATGGTGAATCACCCTCATCCTGACGATCATATACTTTTCTATTTCTATTAATAGGAGTCTTTAGGGTTTCCTCATACCCAACTCCCTTATCATTCCTCAAACTCTGTTGCCTTTTTATTCCTTTCCACTTCAATTCCTTTTTATTTTCCTTTCTCTTATCATTATTTCATGAACCAACACAACATAAGCATTGATTTCAAATATCCCGTCATTCTGGATTCGCGTCTTCAGAACGAATCTTAACAACTTTTACAGCTTAGATTCATAATTCATCATACTCGTCTACTTTTGTTCTAGCTCCAAAGCTTTTACACTATCTCCATAACCTTGGGAATTACTTTCCCGAAAACAATTGACTGGACTTAAATCAGTTTATTCTAACCTCTGGCTCCGTGCCTTTCTTGGTCTTTCACCAACGGGTGGTCTCTCTCTTGGGAGGGTAAGTGACAAAACAGTCTTTTGTGGTTCGTCAATCATTTAGAATCTCAAATGATTCATCTATTTCCTTTAGCCAGGCTCTTGCCTCGACTGGGTCAACTTGTTCCTTGGAACTCTGAGAGCTTAGCGACTTAAAGGTCATGAAAGAATTTCCCATCGCACTGTCTCCTCAGGGTGGTGGTTGGGGATAATGGTCTAAGTTCTTTTTAGACAGGTCCATGAATTGCCGTATAGGAGTACCGTCTCGGGTCTCCTTTCCTTACTCGACTTTCTGTTTCCTTGGTATGAAATGTTTCATCCTACTCCCCATAATTGGGGTCATCTTTTAATTTAAAATCCTCATTTCCACTCCATTATGTCATGGGTTCCTTCTATCTTGATGGCGACCTCCCTGACTATCACGTTCAGGGTTTGCTCTAAATCTTATTCCTCAAACTAGCTTTCATCTAAGATCTCATCTTTAAGCTCTTGAACATTTGGAACCCAAATTCTGTAGGAATACCTCATTATTCCCTTCTCATCTTTCTCGGTATTAACCTCTTATCTATTTGTTGGCTCTCTGCCTTCATTCATAACTTTTTCTGGCACAATATGATCTTTTCCAATAATTCGGGCTGTATTGCTATCTCAAACAGCTTTTCGGTACCGGCTCCGGTTACCTTCACTACTATTTCCATTTTCTCAAAATCTCTTATAAACTCTCCAAAAGACATTATCATCTTGAGTCTCTCCTTTTTACTAAGGGCATCAGCCACCATATTGGCTTTCCCCGAATGATAAAGAATCTCCCAATCATAATTCTTGATTAGCTCTAACCGCCTCCTCTGGCGTATGTTGAGCTCTTTCTACGTAAGAATGTACTAGAGCACTTATGGCTTAGGTAATTCTCGCACTTCTCTCCATACAAGTAGTGCCTCCAATCTTTAGGGTAAAACTATTGCCACGAGCCTAAGCTCATGGGCGGGGATATCGAATTTCATATTACCTTAATTGTCTTGACGCAGACGCGATTATCTTGCTGTGCTAAGAAGCACCCTAATTCCTTATGCGAAGCGTCACTTACAAATCACAAAATCTCCTTTTTCCATCCGGCAACGCCAGCATAGGGGCCATCACCAACCTCTGCTTCAGTTCTTGAAAGCTGTTCTCGCATTTCTCTGTCCATTCGAACTTCTCAGTCTTACGAGTAAGCCGCGTTAAAGGGGCTACTATCTTTACAACTTGAACGAACCTCCGGTAGTGACCGACCAATCCTACCTCTAGTAGTCGACCTAACCATGGTCATCAATTCATCAGTGGTCCTTTATTCATTCTTGTCAGGATCCTCCATGGGATCCTTCTCATCAACTATCCCTTCCAGGACAACATCCTCAACCGCTACATCCTCAATATCAACATCATCCGGTCCCGCGTTAGGACGCTCTATCGGATCCATAATCTGATCCCCAATAAATAATAAAACATCATCACGTTGATGTTCCTCAACTTCAGGGTTCGGAGTCCCGCTACCATATACGATAACGAACTACGCTTCTATCGCTACATTTATAAGGGTTCCCATAAGGGTTTTAACTGTCAGTACTACGTTAGGTAGTCCGACTATGAACTTGGCAAGAGTTCTTATTATCTTAGTGAACTTATTATCTTAACGCCCCATCATCTCTGAGGTTTATAACGCTTGGCTCTGATACCATTTCTGTAACACCCCCAGATCCGGGGTCGGGGATCCGGGTCGTCACGGTCTTTCTTTCCACAATATCACTTCACTTAATTAATAATAAATAACCTTATGCTGTGACCCCACACTAACACACACCACAACCCGTTATAGTCTCAGAGATGAAATTTAAATAAGTACAAGTCTTTGAATCCACAATTTAAAAGTTATTACAACCCAAAATAATTACTTGATAAATTTACAGTTAATTGCCATTATCTGCCACAAGTTATAATTATACATAATTGATTCTCAAAAGTAGATGGTCTGATCTACAATAGATCTACCTCTGCAGCTATAGCAGCTACAACATCAACGGGAAGACGCGGGACGCTTCCCACGCGCTTGCGCTGGGTCTGCTGGAGTCTGGCCATCTTTCCTAACTGTTGTTGTGTGATGAAGAAATAAGGCAAGGGTGAGCAGCAAGCCCACCAAAATAATATGTATAATGATTTACAATATATGAGCCTACTCATAATACTCATGAAAGTCTTGGTCAAAAGAAATGAACCAAGTTTGATATCTTAATGCGATGAAGTCGCAAAATATTCAGTATATATACATATATACTTTTCAAAATATTGGAAGTCCTCTTCCATGCATAATATACACAAAGTCCCAGTGTATAACTGTATAAAAAAAATATTGTTGCAAGGTGATCTCATATATCTAACCTTGTTTCAACGTTTTTCTGAAAATCTTTGTCATTCATAAGACAATTATTAATTAGATATAAGTTTAAAAGATGAGGTTACCAAATACCCCAATATACTTATATCTTTCCCAATACTACTTGAACTACCACCGTTCAAGTTATAATCAGTTTCAAAAGTTCATCACATAGATGAGACTACAAGACAAGATTTGAATAGATTCAATCTTTGAAATATTATTGAATGAAATAAAGTTACGAGATACTTTATTTAGTCCCGATATATATATATCCACATATATATATCTCTTAAACATTTCCTGGAACCTCTGTTATGTAAAGTATGAACAGAGTTTGAAACATCCAATGAATTTTTGGAAAGGAAAAGAATTTTGGCATAAACCAGATATCTTGCTGATCAGGCAAAGATACCAATAAGTAACCTTTTCTACTTTAGATGGATGAATTCCTCACCGGTCATCACCCTGGCCGCATTAGGACCTCGTGCTAGACCGTTACCCGGCCCCTCACGCGTTGATGGACTGCCACCCAGCCACTTACACATTCATAGACCGTACCCCGGCCTGTCGCTTATGCCGACTCAATTAGATGGGCTTACTTCCCGAACGTTGGGCAAGTAATCAATTCGTTTACCAAAACTGCAACCTCGTTGCGAATATAAAATACACCACAGAGCCGGATTCCCCAGGTTTTGAGCGAGTATTTAAATCCCCTTAAAAAGGAAGATCTTAAATATAAAAATGAGTTTTGGGATCCGCTCTGACTTTAAAAATCATTTTGAAGACTCGAAAACACTTTAAAGAGTGTTTGGAGTAAAGCTGATTTAATGAAGTAAATCAGTCCCCAGAATATTTAGAAAATGACTGAATATTATTATTTAAATAATATTCCCATAAAGAATAATCTTTATAAAAATAATTGAAGTAGAAGTATTAAAACTTATACTTGAAACGAGTATTAAATAACCAAAGATATACTTATATGAAAGTATTATCTTTATTTGAATAATCGAAAATAAGTTTGATTATTGACACCTTATTCTTTAATAAAATAAAGAATATACCTCAGCAAATAATCGGAGTCATAGATCCTCAAATGAATATTCAAATAATATTCATTAAATAATATAAACTGAGTCATAAGCCCTCGAATGAATATTCAAATAATATTCAATAAATAATATAAAAGAGTCATAAGTCCTCGAATGAATATTCAAATAATATTCAGATAAATAAATAAAAGGAGTCATACGCCTTCAAATACTATTCAAAATAATATTCATTAGTAAAGTAAAAGGAGTCATAAGTCCTCGAATGAATATTCAAAATAATATTCAATAATAAAATAAAGTTAAAGTTATCGAATAAACCTTATTCGATTAATAGTTTTAAAAACTATATCCATATATATATATATAAAAATAAATATATATATATAATATACTCGGGAACATCGACTCCCGGTTTAGAAATATGTTCACCTTTTATCCCCTATACTAAGGGTATACGCAACTACTTGCTTATTTCTAGCATAGGTATTATGCAACTATAAGCATTGAAATCAACAGATAGATAACCAGATTACGAAACAGACATGCATATATACCATATTAGCATGCTCCAATATATCGCAAAATTTGCTAATAACAATCATGCAATATCACAAGATAATGCATATACATATATTTACATCACAACAACAGTATAACGGGTAGAAAACTTGCCTGAGCGACTGGGGTTACGAATGGCTCGGGACGAGTCTGGTAACCTATAAACAACAAGTAAGTTGGAATTAAACCAAAGTCACTTGTAAATCTATACTTTAACTAACTTAGACTCTAACGCTTGTTTTGCGCTCACTGATTCGCTTAAGTCACTCGGGTACCCTCGGCTCCACCATTTTTAATAATTTAACCTTTACGAGTTTTAAAGCGATTCCTTCGCGAGTGTCTTACTAACTGCCTAGCACACTTACCATAAATGTTTCATACATTAATTAACCCTTTTTGGTCTTTAACCTATGTTTCAAAGTAAGGCGAGGGGAAAAGTTTCGTTCACGAAACGCCGTTACTTGAAACGGTCGTTTCTCCTAAACCGTGCATCGGAATCGAACGAACTACATATCAAAACGAAGCTCGTAACATGAGCTATCTAAACATGGCAGTGGTCATAAACTAGCAGGGGGTTCTCGGGTCCTAATGTTATGAACAAAAGCAGTCTAAAGTAAATCGGACATTACGACGGCTATGTTTACGCGATTTCCCAATTTTAAACCAATTCAAAACAACCACAATTCAACCACATATCATTCATACAACCAACATCCATCCATACCATACTACAACAGCCCCAACAATTCAATATTTCCAATTCATACTTATTTCTCAATTATGAACTAAGAGTTTACTTAAGTTCATTAACTAATAACCAAGATTTCCAACTCCAAAAATATCACAAAATCAACCAATCTCTAAACACACAATAATCATGCCTCTCACCAACTAAACTACTCATAACAAGATCTAAACATGATTACACACCCATTACACTAACCCATCATCTAAACATTAGGAAATCTAAACAACAAAACTTAAAACTAAGACCATGAAGAGTTATACCTTCCATGAAGCTTTTAATCCATGAAAGGTCCTTGGAATGCCCATGGAAGCCTTAATCTAACCTCCTACAAGCTTGTTCTTTCAAAGAAATCAAGAACACAAAAATTAATTTCAAGAAAGTACTATTCACCATCTTCTTGAATGATTTATAGGAAATGCTAGGAAAGGATTTTGAAGCTAAGATTTCTAGGAAGTATGTAACTTAACTAGGAGAAGCTAGGATAATTACCTTGTAAAATAGCAAGTGGAGGAGCTTGGACTTCCCATTTCTTAAGAAAGAAGCCGAGAGCTTCATGAAGAAATGGAGGATTTGGTGTTTTGTGATTTGTTTTGCTTGGTTGCTAGGTTTTTGTTTTGTTTGCTTTAGTCAATTACCTTGTTGCCCTTGAATTTGTGTGGTTCTCATTCAACCACACCTCCTTCCTTCCTATGTCATGCCTACATCACTTTGTGATGTCATCACCCCTCCTTTGTCCTCTTCCTATTGGTTGGATGACATCATCCCCACTAATCCCTTTGATTAGCTTTTAATTGATTGCCTAATGACCGCTGATCTGTTATACGGTTCGCTTAACTTTCGTTCTCGTTTATCGTTTGAGGGATCATACCCGGGATCTTATTACTTAGGTTCCCTTAACCTTTCTCAATATATTGTATTCCTTCTATGATCCTCTCTTATAATCCTTTAATTTAAATCCTTTTTATCCTGTTACCTTTTTCTCAATTCTTTCCGTATCTAGTGGATTTTCGGGAAAAATCAAAGTGTTCGGAATTGGATTCTGACGATCTTTACATACACTTATATACCACCTAGAGTACTAATAATATCCCATAAGATTAATAACAGAACCCTTACATAGCGTGGCATGAAAATTTTTCTCATTCAGCAAAAACACTATTCATAAGGGTTTCAAAAATTTTCCAAAAATTGGGGTTATTACAGAAAGGGAAATCATCAGGACTTGGACTAACTCAGGCAAAACAACTCAAGATATTCTAAGTAGTGGAAACTGGAAAGAGGGGTTAGGTTATAAAGATGGCAAAAGTAAGAAAGGGACTTTGCCAATTAAGCCAAAGGTAAATCCTATTAAATTTGTTGCAAAAACTGTTGTGTCTGATTCTGAAAAGGTGAAAGACTCTAAGACAAAAGTCAAAGAAAGTCAACTTTTGACAAATTAAAACATGATAAACTAGCTGTAGTAAACATAGGCTTAATGACAAAGAAGCAGCTTAAGTATAAGCTGAAAGAGATTAAAAATGTGAACAAGGTAAAGGAAGCTAGGAAAAATAGGAATGGAAAGGAAAGTGTGAATAAAAGTAATAATTATATGCATGTTCCTAATGCTCCTAGAAAGAAATGTTATAATTGTGGAAACCCTAACCATCTGGCTTTTTTTGCAGGAAAAATAAAGATATAAACTCTTTACCTCCTAAATAAGGAGTTAAGAGTCAGTCTGTTAGGTTTAAACCACAAAATCCTTGTTTTCATTGTGGTAGTTTATGGCATTCTATTTATACTTGTAAGGAATATCATAGTTTGTACTATGATTATTATGAAATAAAACCTTCTTTAAAGAAAGTTAGTATAAATTCTGATGCAAAGTCTGATATAAAGTCTGATAAAAAGCATGTTAGCATAAACTCTGAAACTAAATCCGCTGTAAATGCTGACAAACTTAAAAAGGCCAAAGGATCTAAGCAAGTCTGGGTCCTTAAAACTAATCAATAGTGGTCTTTGTGATTACAGGGCAACAGGAAAAATATCCCGGTTCTGGACAGTGGATGTTCTTTAGATATGACTGAAAATAAAGCCCTGCTATCAGACTTTGTGCAGAAAGCTGGCCCAGGAGTTTCTTATGGAGATGGCAACATGGGAACGACTCTGGGATATGGAAATATCAATATTGGGAATGTCGTAATTGAATCAGTAGCTCTTGTCTCAGGACTTAAACACAATCTGCTAAGTGTGAGTCAAATCTGTGACAGAGTTTATCATGTGGATTTCTTTGAAGAACACTGTGAAGTTGTAAGTAATTCTATAGGCAAAGTGGTTCTAAAAGGTTACAGACATGGTAACATATATGAAGCCAGACTTTCAACAAATTCTGATGGTTCTGCAATCTGTCTGTTAAGCAGAGCATCAATTGAATAAAGCTGGAATTGGCAAAAGAGACTCTCTCATTTAAATTTCAACAACATAAATGAGCTAGTAAAGAAAGATCTTGTGAGAGGACTGCCAAAATCAATATTTGCTCCTGATGGTCTTTGTGACTCATGTCAAAAGGCAAAACAAAGAAAATCTTCATTCAAGAGCAAAATTGAGTCCTCAATTCTTGAGCCTTATCACTTACTGCATGTTGATCTATTTGGTCCAGTCAATGTCATGTCTATTGCAAAGAAGAAATATGTTATGGTTATAGTGGATGAGTTCACAAGATACACTTGGGTGTATTTCTTGCACAAGAAGAATGAAACTGTATCTACTCTAAATGATCATGTCTGACAGCTGGACAAGTTAGTTAAAGATTCTGTTAAAATAATAAGAAGTGATAATGGTACTGAGTTCAAGAATTCAATCATGGAAGAGTTCTGTAAAGAGCAAGGAATAAAGCAGGAATTTTCTGCACCTGGAACTCCACAGCAGAATGGAGTTGTGGAAAGAAAGAACAGGACTCTTATTGAAGCTGCAAGAACTTCGCTTGATGATGCAAAGCTATCAACCTATTTTTGGGCTGAAGCTGTGAAGACTGCTTGTTTTACACAGAATACTACACTCATGAACAAGCATGGAAAAACACCATATGAGATGGTGAAGAAAAAGAAGCCAAATCTGAAATACTTTCATGTATTTAGATGCAAGTGTTTTGTTCTTAAGACTCATCCTAAACAGCTGTCAAAATTTGATCTGAAAGATGATAAAGGAATTTTTGTTGGATATCCACTTTCCACAAAAGCCTTCAGAGTCTACAATTTAAGAACAAGGGTTGTCATGGAATCTATCAATGTATCTTTTGATGATAAAAAGATTACTGGACTTGAAGATTTCAATGATCATGATCAACTGAGATTTGAATTCTGATTCTGTAAATTCTTATGACCTAAATCCTGATCCTGTAAGTTCTGACGGGTTAAATTCTGATGTCATTGAAACTGTGGTAATTGCTCCAAAGGAAAATGCACTTGTTCAGGGGGAGCAAGCTGATGATCATACCACACCTCAAGATTCTCAAGAAGCATTAGAACCAGTCACTGGCTCTTCAAGTTCTGATTCATCAAGTTTTGATGAGCCAAATTCTAATAATTCTGAAAACTCTAATTCTTCAAATCTTGAAGGATCCAACTCAAATTCTGGAATCTCAGAGAGCATAACTTCAGGGGGAGCATCAGAAAATACTGATGGAGACATCATGGATCATGGGGGAGGATCTAGTTCTAGAGATCAACTTCCATCTACAAGGAAGTGGACTAAATCACACACACCTGACTTAATAATTGGAGATTCTAAAGCAGGTGTCAGAACTAGAACAGCAACAACAAATGAATGTATCTATCATTCCTTTCTTTCTCAGACTAAACCAAAGAAAGTGGAAGAAGCTCTTCAAGATGCTGATTGAGTGCAAGCAATACAGGAAGAGTTAAATGAATTTAAAAGAAATAAAGTTTGGACCCTAGTGCCAAGACCAAAGGAAAAATCCATTGTTGGCACAAAATGGGTATTCAGAAACAAAACTGACAGTAATGGCATAATTATAAGAAACAAAGCAAGGTTGGTTACTAAAGGTTACTCTCAACAGGAGGGTATTGACTATGATGAAACATTTGCTCCAGTTGCTAGATTGGAAGCCATAAGAATCTTTTTGGCTTATGTTGCTCACAAGAAGTTTAAAGTCTTTCAAATGGATGTGAAAAGAGCTTTTCTCAATGGAGAATTGGAAGAAGAGGTATATGTTGAAAACCTCCAGGCTTTGTAGATCCAAAATTTCCAAATCATGTCTACAGGCTTGAAAAAGTACTTTATGGCCTTAAGCAAGCTCCTAGAGCATGGTATGAGACTCTGAGTCAATTCCTTCTTGAAAGTAGATTTCATAGAGGCACAATTGACAAGACTTTATTCTACCACAACCATGGAAAGGACTTACTTTTGGTACAGATAAATGTTGATGATATCATCTTTGGCTCTACAAATACAAAACTTTGTGAAAGATTTTCCAAATCAATGTAGTTAAGATATCAAATGAGTATGATGGGAGAGTTATGTATTTTCTGGGACTTCAAGTCAAGCAAACTGAAGAAGGTACTTTCATAAATCAATCCAAGTACACCAGAAATTTACTCAAGAAATTTGGAATGCAAGACAGTTCTACTGCATCAACTTCCATAGCCACTGCCATAAAGTTAGATAAAGATACTGAAGCATTAGTAGATATTACTAACTACAGAGGTATGGTTGGCTCTTTACTCTATTTAACTGCAAGTAGACCAGATATCATGTATGCTACCTGTCTTTGCGCAAGATTTCAGGATGATTCAAGAGAACCTCATCAAATAGCTGTGAAAAGAATTTTCAAGTACCTCAAGGGTATAGCTGGTCTAGGATTGTGGTATCCTAGAAAATCAGATTTTAAGCTAATAGGTTACTCAGATGCAGATTTTGCAGGATGCAAAATAGAAAAGAAAAACACTAGTGGAAGCTGCCAATTTCTTGGAGGCAGATTGGTTTCTTGGTTTAGCAAGAAACAGAAATTAATTTCCACATCAACTACAGAAGCAGAATATATTGTTACAGAAAGCTGTTGTGCACAGATTCTTTGGATGAAGAATCAGTTACTGAACTATGGGTTATAATTTTCTAAAATACCTATTTACTGTGATAATCAAAGTGTTATTGCTATGACAAGAAATCCAGTTCAACACTCAATGACAAAGCACATCAGCATTAGGTACCATTTCATAAGGGAACATGTGATGGAAGGTACAGTGGAATTGCATTTTATTCCAACAGATCAACAACTAGCAGATATCTTCACAAAACCACTATGTGAAGCTACTTTTACAGGACTGGTAAATGAACTTGGAATGGTTTCAGGTTCTTTCTCAAAATCTGCTTAGTTTTTGTTATGATACATCAGACTTTATGATCAGTGTTTACATATTTTAATATCTCAATGTAATCAGTGCTTAAATTGTAACATATTAAACACTGCTTATAATCTGATGTGATTCTATAAACTCTGAAAGTGTTTTGAATGTTTTATGACTATTCAATATAATGAGGATTATCTTGTTAGATGCGGACTTAGTAGTCTTGAACAAACTATGTATCCCATGTTTGAATTAGTTATTTATGTGGAAATCAATAACACAAGCAAATTCTGATTTTGATCTTAGTCAAATTTACTTCTTGTATCTTATTACTAAGTCACAAACTAGATTATTGCTTCTTATCTGTCAAATTCTGATGTCAGTAAATCTTAAGGATGAACTACATGCTTGATAAGCCTCACTTATCTGAAGAAAATAAAAGAAAAGAAAAATTGAAATCAGGTACTCCTTTGAGATCTAGAGTAAATATGTGAAAGGGAAGATCCAAGTGCATTGCTGATATTAAGTAATATGCATTAGAAAAGCAAATTAATTTTTCTTGGTGAATTTTCACATTCTCTGATTACTGGAGAAATATTTTGATAACAACATAAATTTTGATGGCAGTTGTAACTCATTTACACTGAGAAGCCATTGTCAAAAGAATTTTAAAAGATGCATAAAATAAGCACAAACAGTTGAGGTGGATTCTTGCATAAATTTATTCCATAGTAGACTTCAAAATTAAAGACTGATTTTAAGCATTTTTCTTAGTTATGCCTTATTTCTAAGATATACTGAAGTTTATCAGACTTTAATCTTTATCTGATCATTTACACATACACACAATATCACTCCATATGAATGATGAAAATTACTGTGGTGATTAAGTTGTTTCTGATAAACAGTTAAGTATTATTTGCATAAATTCTGAGGACAAGTTATGATTATGTTCTGATGATTAAACTCTAAATAAACCAGTCAGTATTTGTGTGAAGAATCACAGAAATAGTCATTCACTTTTTGAGTACATAAGCCATGTTCTGATGACCGTTAAATTCTGATAATAGTCAAGTTCTGATACAAACTTTGATGCTTATGTATCACATTTTAATTGGTTGATTCATTATTAGTTTTTACTGTAACGGTCATTTTATCAGAAAATAATTAAGTGCAAAAGAACAGTAATAATCATTTTATTAATGGGTTGCGTGTTGGTTTTTGCATATGCATGTGTGCAATAATTACTGCACATTTCTCGTGCCCACTAATTACTGCCTTGACCATTTACTGCGTGACAGGTGTAACTATGCCGGTTTTACTTCCAAAAAGAGCCGTTGAGTGGAAAAAGTATAAATATTAGAGATAAAAGATTATACAAATCTTTTAACTTCTCTCTTACCTTATCTCTTATTTCTTTTACTCTCCCTCTCTCTTTTTCTCTCTATTTTCTGATGGACTTTCTTACAGACATTTTATCAAACACCTTGCTAACACACATTATTTCACTTAATTTCTCACAAAAATGGCACCAAAGGACATTATCTTTAATAGAGCCAAGTTCGTCCCCAACAACTATATGGCTATTCTCAGCAAGGACGATGCTCCTTCAGATCTTCACTTCATTCAAGATTTTATGGCTCGTAGTAAGATTGGGTATGCTTTGACCCAACCACAAGCACTCTCAGGAACACAAATTCTGGAGTTTTGGAGGACTGCAGTCTATGATGATGGTGGTGAAGATGGGTCTCCAAGCATCATTTTCAAAACTGGGGAAGATGAGCACCTGGTTACCCTATCTACTGTTCGACAAGCTCTGCATTTATCAGAAACTTGTACTTTCAATGCTCAGATTGAGGATCCACTTCTACAGAGTATGATGGCCAATCTTGGCTATAAGAAAAGTCTGTCCAAGCTGGGACAACTGAAGAGGCCATACATCAGAAGGGAGTGGAGCTTCTTTTTCGATTGCATCACCAGAGCCTTTGCCAACAAATGCTCAAACTTTGATGCTATTCCAATTCTGAGTCAGCAAATAGAGTATGCACTTCTTAATCAAAGTCATTTTGATTATGCTACTGGTATTTTGGGTTTTATTGGGATAGGTTGAAGGAGGACCCAAATACTGTTTACTTTACTAGGTTCTGTCAGCTTATTTATAGTCTCTGTTGTTCTGATAAGCCCCAAGCCTTTAGTGACTTGATTCAACCTTTTAAATATCATAAAAGGGCCTTCACATACTTGTTATCTGCTGATAATAAGAAAGACATACTAAGACCTCTTCAAATTCCTAAATCTGTAAAACAGTTCTTAGTAAATTCTGATCTTCACACATACATAACCATATATCCTGATGTTGCACCTACACACCCTACTACTTCTCAACCTCCACCAACCCAGCCTTCCAATACTCAACCACATCCTACTATCAGAACCTACTATCAACCAACACAATCCTATCAACCACAACCATCAGCACCTACTATCAGAACCTCACCTCTCAAATCTAAAACCAAAAGAACTATCTTTGTGCCTAAATCTCCACCAAGGAGAAGAAGAAGGATGATTCTGAGAGATGAGTCTGATGAGGAAGAACAAGTCCAGGTTCCTGCATAAGAACCTGTGACATTAGAAGCTGAAGAGTCAACTCTTCAGAAGGAGAATGAAGCTGAGGGTTCTGGGATTTTGAAAAGAAAAAGACCTTCAAGTTCTGATAAAGATCATGTCACTCCTACATCTAGAAAATCAAAATTTAGGAAGATGAGAGCAGGTAGGCATATTGCACAACCTCAATCTGAGGATCCTGAAGATGCTGAGGAAGGGGATCAGGAATCTCTGATCTCATCAGAACCTACAGTCATTGAAGCCTTGACAGCTTCACCTCAACCTGAAGACACTGTTCATGACAAAATGATCACACCTCCTATCTCTCCATTCAAAGAAACTGCTCCTGTTGAAGATTCAGGGTTAAACCCTGAAATTGATATTCACAGGTTGAATATACCTTATGTTCTCTATCTGGAAGCTTCACCAGCAAAATAACCAACATCTCCTGTTTCACCAATTCTACAGGCTGAAATTCCTACTACATCAATTTTGAACTTGGAACCTAAAGATCAGAATTTGGAAACAGAAGCTCCAGAATCTCCTTCAGTAACACACACTCTGGTGTTATCAGAAAATGATGAGATTTTATCAGATACTGGAGATAGTGCTCCAGCAAGTGCTCCAGTAAATGCTCAAATTCTTTGCAAGGAGGCACTGATTAAATTTAATGAAAAAGATGCTCCTGTTCCATGGGAGGAAACGTTCAGAGGAGTTGAGTGGACAAAGAAGTGGAATGAATCTGACTTTATTCCCAGCTCACATGTACTGTCAGAACATATTTCAAAAGCTGATGAGTTGCTAACAAGTTCTGATTTCAAGCACCAACTTAAAGTCACTGCTCTCAATACTAAAAATCTTCAAGGTTTACACTCCAAAACTCATAAAAAGGTTGATAAACTTCAGGAAGCAGCTGATAAGCTAGACCTGATGATCAAACTAGACAAGAACAGGTTTATCAGACCTATTCATGAAAAAGTAGAGGCTATTGAGCAAGTTCAAGAAAAGCAGCAGGCCCAACTGGATGAGGTCCTGCAGAATCAAGCCTCTCAACAAACACAGCTCAATGAAATCCAATCTTCAGTGGAACTCCTTCTTTCTCTACTCTTGTCAGATGATGCCAAAAAGGGGGAGAAGGTAGTTAAGACCAAATGCTCACCAAGTCAAACACTGAAGAAAAAGGATGATTCTGAAAAATGACCAGGGAAACCCTTGCAAGGGCAAAGGTCAAAGTCAAGGCAAGCAAAGCAGCAAAGTATCTTCACAGAAACTAATTTCTGATTCTAGAAAATCTTCTACACAGAAGAATACAAGTTCTGAAGCTGTGAATGCTCAAACTCTGATATCAAGTTCTGATATTCCGATTCAGTATGGAAGTCAAGACTCTCAGAAGTTTTTACAAACTCTGAAGCTTAAGGGAAGGGAGACTACTGTCTACTATAAGGATCCCAAGATTCAGACTCTTGATGAAGAAATTGCTAAAAGATTGTTTGTCATAATCCTGGAATGGATTTAGAGACTCTAAAGGAGGAAGAAGCTAGATTTGCTGCTGAGAAGACAAATCCTAAATCTAAAGCTTCTAATGCAAAGAAGCCTCCCAGACCTAAGGATAAAGGTATAGTGATAAAAGAAAGAACTGCCATAGAGATTCCTAGATCAAGGACTAGATCTCAAACTACTACTGATCCCAAAGATAAGGGAAAAGGAAAAGTTGGGGAGGCAGTCAAGAAGAAGGAGATGAAGATTCCTCAAATTCTGATGGATCCTGTGTGCAAGTTCGTTCAAGTCTTTGATGATGCTGCTGCAGAAGATGAAACTGTTGAAACTCTGAAAAGAAGAAAGTTGACAAAAGAATCTTAGACAACCTCTGACATAGATCAAGTTGTTCAGAGTGAAGGAGTTCGGGACTTGACAAATCCTGAAGAAATTTCAGAACAGCAAGCTACAAAAGAATCTACAAATCTTGAACAAGTCATCAAGACATCAACCTCTGACAGAGCTCAAGTTGATTTGGGAAAAATGACAATTGATGATAAGAAGAAACTCCTATGGAAAAATGTTAAACCATCAGATCCTAAAAAAAGTCAACTGTTATCTGATTTCATGACTATTGGATTGAATGCCAGAGAAGCAAGAGATAGATCTGGATTAGGATCAAGTAAAGCCAAGATTAAAACAGGAGTTGAAGTAACTATCAAAGATCCATTTTTATTAACTGACGAATCACTTGAGGAAGTTACACAGAAACACCTTGACAAGGTTATATCTGCTCAAGTGGTACTGGATACTCATGATAAGAGTAAAGTCAAGGAAAAGCTGATTCTATTTCTTAAAGATGGAAGAACATACAAAATGTCAGAATCAGATGTGCTGAACAAATCTCTTAAAGAACTTCAATTCATTCATTATCTTTTGGAGATAAAGTCTGAGGTTACCAGAAGATGGTCAAATTTCTTGATGAAGACCATAAGGGATAAAGCCAGAATTTCTGGATCAAGGGTTGTAGAATTTATTCTAAAGATAGTTGAAGATAATGGAAGAGAAATTCCTATGAGGAAGAATTATGCTAAGGTAGAAGTAATTCTGAAAGGAAGATACTTATGTTACAATGAAGACTCTTCACATCCCAGAGTTATTAGACTTGGAGATGGACTTGAAAGAACATCAATTCCTGCACTTAGAGCAACCATTTTTCAGATTGGTAATAATGAAGATGAAGAACTGATGCAAGTCAAAGCATAGTTAGTTGAAGTTCTGAGAAATGCTAAGGACAAGTTGGTAACAGACTTTATAAGGAATCACTTTGGATTCAGATTGATCCAGTGATATTGGTAAAACTACATGTACTGTAAGTTGTATTTAGCTGTTTAAAATAATATCTCATTGCATTTGTACTTAAATGTTTTTGACAACATCAAATCTATTAACTTGTATATTTTTCATAATTTACAATTGGGGGAGATTGTTATATATATTTGTGATGTCATGTCTAATCTGATTTGTTTAATTTCAGAACTTATTATCAGAATATCAGAACTTAACTGGAAATCAGAACTTACTGAAGACAGGAAGTTATCAGAACTTAAGGCGTCAGAACTTATATCAGAACTTAAGTGCGGATACACTTCAGGGATGAAAAGCGGCTGATTTACAGGAAAAGATCTGGATTAAACAAATAAAGATATGCATGGAAAGTTGGACATCTAAAAGACTATAGAAGATTATATTTGATTGATATATTTTAGGAAGAGATATATTTCATATCAATTAGAAGATATCTTGTAATTGTGTATTATATAAACACAGCTTAGGGTTTACACTATAAGTGTTATCATTCACGAGAATATTATTCATTGTAACCCTATCAGCTCTTAATGATATCATACATCACTGAGAGAGTAGATTAAACCTACTGTAACAGAGTTTGATATATTGAATAAACTTGTTTTCTGTTACATACTTGTGTTGATAATCGAATTGATTGTAGATACTATATTCAACCCCCTTCTAAAGTATCATTGAGGCCTAACATAAGCTTAAAATGTTTATTTCCCTTATATATCATGCGGTAGTTATTATATGTGGTCCTATAAAGACCAGAAATTTTTTTGATTATTTTTTACGTGTTTAAAATGTAACTGTAAGAAAGTATACATTGTTTAGACGCGTGTTTAATAGCGTTTTTACCGAGGTACTTGTTTTTTCTCGTATTGTGTGCAATTGCATGCGTTATAGTAATTTTCGGGGTTTATTGTTAATTTAAAAAATATTTTATTTTCCAAATGATTATCGAAGTGGGCCCCTACCGGGAGGTTAAAGCCCACAAAATCGTATTTTCATTTTTATAAAATTGTGGGACTGTCAAATATTCAATATTTTCGCATTTTTGGGTTATTCATAATTTTTGGGGAATTTTGGCATAATTTTTATATTTATTGGATTAAAGATTATTCCCCATTAATTATTAATTTTGGGCTAATTATTCTTATTAAATGATATAATGAGGCCCTAAGTAATTTGGGGATATTATTTTTGTAATTATAAGTAGAATTTAATTATTATTTAATTAAATAAAAGTCAGAAAAATGCATTAAAAATTTAGAATATCCTTTCAAATTAGGGTTAGGGTTTTGATATGTGTTCTTGAGATCAAAGCATGGTTTTGGCTTGATCTGGAAAACAAAAGAGGTCGTAATTGTAGTGAAATTGAATCCGAGAACATCATCAACATGTTTCTAACATCAAAAACATTCATAGAGGTATAGATTTTAAATTCGATTTTCAGGGTTTATATTCAAGACTTGGAGGTTTTTATTTTATGAATTGTTTGTTGGTTTTGATGCATAAATAAGTTTTATCATTAAATTTGCAATTGATTGGTGTATAGATTATAATTGTTTAATCCCCGAAACTCTATAGTTGAGCTCACGAGTTCGTTTGGATTCTTGATTCGTTTATGAGTTTATTTTTTATTGTTGGTTTGATTTGATTGTTGAGTTAAATTGTGTGTAACATAAACTTTTAATTCATGTACAAAACTCTGATTTTGGTTAAGTAATGAGTTTGTTCGATGTTTCACCGGAATTTTCGAGTTCTTGCCGGTATTTATGGCATTTCCGGTCGGAACCATGGATTCAGGAATGGTTTGAGGTTGTTGTGATGTTAATCAAGTTGTTGTGATGTTATAAAAGTTGGGTGGGCCTTAAAACCTTTGAATCGAACCTTGCAGGTCGGTATTGGGGCTTGCCGAAATCGGCAAGAGCCACCGAATTCTGGGTTGATCTAGTTTTCGGCCGGCGTTCTTGGCCACCTGGCAAAGACCCGTCAACCCGGTTTCGACTCACTGATTTGACCCGGGTTCAATCTGTAAACCCCCAAAACTAAAATCCTATAAGTGTTTCTGTGTTTTTATTATTTATTTAAATAAAAATTCATTTTGTTGATTTTAGAAATATCTGTTTTAATTCCAGAACATCAATTTGAAATTCAAAATGATTTGGTTGATGAATTTTAAATAATTAACTAAATCAATTTAATTTCAGAAAATTATAATCTTCTATTATTTTCAATAATCAAATTTTGATTAATTATTTATATTTCATTTTAGATAAGTAATTATTGATTTAATTAATTGATTAATTTATTTAATAAAGTATTTATTTATTAAATAGTTAAATAAAATGCAGTTATTTATAATTAAGCCAAATAATTATTTGGAAATTATTTTGAACTTTTAAAAATATATTTGGATATTAAATATTTAATTAATATTATTAGTAATTGAATTATTCCTATTTTATTCATAATAAATAGACCGTTCATCCGTTTAATACGAAAAGAACGTGTCTAGACTAAGAAAAATATTCTGCTTCTATTAAAAATACTTTTGGGACATACAATCTTTCGTTTTGAAAGGTCTCTTGATTTTGTAAATGTTTCTAAGTCGCATAGCTATCGAAAAGTCATATTTCGACTCGATTTTAGTTTTAAACGTATCCAGTCGAATGATTTGACGGACTGAGTTATGTGTTATATGAATTATGTGATTCGTGAATTATATACGTTCTATGTGAATTATGTGCCACATGTCTTTTAAATTTTATATAACTAAACATGATCATTATCTGTTATCATCGGGTGGGTAGACGATAAGGATAAAAGAATAGACTAGACAATTATATATTGTCGGTTAATTGAAATAGTATCTTTATGATAGATACACATAGTTTGAGGCATTCAAGGCCAGACAGAGAGATTAAAAGTAAAGATGTTTATATGTAATACATGAGATGAGATAAACATAGAATGGTGATTGACAAGGAAAGATCATATAGCCTATCGATGGGAAATACAAATGTACTATAGTTGAGTTATATGGAAGATAACTAATATCAGAGGGTTGATCAATTGAGACAAATATTTCTTCCCTATTCTAAATTCATAATAGTTAAATGTTATATATTTTTGCTGCAATGAATCTTAACTATGCAAGTATCCTTTATTATTGCTCTTTCATTATCATTGATTGATCTCTTTTCAAATGCCTATTATTTCGGGTTATTTGCGAACCCTGAATCATGATGGTTTAACGAAAATGGTTTATCATCAAAATACTCTACGGACTGGATGGTTACGAAAAGGGCCAGGATGGACTGAACCCTAAGGGTCAGGGATGGATTGGACCCAATTATTTATTAGGCCAAAATGGCCTGGGTACCCGATATGATGGTAGGTCTATGCGGATGAGCATGGATCCGAACTATATTCTGACTGATCAGCAGGGTATAGTACATATATTGGTTCTAGTGTCCCGTCCAATTTAATGTTGATCGCCATTAACGGCATCCCTTCTTCGAAAGTTCATGATTACAAAAGCAAATAAATAATTGATTCAGAAGATGAATCAGTGAACTGTTTGTTATCTTTTTCAGAGAAATATGCTCTATGATTGAAGGCTATTAATGTCCGATATGTTTTATTCTCTCAATTATCTAAATGAACAAAAATATTTTTGAAATCATTTAAAGATTATTTCAGGTGGGTTCTTTTAATACTGATACTTGGACACCAAATTATGATATTTTTGGGAATTTTTGCTCACTCTTGCTTTGTTATTTCTTATTTCATTCAGTATTATCCGAGGATAAATGTAGATAGCACAGTAGACAGCACAATGGAGAGATCCCAGCTTCAGGAAGTTGGATATGTCAGAGTGGATAAGATGAGAAGTTGATAAAAAAGGTAATGAAATTGAGTTAGTTGTCATATTTGTTTTGGATGTTTTAGATTCATATTTTATACCATAACCTGTAATTGATCCAGAGATTGAGGGGTCATCTGTATATTTATATTAATATATAGGTTTATATTGTTTAGTGATGTTTGGTGACACCCAGTCCTGACCCCGGATTTGGGGGCTGTCACAACTAGGCCGCATCCTAGAGGAATATCACGTACGGCAGACACTAATTTGCGCACCTACCTTGGGCGAGAAGAGGTTTCCATGCTAAGGGTAGGAGTAGGTACATGAGCAAACATATGAGCAGGGTCAAGGACATGAGAAGTGATCTTTGTAGGATCATTGCAGAATGAGGACATGGAGGAGTCTGAATGTGGGCCCTCAGAGCTATCAGAAATCTCTATAGGTTGTTGCAATAATATTGTTAGGCACAAAACGCGCGCTAATAATTCACGCAAGTATACGCGTTCGCAAGTAATATAGAATATATTCTAGTTCGTTCCTACAGAGACTCAGACTAATTATGTTCAATTAACATTTACTCACCAATGTATGATTATTTCTCAATGTCAAGACAATAACACTTAGATTTGATTAACTAATTATTAACTACAATTAACTACGAGAATTAAACACTTAATTGACACTTGAATTAACAATATTAAACACACATGAGATCATAACTTCATTACTACTTCCTTCAATAGTTATCGTTATTACCCTTAGCATGTAACAGTGATGATATTAATCGAACAACACGAAACTGATGAAAGCCAACTTTCGTTGTACTAATACCATTCTATCAAACATCCACAATTAAGATAGAAGTTGAATAGGCATCAATTATGTTGAGACCCTATATGTCTACATAATTTGACAACATAACGATTTCAGCACAAGTTATTCTTTATGATTATACAGGGCAAGTAAAACGGTTAGAGTTACCCAATAATCATGCATACACATACATGAACCTATGCTAGCATGGCAAGTTCTAAACCTCGAGATCCACCGTCGCTTCACAGGAGATTAACAGACTATCTTATATGTTCACGACACATATAAGACGAATAAGCGCAACATATGCTGGATATCATACAATCATCACACTCTAAGGTATTAAACAACTAACTAAAAAAATCTATAGTAAATCATTTATGACCCCATGATCACGATTAGCCCATGATAAAACTCATCGTCACCATGGGTTCATATGAAAACATGATAATAACACACAATATAAACTAATAAAAATACTTATTAAAACCAGAGTACGTCACAAGAGTAATAAGGTTCAAAGTAAAGAAAACTAGCATCACTGATACAATGAATAAAAGAATCACAAGAAAACGTATGCTTCCTCTTCTTCGTTGTGATGTGCTAAAACAGTCTTCTTCCTTCTCTTCTTGCTCCTTGCTTGATACCACCGTCCTGTGAAACGTCTCTGAGAACTACTTATATAGAAGCCCACAAGAACCAGCCGTCTCAGAAGTCCATCAGAATAAGGATTATAAAATTCAGTATTAAAATTCTCGTCCCTGAGCGGCCGCCCTAGATTCCTGAGCGGGCGCCCAAGCTCCCAAGCGGCCGCCCAGTATCCTGAGCGGGCGCCCAAGCACCTTCAGGAAAATTCTGAATTCTGCTCCTAATTTTGCTGCGTTCTGCCCCCAACTTTTCACAACCAATGCCAAGCACTTCCCTAGGCTTATTTCTGATGAATTTTTCCTAAATACGCAAGTTATACCCTGAAATGCAAAAACACTAGAAAAATGCATCAAATACACAAAACACCTGATTTCAAGACATCAATTCAAGCCATTATAAGACATTCTAAGTGGTATAAAATGCCACTTATCACACCCCTAAACTTAAATCGATGCTTGTCCTCAAGTGTCACAGACTCAAAAATAAAACAAAAACATGCATGAATGCAATCTACATGAAATGCAGTGACCCCCTCACAATGACTAAACCAACCAACTCATGACATCTCAACAAATGCAATTAGGCGAATAAAGATCAATCAAATCATGCAAAATAACATACAACCAGAAACGTGGTGTGTGTGGATGCTTAACATGTATGCTTCGAAACTAGATCAATTATCATAACTCGATTATCCTCAAGGCAATCACATGATTATACGAAGAATAAATTATAGGTACAAAATGACTTATAACACTTCAAGATCACTGGAGCTTACTACAGAATTATGCTTTTATTCAACACAACAACAAATGCTTATTTGACCGTGCAATGAGTGAGGTCCACAAAAGACTTATGCAATGGCATCCATTTAGCGAGCGTTAGGTTAGCGGATCCCAGACTATAAAAGCCTTAGGTCACTAGGCACAAAGTCCCATAAGAACTTAATAACTCGAATACCAAAGAGCCCACTCATGATCAATTCTGCATTAACTCTTTATTTATTTTTTCTTTCCCTTTTTTTTCTTTTTTTTCTTTTTTTTCTGTTTTTTCTATTTTTTCAAATTTCTGAGCAAGTGCGTTTTGCTCCATCTTGCTCAACCCTATACTACTCGTATAAAAATATGAGCCGGCTACTAGCCATTTGACGCCTAGCCACAATTAGCAATGAATTCCAATTTTTACTCCAATTTTTTTCTTTTCATGCCTTTTATCATTAAGAGCCTATAATAAATTCTAAGCATAATCAATAGATTAACCTCAAAAACCATCAAACCATGACAACAATCTAGTCCTTAAGCATACTCTAAGACTTAGTGAGATTACAAGTGTTTCTAGCATGCATGTCAACCTACAAGACTCAATCATCACTCTAACGCTATCAGTACATTTGCATCAATATCACAAATCAATCGGTAAAGCAAAGCAAAAGGGATCATGGTATATGCATGAGCTAAATGACATGATAAAAAAAGCTATAAAATAAAATAAATAAAAAACTATATATGGTAAAAATAAGCAATTATATGAACTAAACTATCATGAATATGCAACTACATGACAACACACAAAAATATTCCTTAACTACCATCCCCAAACTTAAAATCTTCATTGTCCCTAGTGAAGGTAGTAGAAAGGAACACAGGGTATACCTACTCGGAGAAATCATCATCATCACCCTCAGAGGGTGGAGTGTTAGGAGGCGGATAAGCAGAGCCCTCACCAAAAACGGGCCACTGGATGTCAGCTCCAAGGCCTCTGAAAGCAGTCCCAAGTGTAAGGGTGAGCTGCGACTCATGCATCGCATCCACCCTCCTTGACAGCCTCATATACTGGGCATCAGCCATCCCAACACCTTCCTGGGCTCTAGAAGAGCTTGCCTCATCACAAACCTGACTGGGCCTAGCCATGGTAGCACCAGTTGCTGGACGTCCTCCTGGAAGACGATATCCCAAACCATGCTCCTCGGGCTCTCCACCCGTCCACTCTTGCATTGCATTCAGAGTCGCTGAGTCAATAGGAGCGGCCGGCATCTGCAGCTGCTCGTGAGAAGGCCAATGAACTCCCACTGCTTTGCACAGCTTCGTGACTGTAGATGCATAAGGGATGTTGCTGTGTTTCGCCCCCCTCAAAAACTTCAAAATCACTTGGTAGATGAACTCACCAAGGTTTACATAATACTCATCATTCAAGATCCCCCATAACAACCTTGCTCTCTCGACTGTAACCTCATGTGCATGCAAAGTAGGCAAAATATTAGCACAAATAAAGGCATTCCATGCACGGGCATACCTATTCATCGCAACCGCCGGAAAAGAACGATACTCGTTAGATCCCGTCTTGAACTTCCACATCGTGCCCGGCTGACAGAGGGTAGCCACAATCAAATCCAAATCAAAATCCTCGGGGGTCTTCTCATTCCAATTCTCCTCCGTGGGCTTCCGTTGTCGCTGCCCAATAACACGGTGAATCGCCTCCGGTTGATAATCCACAGTAAGCCCACGAACAACAGTAACCCATTCTTTTCAGCCTTGGCATTCGCATAAAACTCGCGAACCACACTCATTGGAACCGCCTCCGGTGACTCACAAAGAATCCACCCTTTATCCACAATCATCGGTAACAACTCCCCATCCTTCCCCGATGGTAAAAATCCGCTCTCCTTCAAAATTGGCTAAGTCAGAAGCCTAGTATACTCTTCCTCAGCAGCCCTATCCATCAAACGAGATCTCGCAGCAGTTCCCCTTGAAGAATCAGCAGTAGGAACGCTGCTGCTGCTATCAATAGTTTGGGATCTCTTAGGTGCCATTGAAACTGAGAAAAAGTGTTTAAGAGTTGTGTTTTGAGTGTAGGAGAGAGTTTTAAAGTTGAAAGTATATGGTAGTGTATATGGAGGAGTTGTGTGTATATATAGGGTAGGAATTAGGGTTAAAATTAGAGTAGGAGTGGGGTTTGTGGGAGAGAAAACGTGGAATTGTGGGAGAGAAATCGTGGGTTTTTATGTTTTTTAGGTTTTTCTGATTTTTTTATGGTTTTTTATAAGGAAAAATAAATTCTGGCAGAAGGGTCCTGAGCGGCCGCCCAGGACTTCCAAGCAGGCGGCCCAGACTCCGAGCGGCTGACCAAGATTCCTGAGCGGGCACCCAAGGGGTTTCTGGAAAGAACTTTTTTTTCTGCCCAATTTTTTTAACTTTTTTGGGTTTTTTGGATATGGTACTAACTTCTAAAGGTTCCTAAAGATTAAAGTCTTGTGTTGCCTCCCAAGAAGCGCTTCTTTTACGTCATTAGCTTGACGTAGAGTACTCCGATAAAGTTGATAATAAAACGACACTAACCACTTCCCGGTTTTCTGTGTCCCCATAGTAATGCTTCAATCGCTGACCATTAACCTTGAATGCTTCGTCAGAATCATTCTCAAAAATCTCCACCGCTCCATGTGGAAACACAGTTTTGACGATAAAAGGTCCAGACCATCTTGATTTCAACTTTCCAGGAAAAAGTCGGAGACGAGAGTTGAATAAAAGAACTTGTTGCCCCGGAACGAATGAATTAGAAGATAGCTTCCTGTCTTGCCACCTTTTTACTTTTTCCTTGTACATTTTGTTGTTATCGTACGCTTGAAGTTGAAATTCATCAAGTTCATTTAACTGAAGCATTCGCTTCTTCCCAGCTGCATCTAGATCAAGGTTCAACTTCTTCAACGCCCAATAAGCCTTATGCTCAAGCTCCGTAGGTAAATGACATCCCTTATCATAAACAAGTTGAAACAGGGACATCCCAAGTGGAGTCTTGTATGCTGTTCTATAAGCCCAAACAGCTTCATCGAGCTTTAAAGACCAATCCTTCCTTGACGGACAAACAACTTTCTCCAGAATGCACTTGATCTCTCTATTAGACACTTCAGCTTGACCATTCGTTTGTGGATGATAGGTAGTAGCAAGACGATGATTCACATTGTAGCGCTGCATCATAGAAGTGAACTTACGATTGCAGAAATGCGACCCCTCATCACTTATGATTACCCGTGGCATTCCAAACCTTGTGAATATCTGGTTATGAAGAAAACTCAACACTACCTTTGCATCATTCGTCGGTAGAGCCTTGACTTCTACCCATTTTGAGACATAATCTACTGCCAGCAAGATGTACTGATTATTGCAGGATGAGACAAATGGTCCCATGAAATCGATTTCCCAAACATCAAAGACCTCGACTTCAAGCATCACATTTAAAGGCATCTCATCCTTTTTAGTAAGGTTCCCCACTCTTTGGCAACGATCACACCTTAAAATGAACTGATGCGCATCCTTAAACAACGTAGGCCAGAAAAATCCTGCTTGCAAAATACGAGCTGCCGTCTTTTCACCACAATAATGTCCACCATAAACTGTGGAATGGCAGTCTCGTAATATCCCCTCCATCTCACAGAATGGGATACATCTCCTGATGATTTGGTCAGCTCCCTGTCTAAACAAATATAGTTCATCACACATGTACTACTTCACCTCATGCCGAAACTCCTTCTTTTGAGCTGCATTCATATTAGGAGGCATTATATTGCTGACAAGATAGTTCACAATATCTACAAACCATGGCTCTTCCTCCTGAACTGCGAACAACTGCTTATCCGGAAAAGATTCGTTGATCAATGTCTTATCATGTGAAGTTGAACCGGGATTCTCCAATCTAGAGAGATGGTCAGCTACTTGATTCTCAGTACCTTTTCGATCTTTGATCTCTAACTCAAATTCATGTAGCAAGAGCACCCAACGAATAAGTCTAGCCTTCGAATCCTTCTTTGAGACCAAATAGCGAATGGCAGCATGATCAGTGAATACTGTCACCTTTGTCCCAAGCAGATAAGATCGAAATTTTTTGAAACCAAAGACTATAGCCAAGAGCTCCTTCTCAGTAGTGGTGTAGTTTATTTGAGCTCCATTTAGAGTCTTACTAGAATAGTAGACCACATGAAAAAGTTTATTCTTGCGCTGCCCAAGAACTGCTCCCACTGCATAATCACTCGCATCACACATCATCTCAAAAGGTTATGTCCAATCAGGTGTCGTAATAACTGGTGCAGTTATCAAACTCTTCTTGAGAGTCTCGAATGTCGCCAAACATTCATCATCAAATTTGAAAGGCACATCTTTCTCGAGCAAGTTGCACAACGGCTTAAATATCTTCGAGAAGTCCTTGATGAAACGCCGATAAAAACCCGCATGACCAAGAAAACTACGGATTCCTTTCACAGAAATAGGTGGTGGAAGATTTTCAATGACTCCCACCTTGGCTTTCTCCACCTCAAGACCCTTGCTAGAGGATTTATGCCCAAGAATAATGCCTTCATGCACCATAAAGTGACATTTTTTCCAATTGAGTACCAACTTAGTATCCACAGACCTTTTGAGCACCGAACGAAGATTATTCAAACATTCATCATACGAATGTCCAAAGATGGAGAAGTCGTCCATGAACACTTCGACATTATTTCCAATCATATCAGAGAATATAGCCATCATACATCTCAGAAAAGTGGCAGGTGCACCTATAAGCCAAACAAAACTCTGCGAAAAGTAAACATGCCAAATTGACAAGTGAATGTAGTTTTTTCTTGATCTTCTGGTGCAATGCAAATCTGATTATACCCCGAATAGCCATCCAGAAGACAATAATACTCATGACCAGCCAACTTGTCAAGCATCTGATCAATAAATGGAAGAGGGAAGTGATCCTTTCTCGTGGCTTTGTTCAACTTTCTATAATCCATGCATACCCTCCATCCTGTGACTGTTCGAGTGGGGATGAGCTCGTTCTTCTCATTTTCTACCACATTTATACCTCTTTTCTTAGGTACACATTGCACGGGGCTCACCCAAGAACTGTCATAAATAGGATATACGATTCCTGCATCTAGCCACTTCAGAAATTCTTTCTTCACAACTTTTTCCATGATAGGATTAAGTTTCCACTGTTGCTCAACAGTCGGCTTTCTACCTACCTCTAGCAGAATTTTATGCATACAGTATGAAGGGCTGATCCCTTTTATATCTGCTATAGTCCATCTGATGGCCGATTTGAATTCTCTTAAAATCCTCAAGAGCTTGTCCTCCTCACTACCTGAAAGGTCAGATGCAATAATAACAGGTAAAGTAGATGCATCACCTAAAAAAGCATACCTCAAGTGTTCAGGCAATGATTTAAGCTCTAAAGTAGGTGCTTTCTTAATAGATGGTTTGAGCTTTCCTTCAGCATTCTTGAGATCAATAGTACCAAGAGATTTAAATGGCATATCTAGTTTTCGCCTCCAAGGAGAAGCATTTAGATATTGTAGTTGTTCATTGCCATCCTCATTGTCGCTGTCAAATTCCCCCACTAAGGCTTTCTCTAAGGCATCAGACATTAGCATATGATCAAGTTATGAAGCTACCGTAGAATCAATCAAATCCACCTTTAAGCACTCCTCGTCTTCTGTAGGGAATTTCATTGCCTTGAATACATTGAATGTCACATCTTGATCCTGCACCCTCATAGTAAGTTCATCTTTCTACACATCTATCAAGGTACGACCTGTAGCCAAGAAAGGTCTTCCCAAGATTATGGGAATCTTCTTATCTTCCTCCAAATCCAAAATGACAAAGTCTGCAGGGAAGAAGAGCTTATCCACCTTTACTAACACGTCTTCCACGATGCCTCGTGGGCATGTAATAGAACGATCAGCCAATTGTAGAGACATGTAGGTGGGCTTTGGATTGGGCAAATTCAACTTTTTGAAGATAGACAATGGCATCAGATTTATGCTTGCTCCCAAATCGCACAGGCACTTATCGAAAGACAACTTGCCAATGGTGCAAGGAATGGTGAAGCTACCTGGATCTTTAAGCTTTGGAGGTAAGTTTTGTTGCAGCACAGCACTACACTCTTCCGTTAGAGAAACGGTCTCAAGGTCATCCAGTTTCACCTTCCTTGAAAGAATACTCTTCATAAATTTTGCATAACTAGGCATTTGCTCCAGAGCCTCGGCGAAAAGTATGTTGATGTGAAGTTTCTTGAACACCTCTAGAAACTTACCGAACTGCTTATCCAATTTATGTTGTTGCAATCTCTTAGGGAAAGGTGGTGGAGGATCGAGCTGTTTCTCCCCTGTATTACCCTCAGGCAGAGTGTGTTCAACAGTAGTCTTTCTTGGTTCTGCCGCTTTCTCCTTTTACTTCTCTTCTTCATCAACAACTTCAGTTTCTCCATCTTTTGCTTTTTCTGCATCAACAACTTTTCCAGACCTTAAGGTGACAGCCTTTACTTGCTCCTTAGCTTCCTTCCTGCCTGGCACTTCAGTATCGCTGAGAAGTGTGCCAAGTTGATGATTGAGCACAACATTGGCTAATTGACCGATTTGATTTTCCAAGGTCTTGATAGAAACAGCCTGACTTTTGCACAACAGCTTGAGCTCCTCAAAATCAGCACTAGAAGGTGGAGCAGCACCTCCTTGTTGAGGATATGATTGCCTTTGAGCATAATATTGTGGTTGCTGGAATCCAGGTGGATTAAACTGCTTACTGATAGGCTGCTGATATGGTTGCTGAACAGCATTCTGATTATTACTCCAGCTGAATTTGGGATGATTTCTGTTGTTAGGATGATAAGTAGCTGGCACAGGCTGTTGCGGTCGCTGATAATTGTCCACATACTGAACAGATTAAGTAACAAGAGAACACTGATCCGTAGCATGAGAACATGCACAAAGCTCACAGACCATAGCTATCTGATTGCCTCCATAGTTGGCTAAAAAATCGACCTTCAAAGACAGCGCTTGGAGCTGCGCTGCAATAGCTGTAGCTGCATCAACTTCCAGAATACCTGCTACCTTCCCAGACATCATCCTTTGAGTTGGGTTTTGATGCTCATTTGCAGCCATAGTTTTAATAAGATTGTAAGCCTCGGTATAGCTTTTGGCCCACAAGGCGCCTCCAGCTGCTGCATCGAGCATGGGCCGAGATTGGGCCCCCAAACCATTATAAAAACCAATGATCACCATCTAGTCAGGTATACCATGATGTGGACACTTTCTCAACATCTCCTTGTAGCGCTCCAAAGCTTCGCACATAGATTCTGTTGGTTGTTGTGCAAACTGAGTAAGAGCACTCCTCATAGCAGCAGTCTTCGCCATTGGATAGAACTTCACCAGAAAATTTTATGTAAGATCTTGCCAAGTAGTGATGGACCCAACTAGCTCAGAATATAACCAGTCCTTAGCTTTATCCCTCAGAGAGAATGGAAAAAGCCTCAGCTTGATAGCCTCATCAGTCACACCATTATATTTAAAAATACTACAGATCTCGGTAAAATTCCTGATATGCATGTTGTGGTCTTCAGTCACAGCACCTCCTAAAGAAACAGAATTCTGCACCATCTGAATAGTACAGGCTTGATTTCAAAAGTGTTATCCTGAATAGCCGGATGAAGGATGCTTGACTGAATGTCATCAATTTTAGGCCGAGAAAAATCCATAAGAGCTGGATCTGCTGCTGGAACTATACGATCACCCATGATTACTAGTTCTTTCTGCTCACTCTCTTTATTTGAATCTTCAAAATCTATCTTCTCCGGAATATCAAGAACTGAGTCTGGCTCCTCAGCCGTATCTAAAGTTCTCTTACGAGTATGAGAACGTGTTTGCATACACACTCGCTAGAATACTTGAAACACAACCGGAAACAATAAGTAACACATCTTAATCTATGAGTCCTAATGACCACTGATGGCAAGTACATAAACTAAACAAATACGTCGAGTCCACGGCAGCGGCGCCAAAAACTTGTTAGGCACAAAACACGCGCTAATAATTCACGCAAGTATACGCATTCACAAGTAATATAGAATAAATTCTAGTTCATTCCCACAGAGACTCAGACTAATTATGTTCAATTAACACTTACTCACCAATGTATGATTACTTCTCAATGTCAAGACAATAACACTTAGATTTGATTAACTAATTATTAACTATAATTAACTACGAGAATTAAACACTTAATTGACACTTGAATTAACAATTTTAAACACATATGAGATCATAACTTCATTACTACTTCCTTCAATAGTTATCGTTATTACCCTTAGCATGTAACGGTGATGATGTTAATCGAACAACACGAAACTGATGAGAGCCAACTTTCGTTGTACTAATACCATTCTACCAAATATCCACAATTAAGATAGAAGTTAAATAGGCATCAATTATGTTGAGACCCTATATGTCTACAGAATTTGACAACATAACGATTTAAACACAAGTTATTCTTTATGATTACATAGGGCAGGTAAAACGGTTAGAGTTACCCACTAATCAAGCATACATATACATGAACCTATGCTAGCATGGCAAGTTCTAAACCTCGATATCCACCATTGCTTTACAGGAGATTAATAGACTATCTTATATGTTCGCGACGTACATAAGACGAATAAGCGCAACCTATGCTAGATATCATACAATCATCACACACTAAGGTATTAAACAACTAACTAAAGAAATCCATAGTAAATCCGTTATGACCCCATGATCATGATTAGCCCATGATAAAACTCATCGTCACCATGGGTTCATATGAAAACATGATAATAACACACAATATAAACTAATAAAAAAAACTTATTAAAACCAGAGTACGTCACAAGAATAATAAGGTTCAAAGTATAAAAAACTAGCATCCACTGCTACAACAAATAAAAGAATCACAAGAAAATGTATGCTTCCTCTTCTTTGTTGTGATGTGCTAAAACGGTCTTCTTCCTTCTCTCCTTGCTCCTTGTTTGATACCACCTTCCTCTAAAACGTCTCGGAGAACTACTTATAAGAAGCCCACAAGAACCAGCCGTCTCAGAATTCCATCAGAATAAGGATTATAAAATTCAGTATTAAAATTCTCGTCCCTGAGCGGCCGGCCCAGATTCCTGAGCGGGCGCCCAAACTCCCAAGCGGCTGCCCAGCATCCTGAGCGGGCGGCCAAGTACCTTCTGGAAAATTCTGAATCCTGCTCCTGATTTTGCTGCGTTCTGCCCCCAACTTTCCACAACCAATGCCATGCACTTCCCTAGGCTTATTTTTGATGAATTCTTCCTACATACGCAAGTTATACCCTCAAATGCAAAAACACTAGAAAAAGGCATCAAATATATAAAATACCTTATTTCAAGACATCAATTCAAGCCATTATAAGACGTTTTAAGTGGTATAAAATGCCACTTATCAAATATATATACATATATATAAGAAAGGTATATTAGTAGGTTAGGGACAAAATGTTGGAAACAACCTATGCCCAAGTTATGACTAACCCAATAATCATAACTAATAAATCCTATATGAGTTTACGACTCGATAACTTGGCTTAACAACATCACTTTTAAAGGTTTGACTCTAACCTAACCTAAATCAGGAACTTAAACCTATGGGCTCTGATACCAACTGTGACGGCCTCAAACTCTGGGGACTAGAGTTTGACGTCATAAACAATAATAAAACAGAAATATATAATAACTGAACTAGAATTACATAAACAACTACAACATATACAAATCTCTGACCAATATATTGTTAGGTTTAAGTATGAAACGAGGTTATACGAAAGGTCATACTAGGGTAGAATTAAGATAATTCTTATACAAAATTATATCTATTATACAGTCCAACAGTCCCTAACAACTAGTCTAACCAGTAATATTGAATCCACCTCATAGGATCCAAATAAAAGAGAAGCTTACACTCGGCCCTGAATGTGACCAACGGTGGTCCTCCTAGCAGGAACGCAATTTCTAGGCATCTGAAAAGGTTAATATATAAATTTTCAAGAATGAGCCAACAAATGCTCAACGGTACCAAATATAAGATAAAACAACATATATATATATATGTTCCCGAACAATTATCAGAATAAAATATTTAAATTCATTGAGAACTGGAAACCCACTAAATACTGGCATGCTCTTTAAAATAGTAGTTCATTGCATAATTTAATAAATTCTAGAACTTGACTTAGCATGCTATTTTTCCACTTGAATTGATTTGACTTTAAGCATTTCACATATTTGAATTAATCAGATACATTGGATGTTTAGACATGTGAAGATAGCTGATCAGTCTATCAATCACCGGACAGCTCGAATGGCCATCCTAGAATATATGTGTGCCGAAACTTAAAGACTAGCTAGGCCTTTAACAATGCTGGACTATTAGTTAAAAGTGTGCACAACCGACTTAGCCGCTTACGCACCCAAAATGCTGGGCCATTACCAAATAATGGACCTCTTACGTAACTCTAATAGAATATCTGATTCATTTTATTTCTAGTTCCAAAATTTTGAATTGTGATTATACATATCTTTTTAAGAATTTTAACGATATAGGTTAAGGTAATTTCAATCCAATTTCGACTTTCACTACAAAATTTAGTAATGACATAACAATAAACATTTCCTGATTTAAAGATAAATCTAAATATAGGTATCGTTATAAGTTACTCGCCTATAAAGTATTCTTAAAATTAGTCAGGAATTTCCGAGTAAGAGGATATGCAACTTAAATCTACTTGGTCGAGTATGAATATATTTGAATTTAACAATTCATATATATATACTAAAAAATACTGAACCATGAGGGATATGGTTAGAAGTATGTGCCTTGCTGAGATAAGGTATGGGAATATGAGATTAATCCTAGTTTGACTTTTGAGGACGAGAACTTTGACTGGAACCCACAGAATCAAAATACCCTAGATTGGATATTCAATTATGCTAGACATATCCTTACTAAATAAATAATATTTAATTCCACCCGCTTAAATAGAGGTGATGTTATAATAATAAATCATATATCCTATTTTTATAAAAATCTCACGTAAAGCGAGTATTTTTAAAATATCAATACAAGATACACACACACACACACACATATATATATATATATATATTTGAGTAAACACACTTTCCCGAAATTTTGAATTACAATAAACACACTTTCCCGAAATTTTGAATTACAATATTTAGAATATTTGCACTTCGAATAACACCCGACTAATCCTTGTATTATATTTATTCCAAGTCAACTCGTATAATTACAATTATTCGATTCCCGATATATATAAATTTAAATTAAAATTACTTTGAAATATTAATTTGCACATAACAACACTAATACAATAAAACATATTCTCGGTTCGTATAAACTGGTCTTTACTGGTTTTTGGTTCGCGGGATCTCCCGTGCGTCATGGCAACGGTGGCCGGCACGATACACGAAATAGAGCCGTTATAACAAATTCAGCAACAACAACAATTCCTCTAATTTATATCCTAATCCATAAACAACTAACAAATTTAGAATTTACTTTCGATTATACTAATTTTCAACTCAAATTTTATGGAACAAAATTACGTGATAATTTGAAGGCTCGCGAATCATCATTGCCATAAATCCGTCGACTCAACGAGTTCATCGCCGACGGCGGCACAACTCCGGCGGTGCCCATACGGTCGGAGCTTCTCATTAATTTACAAATTCCAATTAAGCCAACAATCAATCAATTTGTATTAATCACAGAAATAGTCATCTGAATTACACAACCAATACAACAAACATCTATAATCACAACGACCCACAACAACACACACACGTGCAACAGCCCTCGCCAGAAAAAAGACCGGAGGCGGGGGAGACAAAGAATAGGGGTGGCGGTGGTTAATTACCGAGAAGAGGAGGAGAAACAGTGAGGTGGGGATAGTCGAGAGGGAGAGACAGAAATGGGAGAGAGATAGAAATGAGAGAGATATGGGACGGGAGAGAGAGACAGAGATGAGAGAGTGAGAGAGGGATGAGACAGAGAGCCGAGAGAGGTTGAGAGAGATTAAAAGAGATTGATGTTTTATTAAAAAAATGAACAAACACGTGTCTATTTTCTAGGATGCCACATAACCCCCTACTGCAAGCTCATTTCTGACCCGCATTTTAATTTACAACGATATAATTTATGAAGAATAACGAGTCAAAATATTTCCAAAATAATTTTAAAATTATTGAAATATTTGAAAACTAATAAAATTTAATTTTCTAAATTTTTAAAATTATTTTTGAATTTAATATCAAATTAGCAGGTAATTACATCTAGAAAAATATTTTGGAACTGATTACTTGTTGAAATATCATTTTCTCAATTTTATAAATTCTTACGAATAATTATTGAAATTATGAAGTGATAAAAATAATTTTAAAAATAACGTTCATATTTATGAGAACTTTGATATTTCTTTTTAAATAGAAGAACAAAATAATACAAATTAAATTTTAAACCGAACTAGCAATTAAGAGCACATATAAATTAGCATATTAAGGATTTAATACATAACACATAATTTGCAGTATAATATATTTTATTTTAATAACACAAATACAGAGTCTCTATATGGTTGGTAAAGTAACCAGTGGAATAAGGCGGTGATGGAGATGGAGAGAGAGAGAGAGATTACCTTCTTCAGATCTGAAATTGCGGTGGTTAATGGAGGTTATTAGTGGTTATGAAAGATAGAAGTAATATAGATGAGTGAGAGAAAGAATGGGGGGATGGGGATGATGGTGATATATACATATGATGTACATTTTACAATTGAATGGTTGAGATTAAAAGAAATAAAAGGTTGTGATAGACTCTTAGTTCTCATTTTAACGTGGATTCTCAGTTCATATTTTAGGGTGGGTTCTCATCTGATACATATATAAAAAATTACAAAAGACATTCAAAAACATCTCCATATGCACATATAAGTGAATATGACTCTACATCAATATGTTATCCCCTTGTTTAAGATGAGCAATAGAGATGAGCTAGATTGTTTTAATTTGTGTATGTGTACTATGGAATTTTATTTTTAATATTTGAGATTGATTGTGTTGGTAGTGATCATGAATTTGTGTTTTTATTTCAGAATTGAAATATAATAGTTAGATATTCTTGCTCGTCGAATTATAACATCACATGTAACATTTTTGTGAGAACTTTGTTATTTATTTCCATGTTTGTTCATGTATTTAGTGCTCTTTGTGTATTTAGATTGAATGGTATACGTGAAGGATAATATCCTCCATCTTTGCACTGTCTTATCTTTTCTAGGTATATATGGTCATTCATGTGATCATGCCTTCTTTTACAACTCACTGTAACATTTTAAGTTTTAATATAGAGGTCGTGGTCGATTAATTATTTAATTTTAAGTGAGTATGGAAGGTAGATCGACAAGACAAATGTTACTAGTTGTCGATTGTCAACAACGATATTAATCTTCTTTTTTGAAATATCATTCACCAACAAATTTATCTCACGTTATACTTCATTGATGCCCACGCGAAGGTTGCAGTCTGAATTGAAGTTTGAGTACTACGAAAAGTTTTTACCTCATAAAGAACTGGATATTATGAGTAAGAGCACAAAGGAATCTATTATCCCCTTTTTACAAAGAAAGTATACAAATTTCTACTATAATAAATATGGAGTTAGCATATGTAGCAACTATCATAGCCTTTTTTTTGATAACTGCAAGGTTCCTTGACATTGATGTTAGATATATTTGAGATGTCATGTCTAATATATTTCATGTTTAGTTTTCAGATCTTAACAAACAGGAAATATTAGTACTTACTGGAATCAGTACTTACTGGAAGTCGGAACTTAAGGATATCAGGACTTAGATTATCAGAAGATAATATCAGAATATGGATGTCAGAACTTAAGTACTGGAGGACTAACAGTTAAGGAAGGAAGCTAATTTACAGAAAAAAAGATCGAGACTAATACAAAAAGAAGATATGCATGGAAAGAGTTAGAGGACTTAAAGACTTGTATAAGATATCTGATTTGTATATTTTAGGAGACAGAATTATATTCCATATCAATTAGAGATTATCTTGTAACTGTGTACTATATAAACACAGACATAGGTTTACACTATATGTGTTATCATTATCGAGAAGATCCTACATTATAACCTAGAAGCTCTCATGATATTTGTTCATCACTGAGAGAGAACAGTCTTATTGTAACAGAGTTTATTATATCGAATATATCTGTTTACTGTTACTTGTGTACGAAATTGATTTGATTGTATTCTACACTGTACTCAACCCCCTTCTACAGTGTTGTGTGACCTAACAAGTGGTATCAGAGCCTATCTGTTAACACACATACAGTAAAGATCCAAAACAATCATGTCTGAAGAAGTAAAATATCCAACCAAGCCCGCCAAAACTGAAGAAACTCAAAAAACTCAAATCCACAGTTGATATGAGACTATTAGGGTTCCCATATTGAGGCCTTCTGAGTACCCTATATGGAAAGTGAAGATGGCTATGTTTCTGGAAGCTACTGATCCAGAATACTTTGATAGAATTAATGAAGGACCGCATAATCCAACCAAGCTCTCTGTTGTAGTTGCAGATCAGCCAGCAAAGACCATACCAAAGGAGAAAAGTGAGTACACATCTGAAGATATCTCATCCATTGCCAAGGATGCAAAGGTAAGGCATTTGCTGCATAGTGCCATTGATAATGTCATGTCAAACAGGGTAATTCATTGCAAGACTGCAAAGGAGATATGGGATTCTTTGGAGATAAGATACCAGGGTACTGATGCAATCAAGAAGAACAGGAGGACTATACTCACTCAAGAGTATGAGCACTTTGACTCAAAAAGTGATGAGTCATTAACTGACATATATGACAGGTCTGTCAAACTCTTGAATGGTCTGTCACTGGTGGACAAGGAATATGATCTTGAAGATTCAAATCTAAAATTCCTTTTAGCTCTTCCTGAAAGTTGGGATTTGAAGGCTGCTATTATAAGAGACAACTATGCTCTTGATGAAACTACTCTTGATGAAATTTATGGTATGCTCAAGACTTATGAACTTGAGATGGATCAAAGAAGCAAGAGGCAAGAGAGAAAGTCAAGGACAGTTGCTCTTAAGGCTGAGGAGGAATTCCCTAAAGTGGCTGTCTCAAAAAAAGGCAAAGGAAAAGCTCTCATCACAAAGTCTGATTCAGAATCATCAATTTCTGATGATGATGATTGTTAGGCACAAAACACGCGCTAATATTCACGCAAGTATACGAGTTCGCAAGTAATATAGAATACTTTCTAGTTCGTTTCCACAGAGACTCAGACTAATTATGTTCAATTAACACTTACTCACCAATTTATGATTACTTCTCAATGTCAAGACAATAACACTTAGATTGATTAACTAATTATTAACTATAATTAACTACCAGAATTAAACACTTAATTGACTCTTGAATTAACAATATTAAACACACATGAGATCATAACTTCATTACTACTTCCTTTAATAGTTATTGTTATTACCCTTAACATGTAACGGTGATGATATTAATCGAACAACACGAAACTCATAAAAGCCAACTTTCGTTGTACTAATATCATTCTACCAAACATCCACAATTAAGATAGAAGTTGAATAGGCATCAATTATGTTGAGACCCTATATGTCTACAGAATTTGATAACATAACGATTTAAGCACAAGTTATTCCTTATCATTACACAGGGCAAGTAAAACGGTTAGAGTTACCCATTAATCATGCATACATATACATGAACCTATGCTAGCATGGCAAGTTCTAAACCTCAAGATCCACTGTCGCTTCACAAGAGATTAACAACCTATCTTATATGTTCGCGATGCACATAAGACTAATAAACGCAACCTATACTAGATATCATACAATCATCACATACTAAGGTATTAAACAACTAACTAAAGAATTCTATAGTAAATCCGTTACGACCCCATGATCACGATTAGCCCATGATAGAACTCATCGTCGCCATGGGTTCATATGAAAACATGATAATAACACACAAGAATAACTAATAAAAATACTTATTAAAACCAGAGTACGTCACAACAGTAATAAGGTTCAAAGAAAAGAAAACTAGCATCCACTGATACAACGAATAAAAGAATCACAAGAAAATGTATGCTTCCTCTTCTTCGTTGCGATGTGCTAAAACGGTCTTCTTCCTTCTCTCCTTGCTCCTTGATTGATACCACGATTCATTTGTAAAACGTCTCTGAAAACTACTTGTATAGAAGCCCCACAAGACCCAGCCATCTCAGAAGTCAGAAGTCCAACAAGAATTATAAAACTCTAAAAATCAGTATTTAATTTTACGCCCCTGAGCGGACGCCCAGCAATCCTGAGCGGGCGCCCAGCTTCCTGAGCGGCCGCCCAGCCAGGCTGAGCGGGCGCCCTGCACCTTACTGGAAAAATGCTTATTTTGCACCCATTTTCTGCTGCGTTCTGCTCCTAACTTCCCACTTGCAATGCCAAGCACATACCTAGGCTTATTCCTGATGAAATCTCTCCATAAATGCAAGTAATACCCTGAAATGCACAAACACTAGAAAAACGCATCAAATACCCAAAATACTTGATTTCAAAACATTAATTCAAGCCATTATAAGACGTTCTAAGTGGTATAAAATGCCACTTATCAATGATTCAGAAACTGAAAATTTACCTGAAATAGATGCTAATGAAGAGATGATGAAATTGTGTGCTCTTATGGTGAAGGGTATCACTACGATAGCCTACAGGAAATTCAGAAGGGGAAATAAGTTTTTCAAGAAAGGTGGAAGTGCTGATTAGAAGGGTTTCATAAAATCTGAAGGCAGAGGAGGAAAGTCTGACAGAGGAGATTACTCAAATGTCAAATGCTACAATTGTGGTGAGAAAGGCCACATATCTCCTGACTGCAAGAAAGGAAAAAGTGACAAAGACAAAGCACTTGTCACAAAGAAGAAAAGATGAACAGACACTTCAGATTCTGAAGATGAGGAGAACTATGCCTTGATGGCAAATGCTGATGGCAGCCCTGAAACTGCTGAATTAAAGGTACCTCAAACAACTTATGCCTTTCATACTAATGATATTACTGAGTTGAGATTTTATCTTAAAACCATGTTTATTAGCTACAGAGATCAAACTTTAACATGTGAAAGATTAACTTCTGAAAATCTTGCTTATAAGAAAAGGAATGATTATTTAGAAAAAGAGTTAGTTATGTTCCATCAAACTCAGAATGAGAGAGATGATGCTTTTTATGTTAGAGATGAATTGCTAAAATTGAATAAATCTCTCAAAACTGAGTTAGAAAAAGAAAAAGAGATTATCAGGACTTGGACTAACTCTGGCAGAACAACTCAGAATTTATTAAGTAGTGGAAACTGGAAAGAGGGTTTAGGTTATGGAGATGACAAAAGTGAAAAAGGAACTGAACAAATTGAGCCAATTGTTGTTAAACAAGCTGTTAAGCCAAAGGTAAATCCTGTTAAGTTTGTAGCTAAAACTGTAAAGTCTGATTCTGAAAAGATGAAAGAGTCCGTGACAGAAGTTAAGGAGAAGTCAACTTCTGACAAATTAGAACAGGATAAACCAGCTGAAGTCAACATAGGCTTAATGACAAAGAAGCAGCTTAAGCATAAGCTTAAAGAAATAAGAAATGTCAACAAGGTTAAGGCAGCTAGGAAAAATAGGAATGGAAAGGAAGGTGTGAATAAAAGCAATAATTATATGCTTGTTCCTAATGCTCCTAGAAAGAAATGTTATAACTGTGGAAACTCTAACCATCTTGCTTCGTTTTGCAGGAAGAATAAGAATATAAACTCTTTACCCCCTAAGTCAGGAGTTAAGAGTCAGTCTGTTAGGTTTAAGCCACAAAATCCTTGTTGTCATTGGGGTAGTTTATGGCATTCCATTTATACTTGTAAGGAATATCATAGTTTATACTATGATTATTATCAAATAAAACCTTCTTTGAAGAAAGTTACTTTAATTCCTTCTAGTGTAAAGTCTGATGCAAAGTCTGATATAAGTTCTGATAAACAGCATGTTAGCATAAACTCTAATATTAAATCCGCTGCAAATGCTAACAAACTTAAAAAGGCCAAAGGATCCAAGCAAGTCTGGGTCCTTAAAACTAACCATTAGTGGTCTTTGTGATTGCAAGGCAACAGGAAAAACATCCTAGTACTGGATAGTGGATGTTCAGGACATATGACTGGAAATAAAGCCCTGCTCTCAGACTTTGTGGAGAAAGCTAGCCCAGGAGCTTCTTATGGAGATGGCAACATGGGAAAAACTTTGGGATATGGCAATATTAATCTTCGGAATGTCATCATTGAATCAGTAGCTCTCTTCTCAGGACATAAACATAATCTGCTGAGTGTGAGTCAAATCTGTGACAGAGGTTATCATGTGGATTTCTTTGAAGAACACTGTGAAGTTGTAAGCAATTCTACAGGCAAAGTGGTTCTGAAAGGTTACAGGCATGGTAACATTTATGAAGCCAGACTTTACAAGTTCTGATGGTTCTGCAATCTGTCTGATGAGTAGAGCATCAATTGAAGAAAGCTGGAATTGGTACAAAAGACTCTCTCATTTAAACTTCAACAACATAAATGAGCTTGTAAAGAAAGATCTTGTGAGAGGATTTCCAAAATCAGTATTTGCTCCTGATGGCCTTTGTGATTCATGTCAAAAGGCAAAAAAAGAAAATCTTCTTTCAAGAGCAAAACTGAGTCATCAATTCTTGAGCCTTATCACCTACTGCATGTTGATCTATTTGGTCCAGTCAATGTCATGTCTATTGCAAAGAAGAAATATGTTATGGTTACAGTGGATGAGTTCACAAGGTACACTTGGGTGTACTTCTTGCACAAGAAGAATGAAACTGTATTTACCCTAACTGATCATGTCAGACAGCTGGATAAGTTGGTCAAAGATTCTGTTAAAATTATAAGAAGTGATAATGGCACTGAGTTCAAGAATTCAATCACGGAAGAGTTCTGCAAAGAGCATGGAATTAAACAGGAATTTCCTGCACCTAGAACTCCACAGCAAAATGGAGTTGTAGAAAGAAAGAACATGACTCTCATTGAAGCTGCATAAACTATGCTTGATGAAGCAAAGCTGCCAACCTACTTTTGGGTTGAAGCTGTGCAGGCTGCTTGTTTTACACAGAATGTAACACTCATAAACAAGAAAGGAAAAACACCATATGAGATGGTGAAGAAAAAGAAGCCAAATCTGAAATACTTTCATGTATTTGGTTGCAAGTGTTTTGTTCTTAAGACTCATCCTGAGCAGCTGTCAAAATTTGATCTAAAAGCTGATGAAGGAATCTTTGTTGGATATCCACTTTCCACAAAAGCCTTCAGAGTCTACAATTTAAGAACAAGGGTTGTCATGGAATCTATCAATGTATCTTTTAATGATAAGAAGATTACTAGACTTGAAGATTTCAATGATCACGATCAGCTGAGATTTGAAAATGAAGACTTAAATTCTGATTCTGTAAATTCTGATGACTTGAACTCTGAACCTGTAAGTACTGATGTCATTGAATCTGTGGTAACGACTCCAAAGGAAAATGCACCTGTCCAGGGGGAGCAAGCTAAAGATCCTACCACATCTCAAGACTTTAAAGAAGCATCAGAACCTGACACTGGCTCTTCAAACTCTGATTCATCTAGTTCCGACAGTTAAATTCTGATAATTCTGGAAGCTCTGATACTTCAAATCCTGAAGGATCCAAGTCAAACTCTGAAGTCTCAGAGAGCATAACTACAGGGGAGCATCAGAAAATGCTGATGGAGACAGCATGGATCATGGAGGAGGATCCAGTTCTAGAAGTCAACTTCAATCTGCAAGGAAGTAGACCAAATCACATACACCTGACTTAATTATTGGAGATCCTGAAGCAGGTGTTAGAACTAGAACTGCAACATTAAATGAATGTCTCTATCATTCTTTTATATCTCAGACTGAACAAAAGAAAGTGGAAGAAGCTCTTCAAGATGCTGATTGGGTGCAAGCAATGCAGGAAGAGTTAAATGAATTTGAAAGAAATAAAGTCTGGACCCTAGTGCCAAGACCAAAGAACAGATCAGTTGTTGGTACAAAATGGGTGTTCAGAAATGAAACAGACAGTGATGGCATAATTACAAGGAATAAAGTAAGGCTGGTTGCTAAAGGCTACTCTCAACAGGAGGGTATTGATTATGATGAAACATTTGCACCAGTTGCTAGATTAGAAGCCATAAGGATTTTTTTAGCTTATGCTGCTCACAAAAAGTTTAAAGTCTTTCAAATGGATGTGAAAAGTGCTTTTCTTAATGGAGAATTGGAAGAAGAGGTTTATGTTGAACAACCTCCAGGCTTTGTAGATTCAAAATTTCCAAATCATGTCTACAGGCTTGACAAAGTACTTTATGGCCTTAAGCAAGCTCCTAGAGCATGGTATGAGACTTTATCTCAATTCCTTCTAGAAAGTGGATTTCACAGAGGTACAATTGATAAAACACTGTTCTACCTCAACCATGGAAAGGACTTACTTTTGGTACAGATATATGTTGATGATATCATATTTGGTTCTACAAATGCCAAACTCTGTGAGAGGTTTGCAAAGCCAATGCAGTCAAGATATCAAATGAGTAAGATGGGAGAACTTAGCTATTTTCTGGGCCTTCAAGTCAAGCAAAATGAAGAAGGTACTTTTATCTGTCAATCCAAGTACACCATAAATTTACTGAAAAAGTTTGGAATGCAAGATTGTTCAACAACATCCACTCTCATGGCCACTACAACCAAGTTAGATAAAGATACTAGCTCACCAGTAGATATTACTAACTATAGAGGTATGATTGGTTCTTTACTCTATTTAACTGCAAGTAGACCTGATATCATGTATGCTACATGTCTTTGTGCAAGATTTCAGGCTGATCTAAGAGAACCTCACTTAATAGCTGTGAAAAGAATTTTCAAGTACCTTAAGGGTACAGCTGATCTGGGATTGTGATATCCTAGAGAATCAGATTTTAAGCTAATAGGTTACTCAGATGCAGATTTTGCAGGATGCAAAATAGACAGGAAAAGCACTAGTGGAAGCTGCCAATTTCTTGGAGGCAGATTGGTTTCTTGGTTTAGCAAGAAACAGAAGTCAATTTATACATCAACTGTAAAAGCAGAATATATTGCTGCAGGAAGCTGTTGTGCACAAATTCTTTGGATGAAGAATCAGTTACTGGATTATGGGTTAGAATTTTCTAAGATCCCTATTTACTGTGATAATCAAAGTGCTATTGCTATGACAGGTAATCCAGTTCAACACTCAATGACAAAGCACATCAGCATTAGGTACCATTTCATAAGGGAACATGTAATAGAAGGTACAGTAGAATTGCAATTTGTTCCAACAGATCAACAACTAGCAGATATCTTCAGAAAACCACTATGTGAAGCTACTTTTACAAGATTGGTAAATGAACTAGGAATGGTTTCAGGTTCTTTCTCTAAGTCTGCTTAGTTTTTGTTCTCATGCATCAGACTTTATGATCAGTGTTTACAGATTGTTTTATCTTCATGAAATCTGTTCTTTAATTGAAATTCATTAAATACTGATTGTTATCTGATGTGGATCTTTAAACTCTGATAGTGTTTTGAATGTTCTGTGACTATTCAATCCAATGAGGATAACTGTGCTAGATACTGACCTAATAGTCTTTAACATACTAGAAATCCCATGTTTGAAGTAGTTGTTTATATGGAAACTCATTAACACAAGCAAATTCTGATTTTGAGCTTAGTCAAGTTTACTTTGTGTATCCTATTACTAAGTCACAAACTAGATTCTTGCTTCTTGTCTGTTAGAGTCTGATGTCAGTAAATCTTAAGAATGAACTAAATGCTGATAAGCCTCACTTATCAAAAGAAAAGTCAGGTACTCCTTTGAGATCCAAAGTAAATATGTGGAAGGGAAGACCCAAGTGCATTGCTGGTATTAAGTAATATGCATTAGAAAAGCAAATAAATTTTCTTGGTGACTTTTCACATTCTCTGATTACTGGAAAATACTATGACAACAACATAAATTCTGATAAGCAGTTGTGACTCACTTGCACTGAGAACCCACTGTAAAAAGGAATTTCAAAAGATGCATAAAATGAGCACAAACAGTTGAGGTGGACTCTTGCATTAATTTGTTCTATAGTAGACTTCATGATTGATGACAGATTTTAAGCATTTTTCTGAGTTATGCCTTATTTCAAAGATGTACTGAAGTTTATCAGAATTTAATCTTTATCTGATATTCTGCTGAATGCACACACTTTCACTCAATATGAATGATGAAAATTATTGTGGTGATTAAGTTGTTTTTGACAAACAGTTAAGTGTCATTTGCATAATTTCTGAGGACAAGTTCTGATTAAAGTTCTGATGATTAAACTCTAAAGAAAACAAGTCAGTATTTGAATGAAGAATCACAGAAAAAGATATTCACCTTTTGAGTTCAGAAGTCATATTCTGATGACTGTTAAAATCTGATATAAGTTAAGTTCTGATATTAAATCCTAATGGAATCCTTGATGCTTACGTGGCATTATTCTTTACTTGACTTATTTATGGTAAAAAAAATCTGAAACAATCATATTCAAATCAGAATATATTTGGGTAAGATAAAAATAGTCATAATCATTATGGGTTAGTGATAAACGTGTTGGTCTTGAAAAACTGCATGTGCACAGTAATTATTGTTTATTTTATGTGCTCATTAACTCTTGCTTTAACTTTTTACTGACTGTTATTATTACACATCGGTCTAGAGAGTCCAGGCATCATTATTTTTACTCTTAATCGTTAAATAGTCCTCGCGTCCCTTGGTATTCCATTGGCTATTTAAATGACTGATCATTCATCAGTAAAATCAAATCTTTTCATTTCTCTCAAACAATGGCACATTTTAGTTGGTTTTACTGCTATGGCACAGACACTGTAACCAGTAGAAATGGAATTCCGACTTCATATCCTATCAACAACATTCCATTCGACATCTTGATTCAACTTCCAGACAACATTAAAAATGATCTGTTGTCTTTCCAAAGAGAAGTTCATCTTCGTATTCTTAAACAGTAGGAGAAAATCATTCGTCTTGCTGTTCTCTTTGTTGAAAGTAGGAAGAAGAATTAAATGTCATCCATCCGTTTCTCTTCACCATCAGCTTTGCCAGGCTTCTTAGACTAGGACTAAGGCTATTGATGTTAAGAATCTTAGAATAGGACTATCTTGTAATTTTTGCATGTAATCGATAAATTTCATGAAATGTACTCATTTGATATATTAATGAAATTTCCTTTAATTGCAAGATTTAGTCTCTGTTTCTCAAATTATGTGACTGTGCATGTTTTAATTGCAATTTGTTAATCTTTACTTCATCTATTTTCAACTTTATCCTTTGATGAATTTTTTATTACAATTATGGTCAATAATATTTTTTGTTAATTTGAGAAAATAATTGAAGCACGGGTTCATGCATCAGAACCTGTGATAGTTGGAGCTCAGAATGTTACTTCTCAGAAAGAAACTGCAGCTTAAAGTTCTGATACTTTGAAGAAGAAATCTGTAAGTTCTGAAGCTGCTAAAGCAACTCCTTCATTGGCAAGGAGATTGAAGAAAATGAAGGCTAGGAGGTATTTGGCTAAGGCTCCATCAGAAGATACTGAAGAAGCTGAGGAAGGGGATCAGGAATCTCTGATCTCACAAGAACCAATTGTTATTGAAGTCCTTCCAGCTCAAGCCAAAGACACTGCTACTGATACAGTTGTAACCCCTCTTGTCTCACCTATTAAAGCTACAGATGATGCTAAAGAATAAACTGAAAATTCTGAAATAGATATTCATAATTTGAATATACCAAATCTTCTTTACATGGAAGCTCCATCTATAGAAGCTCAGCAATTTTCAACTCATTTTCCAATTTTAAAAGCTGAGATACCATCTACATCAACCACACCAGCTCTGGAGATAAATTCTGATGTTCAGAATTTAAATGAAGCTATTCCTGAATCTCCAGTTGCTTCAAACACTGTTGTGCTGTCAGAACATGATGAGTCTTCCTCAACTTCTGAAGATAATGTTTCTACTAAGACTCCAGTTCCTATACTAGGAAAGGAAGAATTGGTGAAGAAATTTGTTGAAAAGGAAGCACCTATTCCTTGGGAGGATACTCACAGAGGTGTGGAGTGGACCAAGAAGTGGAATGACACTGATTTCATTTCAAGTTCTAACATTCTGACAGAGTATATTGCTAAAGCTGATGAGTTACTCACAAATGCTGATTTAAAGACACAACTCAAGATCACTGCTCTATCTACCAAACATCTTCAAGGTCTACATACTTCTACTCATGAGAAGGTTGATACACTAAAGGAACATGCTGATAAGCTAGATCTACAGCTTAAGCTTGACAAGAATAGATATATCAGACCTACTCTTGAGAAAATTAAAGCCATTGAGAAGATTCAAGAAGAGCAACATGCCCAAATTGATGAGGTCCTAGCTAACCAAGTTTCTCAGAAAGCTCAATTAGAAGAAATCCAATCTTCAATTGAACTTCTTCTTTCTCTCTTACTTCCTGATGATGCCAAAAAGGGGGAGAAGGTAGTTAAGTCCAAATGCTCACCTACTGAAATACTGAAGAAAAAGGATGATAAAGGTGATGACCAGGGAAACTCTGATAAGAGTAGAGGTCAAGGAAAAGTTCAAGGAAAATCTTCTACACAGAACAAGTCAAGTTTTGATGCTGACAAGTCAAGTTCTGATGTTGTGAATGCTAAAAGTCTGAAGTCAAGTTCTGATAAGTAAAGTCTGATGTCAAGTTCTGATATTCTGATTAAGTCAGGATCTAAAGGACTCTCAGAAGTTTTTAGAAACTCTGAAGCTAAAGGGGAAGCAAACTATTGTTTATTACAAAAATCCTAAAATCCAGACACTTGATGAGGAGATAGCTAGAAGATTATTTATGAAATAAAATCCAGGAATGGATTTAGAAACTCTTAAGGAGGAAGAAGCTAGATTTGCCACTGAGAAGACAAATCTTAAGTCTAAATCTTGTGATACAAAAAAACATTCAAGGACTAAGGAAAAAGGCATTGTGATCAGGGAAAAGTCAAATTCTGAGACTTCAAGTTCAAGACTAGATCACAAACTGAGATTGATCCTAAGTCAAAAGGAAAAGAAAATGTTGGTGAACCTTTAAAGATTGAGAAAAAGATAAGTTCTTCCATTCCGGTCTATCAAACTACAGTGCATGATGATGATTTGATGAAAGACGAAACTGTTCAAATTCTGAAAAGAAGAAAGGTAACTGAAGAATCTAAAACAACCTCTGACACTGCTCAAGTTGTTCAGAATGAAGAAAGTAAGCTACAGAAGAAACAGCAAATTCTGATCAAGTTAATTTAGAAAAGATGACAATTGCTGATAAGAAGAAGCTGTTATGGAAGAAAGCTACTCCAGTTGAACCAAAATCTAATCGCTTGATGAATCAACTCGTAACATTTGGATTGAGATCCAAGCAACCTAGAGATAAAGCTGGATTAGGTTCTGATGAAGAGAAAATACAAACAGGAGTAGAAGTTACTCTAAGAGATCATTTCATGTTGACAGACAAACTATATGAAAAAATCAAACAAAAGCACCTTGACAAGGTGTTGTCTTCTCAAATCGTGATAGATGCTCATGATAAAGAAATTCTAAAGGAGAAATTGATTTTATTTCTCTATGATGGATTAACTTACAGACTAGCTGATACTGATGTGCTAAAGAAGTCTGTCAAAGAACTTCAACATATTCACTATCTTCTGGAAGTAAAATCTGATGTTACAAGAAAATGGTCAGAATACATTTTGAAGACTATAAGAGATCCATTTAGAATCTCTAGTACAAAGACTTCTCAGTATATACCAATGATTACTGAAGATGATGGAAGAAAAATTCCTATGTTGAAGAATTCTGCTAAGGTTGAAGTTATTCTGAAAGGATGATGCTTATGTTATAATGAAAACTCTTCACATCCTAGACTTATCAGACTTGGTGATGGACTTGAAAGAACATCAATTCAAACTCTCAGAACAACCATTTATCAGATTGGTGATAGTAAAGATGAAGAACTGATGCAGGTCAAAGCACAGTTAGTTGAAATTCTGAGGAAAGCTGAAGACAAGTTGGTAAGAGATTTTGTTAAGAATTATTATGGTTTAAGATTGATCCAGTGAAGTTGGTAAAGCTAAAAGGACTGTAAGTTTTAGTTAATAGTCTTACTAAACTCTTATTGCATTTGAACTTAAATGTTTTTGACATCATCAAATCTATTAACTTGTATATTTTGCATAATTTACAAGTTGGGGGAGATTGTTAGATATATTTGAGATGTCATGTCTAATATGTTTCATGTTTAGTCTTCAGATCTTAACAAACAGGAAATATTAGTACTTACTAGAATCAGTACTTACTGGAAGTCAAAACTTAAGGATATCAGGACTTAGATTATCAGAAGATAATATCAGAAGATGGATTTCAGAACTTAAGTATTGGAGGACTAACAGTTAAGGAAGGAAGTTGATTTACAGGAAAGAAGATCGAGACTAATACAAAAAGTAGATATGCATGGAAAGAGTTAGAGGACTTAAAGACTTGTATAAGATATCTGATTGATATATTTTAGGAGACATAATTATATTCCATATCAATTAGAAGTTATGTTGTAACTGTGTACTGTATATAAACACAGACAAAGGTTTACACTATATGTGTTATCATTATCGAGAAGATCATACATTGTAACCTAGCAGCTCTCGTGATATTTGTTCATCACTGAGAGAGAACAGTTCCATTGTAACAGAGTTAATTATATCGAATATATCTGTTTACTGTTACTTGTGTTCGAAATCGATTTGATTGTATTATACCCTGTATTCAACCCCTATCTACAGTATTGTGTGACCTAACAATTGAAACATGTTAGAAGAAATTGATTATATCAGTGTTTAACTATCAAAGTTTTCCAATCAAAATTTGATATCAGTATTTGACAAAGATAACGTCATCAGCATTTACCATCAGTATTTGTTGATCAACTTTTGTCATCAGTATTTGATCACACCAGGATTTGTCAAGCTGGAAATCAGGAGATATCAGAGTAGGAAATATTTGCAGAGATAAGTCAGTTTAGGACTTTACTTATTTGTTGCAATCAATAGATGGATATGTATTAGGATTCCTTATTGTATTGTAACACATATTCTAGATTGTTTGTGTAACTGTGCAATATATAAGCACAAGTTAGGTTGATTAAAGGCCTAACAATTGGTATCAGAGCTTGTTGTTATTACATAAACAGTTTAAGATTCACAAAAAAATCACCAATGGTAGACGAATAAGCTCAACAAAATTCCCCACCACCACCAGCCATAAATCAAATCAGCCATAACATGAGTAGATATGAGGCTATCAAGGTTCCAATTCTGAAGGTACATGAATATTCAATCTGGAAAGTGATGATGTCCATGTGTCTAGAAGCAACATATCCTGAATATATGAACATGATTTATGATGGTCCTCATTAGACAATGAAGCTAGTTGTTGTTGTTATTGGCCAAAAGGAAAAGATGGTTGATAAAGAAAATAAGGACTATTCTCCTAAGGATCTTTCATCTATCATAAAAGATGCAAAAGTAAGACATCTTTTGCATAGCAGTCTTGATAGTGTCATGTCCAGTAGAGTCATTGGATACAAAACTGCCAAAGAAATTTGGGATACTTTGGAGGTTAAGTATCAAGGCACCACTGCTATCAAGAAGAACAGAAAGACAATACTCACTCAGGAGTATGAGCACTTTGACTCAAAGGCTGATGAGTCTTTGACTAAAATCTATGACATGTTTCAAAAGTTGATAAATGATTGTCACCAGTTGATAAAGCATATGATCCAAAAGATTCTAACTTTAAGTTTTTTCTTGCACTTCCTAAAAAGTGGGACTTGAAAGTCACATCTATAAGGGATAACCATGATCGTGATGACACATCTCTAGATGAGATCTATGGCATGTTGAAAACTCATGAACTGGAGATGGAGAAAAGAAGCAAGAGGAAAGGGCCTAGAGCAAGACATGTTACACTCAAGGTTGAAGAAAAACCAAGGGAGGCAAGACTATGATTGCAAAGTCTGATACTAGGTCATCAAACTGTGATGGTGACTCAAACTCTAAAAGTGACTGAGACATTGAAAGTGATCATGGCAATGATGATGATATTCAATAGATGGTTGCTCTATTGGTTAAAAGTTTTAAGATGATGGTCTACAAAGACTTCAAGAGGGGAAAAAGTTTCTCAAGGAAAGACTCTAGTTCCTCAAACACTGATTGGAGGAACTACAAAAGAAACTCTGATGAAAAGGAGTCAAAAATTGGGAAATTTGACAAGTTAAAGATAAAGTGCTACAACTGTAATGGAGTTGGACATTTTGCAGCTGACTGCAGGAGGACAAAGGATAAGAAGAAACAAGCCTTGATTACCAAGAAGAAGAACTGGGATGATACATCAGAATTAGATGAGGGTGTCAACTATGCTCTCATGGCAAATGCTGATAGTGAGGCTGAGAATACTGAGATGGAGGTACCTCAAACTACACTTGCTTTTGATACTGATGATATCTGTGATTATGGCTTTATCTTAAAACACTACATGTTAGTTAGGGATCAACCTCTTGAAAATGCTAGGATTAAAACTGAAATTTCTGATCTTAAGAAAAGGAATAATCACCTAGAAGTTAAGTTAATTTTTATGTTAGAAACTCAAAAGGAAAGAGATGATGCTTTGTTTGTTAAAGAAAAACTGTTAGAAAAGCATGCATATCTTGAAAAAGAACTAGCTAAAGAATTAGAGATAATCAAGCTTTGGACTAGTTCAGGAAAAACAACTCAGGGTTTAATTGAAAGTGGCTGTTGGGGATCAGGATTAGATTAATGCTAATAAATTTAATTTTGATAGATAAATGAAAAAGAAACTGAGAAAATTAAAATAATAAATACTGATAAAAAAGATAAAGTTGAACTAGTCTCACTTAAGACCTATTAAGTTTAATTTAAGTGATAATGTTGTTAAGTAAGTAAATGAAAAAGGGTCAACTTCAGCATCTAAGTCAAACTTAAAAATTGATAAATATGAACAAGTTCACACCAAGTCAGTAAATGTTGAGGAAACTAAGTCATGATTTAACAAATCCTTTTGAGGAAACTCTGACTATTAAAAGTCATAAGATGAGTGGAATAAGAATTAGTGATACTAATTTAAAAGAAAATAGAGATTTAAGTGGTTCTTTGATTGATTTTTCAGTCCTAAAGAAATTGTTGATGATATCAGCCTATAGTCCCTCACTCTAACTCTGATGCACCAAGTGCTGATAATTTCCCCGCATGTCTAAGTACTGATATTTTCTTGTAGTCCACTCACATTTCTATTCCATCCACCATTACCCTCCATGTTCTTACTATCACAACCCCGAAATAAAACTAACAGAATACAACTGATAAATTTAAAGTCATTACAAATGGTTGTTAACAACAAAATCCAAGATCGCAAAGGTTCAGTGTTTGAACAGTCCAACATTACAACTATTATAACTTTTACATAACTATCGGTCCTTACACATACGCCAACTATACTACCTGAGCTCTCACATAAGCCTCAGCATCTCCACCGATAGACTTACGAGCAGTCTGCTTGAATCTAACCATACTGGCTACGGAATGACATGAATAAATAGCAAGAAGTGAGCCAAACGCTCCGCAAGATATAACATAAGACGAAAATTAACAGCATAGCTATTTATAATTCAATATTGGGGTGGATGGCATCATTATTCAAGTCAAAATCAAATCATTGCTCAAAATCATTTTATGACGCTACGGATTACAGCAAGTGATCAGCGCAAAGTAATCTCGAACCTCACTGGGTTCTAACAAATTTTAGTTGGGATCCCTAGGCATCTTTTAAGTATAATAAAATTACTGTGAAAGGGACTTGCGTCTTAGTCCAATCCACCAATATCAAGAAAATATTCTTTTGTTTGAAAAGCAATTATCTTTTATAAAACTGATGCCAGGGAGAAATTACAAGGATTTTAAACCATAGAGTTTAAATTAAGTATTGAAACTCTTATCAGAAATGAATTAATTTCTCACTAGCAAGTCATCGATGATGAATAACAATGGTTTATCAACCAAGGAAGAAAGTATTGAAAAGGAATCATAACGATAATCAATAATATAGCGATCTCAAATTTGGAGGGTAATATATGGCATATATCTAGTAATAGATTTTAGGTATGATATAAAGAATAATGAAGAAGTATGAAGTTGGATTATTGATATCTCAAGGTATCAAGGGTATAGGGATATAAAATCAAATCAATAGGGGTTTTGTGATCATGGAAATTGAAATATTGGAGCTTATAAAGGTATTTTGGTATAGTACGAGCAATCAAAGGATATCAATTATAGGTACTAAGTCAAGCGGTAGAAAGACGTAGATGAGCGAATGATCTTTATTAGAGCATAAATGAACTTGAAACAGTTACGATAATCACAGACATGGAAATACATTTATATCAAGGTACTTGCGTAAAAATAGAATTAATTAGGGAGAAACACTTGCAATATATCTTAAAAAGTTTAGAATAACCTTGCAACATATCTTAAGAAGGTTTAGGGACACTTGTAATATATCAAGAAAGTTCGGGAATACTTGTCTTAAAGAAGGCTTATTTAGAACTCGACTTGGCTTAGGAGCAACCAGGAGCACTACTCGACCTTGACGGCAAGCTTCCTATCTTCACTTGATCCTACACAATAATAATAACCCTCATTATAAAAGACTCTTATAAGAACAATCGATCCTAATGCTAATGCACAATTTGACTCCAAGTAACATTTAGCGTCCTACTTTGCATAAGACCTCAAGTCAACACACATTACTATATATATAGCACTATAACACCTTGGATCACATAAGCACATATAATTACATGCAATATATTATTTAGACTTGGTGTAACAGCCCAAATCCGGGGTCAAGATTTGGTGTCACTAAATAATCTTTACATAACACATAATAATATACAATGACCCATTAACTCCGGATCGTTTACAGGTTATGGTATGAAACAAGAATCTAACCTTCTAAAATTTACAATAAATGAAATACCAGTTTAAATACCTTTGTACTAATTCCCTTGTCTTATTTTTCTAACATCTTTGTCCACTTGCAGCGGGGACCTTTCTAACTTCTGTTGTCTATCAAAAGCTATTCACTTTTATCCTCATTTATTTCTGAAAGAAATAAGAATTTACAAAGCAAAAGTGAGCCAAAAATGCCCAACAAGTACATAATTGATTTCCAAGTATCAATATTAAAGGAATTTTCCAGAAAAAATCTTTAAATAATTTATAACATTTCTATCTATTTGAAGTAGTTGAGCGAATAAACATTGGCCGTTACCAGCCCTTAATTATAAATCAGAAGTGACGAGCAATTCCCAGATTCATCTCCTGAATCAGGGTTTTCTCCGGTTTTGTAATCATAAAACTTTTTGAGGGAGAATGCCGTTAATGGAGATCAACAATGAATTAGACTAGACACTAGTTTAACGTTCACACTCATACCCTGCTGATCAGTCAGGATATAGTGTAGATCTATACCTACTTGTATAGATCCATTCGGGTACCCAAGCAATATGGCCCAAGGGTCCGGTCCATCCCCGGCCTATAAGGTCTAGCTCATCACTGGCCCTCATAATAACCATCCAGCCCGTAGAGTATTTTGATGTCAAATCATTTTGATTTTGAAACATCCTAATTCAGGGTTCGTAAATAACCCGAAATAATAGGCATTTGCTCAGGAAATCAATTGATAATATAGTAACAATAATGAAAGGAACTTGCATAATTAAGAGTAATTACAGCAAAATATAAAATAGTTAACTATTCCAAACTTAGAATAGGAATGAAGTATTTGCAGTATATTACGAGAAAAGTTAGGAATACTTGCCTTTATAAGCTTTAAAAATTGCTGGTTGACTTTGGTCCGATTTGAACGTTCGGCTTTATCGTCAAACCACTAGCCTATTCTGTTTACGATTTTATCCTTTATATCCTTCGATTGAAATCTTGTTGATCCTGACGATTGACCACTAGGCCATTCTTTGTCTGATGTCAATCCTCGGGTTTTTCGATTAGCACCTACATAGTCGAAATATCCTAATTTAGGCAGTCGTTTATGCTTAACATAATATCACTATCACTTCTACCCATACTATTTCGTAACCCGACTCGTCTTTATATGTATTATTGAAATACACATAGCAATTATGGTCCACATCTTCGAAACTCGGTTCGGTATTTATTTTCAGAAAGTACGTACACTTGTCATTTTAAAAAATAGGGTAATCGATTATTTAGAAAATATTTTGTCACGACACGTAATTTGGTTTTGTATAATATAATTATATATCCTCATTTGACGTCTTCGATAATTATAGGTTATGTTCCCGTATTTCCGTTATTAGATTTCTCGAAAATCGGGCAACGTTTTCTTTATTTATCGGACTAACCCGTCGAAATCAAGTCGACGACAATCACAACAATAATAAACAATCCATATTCCGCAATTCCCAACCACCGATACAAATTCCATTACTAACTATTAATTATTATTATTCGTATTTTTATATTTTTATTCGTAGAACTCAGATTATATCATCACAGTCCACCGTCGGCTCGCCGAGGCTTATTGCCAACAGCGGCGAATTTTGGAGGTACCCGCTTCGGATGCCAATTCACGAGTTTCACCGATTAATTATTAATAATTTCTGTTCGGAATATATTTATTTCATAAATATATATCAATTTATCTCCCTGCCAAAATAGTCAATAATTTCAATCAGTTATAAGCACAATAGAATTGCAGCCAAACAGAAGCAACGCGCACAAAATACAACGCAACCGGAAATAGATAGAGTATAGTCGGAGATAAGCCGGAAAGAAAAAGAACACGGGTGGCAACAGTACCCCCCTCGACTGAACACACACCCACACACACTAATCACACACACACTTTACACACACACAGCCCAATACACACAGATATATACGCAAACAACAGGGATGGAGTCGGGTAATTACCGGAAAGAAACCGGAATTGCGGCGACGATCGGAAAAGAACGCGGCGGAAGAACAACGAAATGGAAGTTGAGAAAGAAAAAAAAAGGAAAACTAGGGTTGGGAAGGGAGGAGGAAGAAGTAGAAGGAGAGAAAGAACAGGAGAAGAGAGAAATGGGAGATTGAGAGGAAGAGAAATGCGAGATCGAACAGGAGAGAGGGAGAGGAGGGTGAGAGAGATGAGTTGGAGAGATAAGGATGTAATTTGATTATTTGTTAAGCTTATTCTAGATATTAACGAGAGTTTTACCCGTGTTTTACGATTTTTCGAAGGCTCAATTTTACTCGAAATTACAAAACTTGCATTTAAAAATAAGTTGAATAAATTCCAAACAACTCCTAAAATTTTTGGACTAATTAAAATTGAATAAAATAAAATTTTCATAATTTTTAAAACGTTTTTATATCGCGCATCAGACATGAATCCAACGATTTATCGAACAACCGTGCGATTGAATAAAAACCTGAAAATTTCCGAAATAATTTTAAAATTCTCGAAATATTCTAAAGTTAAGAAAATATAAATTTTATAATTTTTGAAGCATTCTGGAATTTAATACATAATTTACACTTAAATGCGATCAGAAAATCATTTAAAGATTAATAATTGATAAAATATTAATTTCTAAATTTTATAAATTCCTAAAAAAAATAATAAAGCAACAAAAATAATTTTAGAAATAATTTTAATACTTATGAGAATAAATCTTCAATTAAATTACTCTTAAAAGAAAAACAAAACCATACGATTTAATAATTAATTATACAAATAATTTTCGTACCTAACAAATTACCCATAATTAATAATAAGGCAACACACAGCTAATAAAACCATCACATATTTTATTTATTTAATCATTCCGTGATTACATTAATATATATTGGATCCAAAAATAGATTATTTAGCCGTTAAGTAACTATAAAAATGATACGATTTTATACCAGGTGTGGATAATCATCAAAACCAAACTTCTTATAAATCATTTTATATGAGAATAAAGTAATAATATCCCGTCTTTCGAGAATACGAGTTTTATTGATCTATAAAATGGTTAGCGTATCAAAAATTTTACGTCGGGACTCGTACGGGTCAAACCGTACCCCGGATTGAAAAAGTCAAAACACAAAAAATATTCAGAATAATCAGATTAGGTTATGAAGGTGTTTTCCGAAGAGTTTCGGGTTGTAAAAACGCAATTATGGTTGAAGTTGGACGATTTACAATTTTATAAAGTAATTTGGTAATTACTCAAAAATAATAATTATTAATTCTATAAATCCTTATAAATCATATAATAATCCAAAAATTACCAGAAAAATATCAAGATTACCTATATTTTATTCTGGATAATTAAAAATTAAAATATCCTAATTTCACCATATATAAATACCCAACCATCAATATCAATCATCAGATAATTAACCAAAATTCACGTAATAATCACATAATAATTATTTATTGATAAAAATAGTTACACGATATTTCCCCGGATGATACATCCTTCCTCCTTAAAAGGATTTCGTCCTCAAAATCATGCTAAGGAACAGATAATGATACTTTTCAAGTATCTCACTTATAATATCTCATGTCAATTTCTTACCCGAATAACTTTTCTATAAGCATAACTCATTACTTTAGTCACTACTCAATGGTCTCTTATCGACATCAAATCTACAGTTGCTCATGCAATCTGACTCAAGTCTCCACTCTATACATACGGAACTAAATTACTCTTCCAGGTTATACACATATAGATGTCTTATGAACTTGTTATACCCGTGACAACAAGGCCAACTCATTCACAGTCGCTCTACCTATCTTACCGTCTCAAAGGACGAACTTAATTTATACTAATCTTCTTCTTTTTTCTAATTCTAATAATTTGTGCTCATGAATGCCTCCTATTTTTACTGGCTGTTCTACTTCACTTTTCGTGTCTCTTTTTGTTCGATTAGCCTGGCCTATGATCGTTTTCAATCATATTCGAGAACCTTTAATCGGTTTCCTGTACTTTTCTTCCATCTGTGAATAATATATCGAGCTCATGGCGTCTTCGGTTTCTAAATGTCTTAAGTCCATTCTAAAATTTAGAATGAAAGAGAAAATCTCGACAATTGCATTTAACTCACCACTTAATAGTATATCTCAATTTCGTTTTAATCACTATCGAATATATTCATCGAGCGAGAATCTTTTACTATCTGAAAGAAAATATTTTAATTTGGATACCTTTCCCATATACTATAACCTATTTTATTATTTATTTAATTCTTGGGAATCCCGATATAAAATTTTATTAAAATGTTTTTCTCTGACGTTCCACCACATATAATGTTCCTTCTTTTCTTCACGCCACATTACCAGAAAGTTACCTTCTATCTTTATGTCATGTATCATATTCTCGGAGTAACCTGAATTTCCTGAGTTGCCACGATTTAACTGACCCCCTTATCTCTTACTTCTATCTTACTTGTGCCCATATATTCATGAAGGGTATAACTTATTTCGGTTCAGCACGAATGATAGCGTTTCTCACAATTCTGCCAACATATTAATCAAATAATAATATCGAGTAATTATAATTTATACTTGAATCTGATAACATACTACCACCTTCTTGAAGCAATATCGAACTTACTCCTCGGGTAAAGTATTTAGCAATAAAAGAATAATCGGGTTTGGTTAACTCATCCCTAGTAATTCAAATAACACTTTCTTCGTCTCTGGTTATCAAGGGATTTTACTATATCACCCCTTAGCAAAATATATTCATTTTGAAATCATTACAATATCATACTCACCCTTTGCTACTGGTTTTGGTCCTTCAGTAGATATGACATTTACTTACATGCCCATCCATTTCTGTTCTTATGTCAGGCCCACTAATGTTTTCATTTAACCTTCCCTATTTATCCGTACTCTCAGAATGAAATACCTATTTCCAATTATCGGCGTTTTACCTCATTTTTATATCAGTTTCGGCACATCTGACGTTCACAATTTACTTATATCCTGGACTATTTTATAAAATTTCTTTATCATCCTTTTGATTCCACTTCTCTTCTTAATTAGTTCTCCATTCTCATCATTTGTTATCTCCTTTAAACATAAGTGATCTCTATTTCCTGATAATACTAATCTGTTCATTATTAGATAAGCCATCTCTGGATTTAACACTGGAATAAAGGCTTTTTATTTGTAAACATTAAATTTCTTACCAACTGAATCATCAAAACCCATGGACACCTATTTTCTTAGCATTACCTAAATCACCACTGATCACTCACTTTTACTTCTAATTAACTCTCACTATTCCCTATCTCATATTTAGCTCTCTCGAATTAGAGATATGTTTTTAATTATTGGAGTTTGTATAAGTTATATATATATATATCATTTCCTACTTAATCGACACTGCATGTCTTTGTCATACATTAGATACTTGTATTCGCAGGTTTCCTGGTATTTTTATAGTATCCTTCATTACCTCGCCATTCTGCAGGGATATACATTCACGTCCTTCGTGGAGCACTATTATCGATGATAAAATTTCTTTTCTCTATCTTTTCTCTTCAGTTCTCGAAAATGCATGTACTAATAACTTTCTATTCTTCTTATCTGTTGCAAACGGGCATATTCATCTAGATAAAATCTCGCACAGGCTTGCAGTAACTTCGTGCTAATTTTACTAAACTTCTGCTTTCTACTAATATCTTTACCTCCTCCAAATTTCCAATTACTTTAATTTCAAATCTGAAAATCGTGTCAGCATTTGACTTAATCTAATTGCAATCGATTTCCAGTTAACTGACCATTAGTTGGTAAAGTTAATCAATTAACTCTTTTAATTGATCAATTAAACCAAGTGATGACTAGCTAAATGAAATCGAAGACCAGTTATATAATGTCAGTTGGGTCATAACAACCCTTTTCCAGAACCGAGATCGCAATCATTTGGAGTATCAATAAGAATTTCAAGAACATATGAAAGTATATTTTCTATTCTTAGAAGTAAGGTATTTTCTGAAAATTTGGGCAGCATTTCCCCTATAATATTGACTACCAGTCGGACTCAAGCCGACACCATCAATCAACCAAGCCATCCACAAACATATCAATCCACTTCCATCCACCAAACTCATCAATTCACCATAATTTAAAATATATCATGCTGATAACCACATATACTACTAACTTAACATAGCATACATCTTTTAATTGAACTAAGGTCATAAAAAACAATTATTAATATAACCATAATTCCTCAATTCTTTCAGAATATCACAAAATATTACTAATGAACTTAAATTTATCTTGTTATTTCTCAAAAACTTTATTTCGCGATTCTTTTAACTTATCGTTAAAGTCCAAGCGCTCTAATTAATGATTCATATCACTGATGCTTGTTTATAGATCCTTCTTAAGGATATCTTTCAATCTTATTTCTCACCATTGATACTTCAATATAATTACTTTTAAGAATTAACTGCCATTAGTCGCTAAACACGCGCTAATAATTCACGCAAGCATACGCGATCGCAAGTAATATATAATTATTTCTAGTTCGTTCCCACAGAGACTGGTTTAGGTTAACTTTGTGATTTATGCACTTATGCAATAATGATATGGCTATTATTCAATGCTAAGATGAATAACAATTTAGGTTTTGATTATACTACAATTAACCATCGAGAATTATACTAGAGAACATTAACTAAGAGATTAAAGAGAGTTGAATAATATATAACACAAACATGGGATTCTTACTTCATTAAATTCTTCATTCAATAGCCTTATTGATCTTATCCTTAGCATGTAATGGTGATGACACTAATCCGATAACATGAAACTGATAAACGACAACTTTTGTTGCACGAATAACATACTACCAGGCATCCACAAAAGAGATAGAAGCTGAGTAGACACCAATTATATTGAGACCCTATATGTCTATATAATTTGACAACATAATGGCTTAATACGCAAGTTATCTATCATGATTACATAGGGAAAGTAAGATGGTTAAAATTATGGTATAATAAATGGTATAATAAATGTAGTCTTTATACTGAATAAATAATAAACCAAGTACGAAATAAGAGTATAGGTTCACGAATAAGAAAACTAGCATCCAAAGTTACAATTTAAAACAAAGAGTCACAAGTATAAACTAGATCTTCTTCGCCTTAGTTGAATTGTGTTATACGGTCTTCTTACGCCTTCTCCTTAGCTCTGGTACATCTCCTTATAAAAAACCACCTTTATTTATATATATATAGCAGCCATGCATAGTAGAGTTCCATCCAATCAAAAGCCCACAAGAATCAGGATTCTGAATTCATGACCTGGCGCGGCCGCACGCTTGACCAGCGCGGCCGCGCTGTGTTTCTGTTCCTCGGGCGCGGTGCGCGCTGTGACAGCGCGGGCGCGCCAGTCTTTTGGAAAAAACTTATTTTTCTTCTTTTCTTGCTGCAATGAGTTGGTCTTCAAGAGCCTTTATTCCTTGGACACCATCCTAATACCATATTTGCATCAAATCAATTTTAATTCACCTGAATTCCTGATTAATTCCTGAAATGCAAATACACTAGAAAACACATTAAAACACCAACAACTTGAGTACAAAAACACCAATTCAATGCTTAATGGAGCATTATAAAGTGTCATAAATGCCACTCAACATACCCCCAAACTTGAATCGATGCTTGTCCTCAAGCATAAACAGACTCAAAGAATAAGAAACAAAAATGCATGAATGCAAATATATGAATGCAACGATCCCCATTGAATAACTAAACCAATCAACAAGCAACATCTCAACAAATGCAGTTATTCGCATAAAGATCAATCAAATCCCACAAATCAACCTACAAACCAGAGACGTGCATGTGTGCAAATGCTTACAGATATACCATCGCAACTAGATCAATAATCATGACTCATTACTCATCAAAGCAATCGCAAGGTTATAAATAAAATAAAAGCTAGACTTAAAATAACTTATAACACTTCAATTCTTATATTGGAGTTTTATATGGATTCGTACTTTTGTTCATAACACATAAACAACATTATTATGCTTATTTGATCGTGCAATGAGTGAGGTCCAAAAAAGACTTATACAATAGTACACATGTAGCGAGCGTTAGGTTAGCGGATCCCAGACTATAAAAGCCTTAGCTCACTAGGCACAAAGTCCCCTAAGAACTTAATAACTTGAGTACTAAAGAGCCCACTCGTGATCAATTATCATAACATTAATTTCTTTTTTTTTCTTTTCTTTTTCTCTTCTTTTCTTTTTTTTATAAATTTCTGAACGAGTGCGCTTCGCTCCATCTCGTTCAACCCTAGAATACTCATATAAAATGAGCTGGCTACTAGCCATTTGATACCTAGCCACAACAACTAGCAATGAAATCCAATTTTCTCCATATTTTTAAAAATACATGTTATTTTATTATTAAGAGAATATCATAAATTCTAAATATAAACAGGCGATTAAAGCTCGACAAATAAATAAACCATGACCATGATCTAGCACTCAAATAACCTATAAGACTTGATAAGACTTAACGTCACTAAATACGACATCACTACACTAGCATCAATATCACAAATCAATCGGAAAAATCATCTAAGGGATCATGTTATTATGCAAATGCATGAAACTATATGAACAACTATCATAAAAACTACAAAAAAATAAAATAAATTAACAAAAACTACTACATGGCAAACATGCAACTATATGCACTAAACAATCATGAATATGCAAACTATATGCGACTCACACAAAACATATTCCTTCAACTACTACCCCCAAACTTAAAATTTTCACTGTCCTCGGTGAAGGTAATAGTAAGGAATCAGGCATACCTAATCTGAATCAGGATCTGCACCCCCAACGGGTGGAGTGTCAGGCGTGTCTGGAGGTGGATACACAGAGTCCTCACTAAATACTGGCCAATAGACGTCAACGCCTGTGGCTCTGAAAGCAGTCCCTAATGCCTGAGTAAGATCACGTCTAAACCGACTATGGATGTCATGCATCGCATCCATCCTCCTTGCTAGACGCCTATACATTGCCATGCTCATACCAACTCTAACATCTGCTTCTGCTTCCTCCTGCTCCTGTTGCGATGGCCCAGCCTCTTCACCCAACTAAGATCTCCAAGCTGTTCTGCTCGTCTGAGTCGCCCCAGCAGCCGGCCATCCTCCTGGCAGATGGTCAAAAGAGTACCCAAGCCCTTTCAAATCAGGCTTGCCTCCATCCCACTCTTGCATCGTTAACAAACTGGTGATGTCAATCGGAGCACTCGAAATCTGGAGCTGCTCGTGTGCTGTCTAATGAACACCAATTGCCACACACAGCTTTGTCACAATGGACGCATAAGGTATAGAACCCGTAGTACTCCCTCATAAAAATATCAGAATTCCTTGGTGAATAACCATACCAAGGTCCACATAGTCCCCCTGTAGAATGCCCCATAACAACCATGCACGCTCCACAGTAACATCATACACGTGAGAAGATGGCATGATGTTAGCCCAAATAAACGAATTTCATGCATGTGCAAACCTGTTCATGCACGAAGCAGGGAACGTGGAATAATAAGTTGTGCCCCTCTTGAAATTCCAGTGAGTCTCAGGCACACACAGAGTAGCAACTATCAAATCCAAATCAAACTCTCCCGGAGTCTTCTCATTCCAAATATCCTGACCAGGCTTCCTCACGGGCTGATCAATCACCCTCCTTATCGCTTCTGCACTGTACTCCACTGTCATCCCCCTAACCACAGTGAAACCATTCTTCTCCACCTTCACATTAGCATAAAACTCACGAACCACACCCATGGGCACAGCAGCAGGTGCCTCGCAAAAAGTAACCCAACCCATCTCCAAGATCATCTCCAACAACTTACCATCTTTCCCTGATAACAGAAAACCACGCTCCTTGGCTATAGGCTTCGACAAAAGCCTCACATACTCCGCCTCAGCCTCGGGAGTAGAAAACTTAGGCCTCACACCACCTGCACTCGAAGAATCAGTGGTGTTGCTGCTTACTTGAGTTCGCTGTCTTTTGGGTGGCATTGAGATTGAATAAGAGAAAATAAAAGATAAGTGTTTGAGAGAGAATTGTGTTTGAGAATTTGAGAAGTGATGGAGAAGTTTGTGTATAAGTGTATGTATATATAGGAGGTTGGCAAAGAATTAGATATGGAATAGAAGTGGAAATTGATTATGGGATAGTGGGAATAATGGGTTTGATTTGGATAGGGAAATTTGGGATGCGGAAGAGTAAAAATCGGGTAGAAATTAATTTTGTAGTAAAGTCCCCAATTTTCTCTTCTTTTTCTGCTATTTTTTTTATTTTTTTTGGATTCAGGGGGCAGCGCAGTCGCGCGCTACCTCAGCGCGGGCACACCATACTTCTGCCTTTTTAGCACGGCCGCCCCGCCAGGCAGCACGGTCGCGCTCTATTTCTGGAAAAGTGGTGTGGCCGCCCCGCTTCCTCAGCGCGGGCGTGCCGTGCTACTGTAGTTGGCCCTGAAAAATTTTATTTTTTTTATTATTTTTGTGCTTTGCTCCTTTCTTTCTTCTTCCTCTATCTACTAATGTACAACAAACTTGGGTTGCCTCCCAAGAAGCGTTTGTTTTACGTCGTTAACTTGACGTAGAAATGCGAGATTAAACGGACAATAAAACGGCACTAACCACCTCACGGTTTTCCGTGTCACCATAGTAATGCTTCAACCTCTGACCATTTACCTTGAATGCTTGGCCCGGATCATTCTCAAAAATATCCACCGCTCCATGTGGAAATACAGTTTTGACAACAAACGTCCCTGACCACCTTGACTTCAACTTTCCAAGAAAAAGACGGAGACGAGAGTTAAACAATAGAACTTGTTGCCCTGGCACAAATAATTTGAGCACTAGACCCCTATCGTGCCACCTCTTGACTTTCTCTTTATACATTTTGTTGTTTTCATATGCTTGAAGTCGAAACTCGTCAAGTTTATTCAATTGAAGCATCCTCTTTTTTCAAGCTGCATCTAAGTCAAGATTCAACTTCTTCAAAGCCCAATACACTTTATGATCTAGCTCCACCGGCAAATGACACCCCTTACCATAAACCAACTGATACAGTGACATCCCTAGCGGAGTCTTGTACGCTTTTCGATACGCCGAAACAGCTTCATACAACTTCAAAGACCAATCTTTTCTCGATGGACACATAACTTTCTCTAAAATGCGCTTGATCTCTCTGTTAGATACCTCAGCTTGACCATTCTTCTGAGGATGATAAGCCGTAGCAATGCGATGATTCACATTATACCTTTACATCATAGCAGTGAACTTGCAATTGTAAAAATACGACCCCTCATCACTGATTATGACTCTTGGAGTTTGTTGTGCAAGGCATGCATGTACCTTAACAAGACTAAGACAATTTGTCAACCCTAAGTAAGTTGTATTGTTATCTAAATTTGTATTTTGTACTTGTAACACTTATAGTCTGTAAAATGTCAAAGGAGCATACTGGAGCCTTTTTCTATAAATAGTGTCAAGCCTAAAAATTCTATCTGGAAGAAGATCAACAAGATCATGCCTCAGAAGAATTATGAAGAAGCTTGGAGTTGAATAAATCTGTTTTAGGAAAAATATTCTAAGTTAAGATCTCTACAAGTCACAGATTTAGTGTTATAGAGAAGTCATTCGAGAACTCCAGAATGACTTATAGAGAACCAGGAATGACTTATAGAGAACTCAGGAAAGCTTATAGAGAACTCAGAGATATCGACAAGCCAAATTGAAGACATGAAGATTGGAGATATCGACAAGTCACTTCTTCACTAGAGAAGTCAGAGTTATCGATAAGTTAACATTCATTAGAGAACTCTGAGTTATCAATAAGTCAAATTCCACTAGAGAACTCAAAGATATCGATAATCCAAAATTCACTAGAGAACTCTGAGTTGTCAACAAGTCAAATTTGATTAGAGAACTCTGAGTTATCGATAAGTTAAAGTGAAGATATGAAGACTAGAGATCTCTACAAGCCAAATTTTCTTATAAAGAACTCAGAGATCTCTACAAGTCAAATTTTCTATAGAGTATTAGAGATCTCGATAAGCCAATATACTTATCGAGATGTCAAGTTCTTTATAGACCAAATGGAGATCTCAAGGTAAAATCTCAAAGTACAAAATTGCAGATCAGTTCAATATCCAAGACTAACAATCAACAAACAATCCAAACAGCTAGATTGACAAGTCTACAAAAAGCTACTTAAAGAATGGGCAAGATCAATGGTGAAGATTAACTAAAAAAGGAAGATCAAGATAATCACAGGATGCTAAAGATATGATAAGCCAGAAATAGAAGATATACTTTTCTATATATGGAAATGACAAGTGACTGTTTACTAAAGCTAATAGCATGTCTTATTGTACACTGTGTAAAACCAGCAGTGAACTGAATTATAAAGTTAACACTGGTCCTTTAGTCAGTTGTAACAATTTAGATAGAAAATATTGTAACACTCTCAAGGAGAAGCTAAGCTCTTTATCAATAAAGAGCCTAGAAATTTTGTAGCAAAACATTCTTAATTTTAATATAATATTAAGTGAGTTTTGAAGATCTATGTTCTTTATTTCTGCATGAACACATTTTTACTACAAGATTTAATTTACTTTGTTCAACCATAAAAGATTCAAGAAAAGCTCAAAAATAGTAAAATACATTCACCCCCCTGCGTGTTATTCATTTCCTAACAATTGGTATCAGAGCAAAATCTGAAAGTAAACAGATTCAAGATCTTGGAAGAATGAATACACAGAAAATTAGTAGCATCAAAATTCCTACCTTTGACAAAGCTAACTACACTTTTTGGAAAAAGAAAATGTTGTTGTTTATCAGGATGGCCAATCCACTCTATATTCAGATACTCAAAAATGGGCCCTTCATTCCTATGGTTAGAGTTGAAAAATGTGCTGAGTTTTTCTGTATTCTCTTTATTTCTTGTTTTCATCACCTCCCGTGAGAGAGAAGATGAACACAACTTTTTGACCATATCTGTATTGATTGTTATATATTCTGCTTTTCTGTGTAGACTTTTAATTTCTTTGGACATGTGGCATTTCTGTGTCCACACAAATCTAAGAATTGTTGCATTGATTCACTGAACATTTACCAAGTGCTCTATGGCGACCTGAACATTCTCTGTTTGTTCTTCTATGGCGACCAATAGCCCTGTGTTGCTCTATGGTGACTGTTTGAGCTCTATGGCGACTGGTTGAGCTCTATGGCGACTGGTGAAGCTCTATGGCGATTGGTTGAGCTCTATGGCTACGGGTGAAGCTCTTTGGCGACCACTGGTGCTCTATGGCGACCATCATCTGTGTCATCTCTTCTGTGGAGACCAAGCTCTATGGCGACCACTGGTGCCTTAGAGATTCTCTATGGCGACCACTGCGGTGCCTTAGAGTAATTCTCTATGGCAACCAGTTGGTGCCTTAGAGTAATTTCTCTATGGCGACCAGTTGGTGCCTTAGAGTAATTTCTCTATGGAGACCATATAGTCTGTATGGTGAAGAGATAAGAGTATTCTGCCTTAGAATATTCTTGCTTCTGTTTTGCCATTCTTCACTGTATCAATACTTTCTTCTGTAACTGAATTAAAATCCCTTCTTGTATACTAATTTTTGGTGCACTGGTCTGGTTCACAAACAACTATTGAGAGAACCTAATTCAATTTATCTTGTGTTTCTGAGTTGATACAGATTGGTTGAATATCCATTGCTTCTAACACTGACCGTCAACAAACAACTGTACTTTAACTGGAATCATTTCTGGTACTTTAAAACAGCATCTTCATTGCTACTACAATCTTGAACACTTTATTCACTGTTCTTTACCGACGCTTGAACATATAAATGAGCTCCTGTCAGTGAGTATAACTTCAAGACTGCAATTGTCTTCTTTAACCTCTGTTTATACCATGTCTTCAATTTTTCAGATTTATATGCTTTATACATTATCTATCTTCAATCAATGCCAATACACTAAAATCTTCTGGTAGCACTTTATACACTGAATCTTCATCATTTCTGAAACCCTGGAAGTCTTTAACCTTTATTCTTTACTCAGGCATGAACATATTAATGAACTTCTTTCAGTGACCTGTAAACAAACTTTAAGCCTTCTTCTAATCTTTTGATTCTTTGTATTTGCCTTGTCTTTATTCATCCTGATTTCTTGTGTGGATGTAGTATTATTAACCTGTCATGTTCTAGTGTTATTATGGTGTTGAGCTATCACGTAACTGTTCATACAGCTACGCAGTCTCACCAACAATCTCCCCCTATTTGATTGTTAAATCTAACAAACAAATTAAATAGAGAGGATAACTTAACTAACAACTAAAAAAAGTAATGTACCAGGACTTGTAAATAATGCTACTGGTTTCCTGGATCAAATACTGTATTTCCAGATTTCTTGAGTAACTGAAATGAAAGACGCTTGTTCCTCTAGCATTGAACTGATCTTCAAGTAGTTTCATCTTCATTTCCCTGATTCTTCAAATCTCTCCCAGATAATACTTCTCAGTCTTGATTTAATTATCACCAGCTTCTTTTGTACAACCATATTTCCTGTTGAGAAGCGCATATCTCTCTTGCTTCTCCCCTATGAGAATCAACTGCTTAAAGGAGATCACCTTCGTTTACCACCTCTCCCGTACAATAGGATCCGCAGTTAAAACCAATGGTACTCCGCTTTTGGAAAATAGCTTCTCCCCTTATAAAGAATAGTTATGAACCAAACCACTTCTTCTGATTACCAGGAAATCACCTTGTGTTTACCACCTCTCCCGTACAATAGGATCCGTAGTTACAAACAACAATGGTGTGGTATAGTGTATTTATGCTTTACCTTTTTCCTAATACATGTTATTTCTCCCCCTTAGTTGAGGAATCCTCCAAACAATTATATAAGCTTTTATCTCCCCCTAAGAGAAGGAATGTATGATGTTGTCTGAAGGAGTTCTCATATTTTACTTGGTTGGAAAAGAAATAACAAGCCATATTCTGATCAACCATGTCCCTATAAATGCTGCAAGTATGACTTCACTATTGATCATCATGTTCACCAATCTTCCCAACTCCTTATACATCCCACTAAGAGATCACGAATTGTTACCAATTGTTAGCTCCCAACTTGTTAGGTCCCGAAGTATTCTAATCCAATCTGTAAATGTTAGGTCCCTAAGAGTTCGGTTTCAATCATAAACAGATTCGAGACCCGAAGTATCAAGGACCATGTTTAGGGATAGGGAATGGGATATGGTGTTTCTCTTTCTTCCTCACTGTGAGTGTGTAATTCTGTTTCATGTACCTCACATGTGTTTCACTCTTCTCTCTACTCGTGTTTACACTCATTCTCACAAGTGTATCACTCCTCTCATAGCTCCAAAATCCAGCTATACCTGCAAGGAAAATCACCTTAGCCATCCTTAAGGAGGTCACGGGTAGTGCAATGGGAGTTCGCAAATCCTCATCCTTGTTAGACTCGTCAGATGAATCTGAGTCATAATCTACAAGTTGCTAGTTTCCCTTTTAGGGTTCGAGATTTGAACTCTGGGAAGGTAAACAATAATCTAAAGAATTTAGCATAAAGATCAAAGTTTCCTTCTAATGTCCGTGAAGACATTTTCTTGTGACTTATCAGGTAAATCTGAATCATTATCAACAAGTTACTGATCTGCACCTATGTCAGATCCACTATCCACAGATGCATCCATGGGATTTAATCCTGGGGAGGTAGACACCGACCACTGACATATGGCTATTATTCCCAGTGAACTAACAATGAGATTTACAGAAGGGGGGTTGAATGTAAATCTCAAAACTTTTTCAAGTTTTGAGCAGTTTCTAGTCTATGTGTTTTGATGAGCAAGTGTGTGTGAATTGCTTTGAGCTAATGCAGATAGATATATATTCAAACACAAATGTAAAGAACACAACAGACTTAAAAACATTTCTGGTGGATTTGTTGTTCCACCGGAGATGTGTTATTTCAGAAAATCTGTGATTCAAAGAATTAAATCACAGCTGCTTCCTAGTACAAACTAGATGATTTTCTCTCTAGATTTTTCTAAACAGATCTAGAAAATTCACATTTAATTACTAGCTGCTACTTGGTTTATATATCACCAAGTTTACAAGTAAAGACAAAACTGTAAAATACAATTAAAAGGTTCTTTACATGTTTCTTCTTCATTTCTCTATCCAATGCAATTTAGGTTTGGCTGTGAATCTTTGAATACTTCCTTGTTTGTACCAGAATGGAAATGCTACATTTTCTTGATTCTTCCTAGAGGCTGCCACATTCCAGTTTGTCTCTGTCAACCCATGTGCCTCTGTCAGCTTATGAATTGTCACTATCAACTGCTATCGAACTAAGCATACGTTAAATCTTTCATCCGTTGATATTGTATCCGTTGAAGCTTTATCCGTTGATGCATTAGCAGTTGAAGCTTTATCCGTTGACGCACTTATCCATTGATGGATCTTATCTGTTGAAGCTTTAGAGACATCCGTTGAAGCTTTGTTTCTTATCCGTTGAAGGTCTTTAATATCAGTTGATACTTTTTCACTTATACAAAATTACAAGGCATGAAATATTTACAATTAGCCCTCCTATTTGCATATCCACTAGTAGTCAACATGACTGATAATTTCCCACAACATCTAAGAAGTACAACTTAAATACAGAGACTGAAATGTGCTACAATACTAAAATTATTTCTAAGTGAAGCTACTCCTTCAACGGATAGCCAAAATGGTCTTATCCGTTGAGGCTACAAACACTAGATTTCTACTTAAGTGTTTTGTTTAACTTATCATCAAACTAATACACATATTCCTAACAATCTCCCCCTATTTATGTCTACTAGAATTGTAGGCATAAATTTGGGTTTAACTTGATGATAACAAAACACTTAATAAACATATAAACTGTAATAAAGCAGAAATTCAAAAGTGCTGCAAAAATGTGTATGTTGAGATGGAATTGAAGAATTACATTGTTTCCAAGGGTGCTCCTTTAACCAGAGCAGATTAATTTCTTTTCCTTTGACCCCTTGTTTTCTTTCCTAGCCTCCAGTCATTCTCCTCCATTTGGAGTTGGAGTTGTCTGTAGAACTCAGCTTTATCTTCTTCATTGATGTCCAACTTAGATTGCATATCCTTGAGAGTTTCATTACTGGCAATCTTGAGCTGATCTTCAAGTCTGAAAAATCTTCTGACTCCTTTATTGTCTCTGAACTCCATCAACCAGTGAGGTGATTTATGAACTGTAATTCCTCTTTCTTGGATGAGTAATGTTCTAGGCAAGGCATTGGGCTCCCACCAAGTCTTCCTTATGCTGGCAATCTTGTTAAGAATCTCAGTCTTGGCAGTCCTGGTAAAGCCAGAATCCCTTTTTATGGCTGAGTAAACTCTTACCAAGGTAGAGTAGCCTTCATTCAGAATCCTGTAGAGAGGCCAAGTCCTTTCCCCACTTTCTTTGTATTTGAACACTAGTCTTTCTGGAAGCTGTCTGTAGGCATCTATTCCCCTTACTTCCTCCAGCTCATCTAGATAGAGTTCAACGTCTGAAAATTCCTTTATGTCACAAATGTGAACATATTCATCCTTAGAGGCTTGTGGCTTAGGCTTAGGCTTCTGAGTGAATTTGATTGAGGTTAGAGGAGGTGTTGATTTGATTTTCCTTTTCTGTTTCTTTGATGGTGGAGAATTGGTTAAGAAGGTGGGCAATTTGATGGTGTCCCAATCAATTGGTTCCTCCTTAGGAGTGATTGTTTCACCATGGATGTTTATGAAGGGGTCAGGCACAATGGGTTCAGGAATAGAAGGTAGTGGTTTGGATTTTGATTGGGTTTCTTCAGTCTCATCTACCATCTTTCTTTTTGCATTGGCCGTCTTTCTGTTCCCTTTCTGCCATTCCTTTCTTTCCTTACTTCTTTCTTCCACATCATCACTAATTATGTCCCCCATACCTACATCTTCACTCTTGTCTTCAATTTCTTTCTTTTCTTCAGCTTGACTTGACTTTAGCTATTTTTCAAGCTTTGCTTGTGCTCTTTTGTCAGCCTTTAGCTTTTTAGCTTCTTCCTTCAACCTTCTGGCTTCTTTCCTCTTGGCTATTAAGAATTTTGGATGTCCTTGTATCACACAAATACACAGATATTACCACCCAAAATCTTGTCTTCATCAGGCTTTGGAAGAAGAAAGTCCACTTTTTTCAGCTGAGCAAGGCTTAGAGGGTTCTTTGTAGAGTCCTTATTGGATCTGTTGTTGGGCTTGAGAACCATAGGTTTCAAATTCTTGGAAGAAGTCTCTCCAACCTTATTATTCCTAACTGGCTTGAGCTCCATAATGATTGGCTCCACCTTTGTGTTATGCTTCACAGATTGTGATTTAGAAGTTGTAGAACCAAAGATTTGTTGCATCCTTTCATCAATTTTCTTCCTTTGCTCTTTGACTTTCATCTCAGCTGCTGTTATCTGGATTAGATCAATTCCATCAAGCTTTCCTTTGATTTGAAGAGTTGGAGAAGTGGTGATGGCAGGAACTAGCACTTTAGATATTTGAACTGTTGTTGATGGCTCTCCTTCCCCTTCCCTTTTATTCTCCCCCTTTTTGTTATCATCAAGGATAGGGGTCAAGCCTTGTGCTTTTGCCAGCTGCATTAGTAGATTTATCTGAGATTGTTGATTCTGAAGAATGGTGATCATAGAGTCTTCAATGATTTGAACTCTGTTTTCCAACCTGGCCAGCCTCTTGTCAGCATCAGATTCTCTCCTCAATCTCACCTACAAATCTTGCATAGTACCATAAGGCATAACTGAATCCAGCTTCTCAGCATTGTAGGATTTCAGATCAGCAATATCCTGCTTGAGTTCAACCATACTTAAATTATGTCTGATATGCTGCAACTGCAAGAGATGCAGAGAGTCTAGATGAGCTTGAAGAATAGCCTTTGTACCAGCATCTATAGTCTCCTGAAGGGCCTTTTGAATAGTCATTACTTGCTTGACCAAGGCTACACCAAACTGCCCTGGTGTAGATTCCTTTGTCCATGCCTATTCAGGTAGATTTGGAACAGAACTTAGGCCTGCATCTCCCCCTAAGTTCATGCTCCCATCCAAAGAATTAGAGTTATCATCATTAGAATTTGCTCCAAATTCTTCAGTTGGCTCACCAGCTTGAGAAGGCATCCTATTAACAGCAGCTTTGTCTCTTAGAAGAGATTCTGAAGTGTGTACAATGTTCAAAGTCTGCTCTGCCTCCATATTTCCCTGAGCAGCCAACAGTTGATAGGCAGAAACAGGATGAGTAAAAGTGTCAGCATCCAAGGAAATGTTATCAATTTCAGCTTTGTAATGTTGCTGAAATTGTCTTCCCTTTTCAGCATCATTCACAATCATTGACTCACTAGCAATGGCTGGATCCACCCTTAGAGCTTCTGTACCTGCTTTTCTCTCAATTTCTCTATATTCTTGCATCAGGGGCTCCCCCTGGCTCACACACACCCTCACACCCTCACCCTCACCTACTAAGGTGGCACTCCCCTCAGTTACTTTTGCCATGCTGGAAGAAATAGCATGCATGTTTTGACTCTCAACCCCTCCTTTTGCCTGGGAGCAACCCAGCCTCTCACTCAAATTAACACTCCCTTCCCTCAATCCTAGAAGTGATTGCACAGTAACCATGTCTTCTACACTTGGAATTGAAGCAGTTATGTTTGTAGAGACCATCAACGGATAGGGAGTATCCGTTGAAGTGGAAACTGATGATATCAACGGATAACTGCTGTTAAGCTTATCCGTCGAAGAACAACCACTTGTCAATGGATGAGAGATATCCGTTGAAGAAGGAAAAGATGTAGATATTGAAAGTGACATAATTGTTGAATCTGTGTGAATTGATTTTTAGTGAGGTGACACAGATTCTTCAAATAAGTCTGAAAGAATTGGCTGATGATCCGACAAGTCATCTAACAGATGATGATCACCAGGATTTGAGTGGGGCTCCTCCCTGAGTTTTAAGGAGGGAGAATCAGGAATTGATGTGAATATCATATCCACATCCAGAGAGGGTGATGGAGAATTTGGTGATTGATGTGTGTCTATTATGAGAGAATAAGGATGTGACTCCATAGTTGCTGGAGCCACATCAAGGTGAATTTAAGAAGGCAAAGATACAGGTGGATGTATCTGTGCAGTGTGTGCCCCTTGTGTTGAAACTAGGGTTTTAGCCTTCTTTCTTCTTGAAAAGGCTTTGATAGGTGAATGTGTGGCTTCAGTGTCCCTCCCTCTTTTGTTCTGTGTCCCTGGTTGGGGACTATTTTCAATAGCTGCATCCTTTTGGGAGGATGCAACTAGGGATGTGTTTGACTCCTTTTGAACCACCACAGTCTTTTGAGAAACTGTGGCTTGGTTGGTTAGGGTACCACTCACCTCTCCCACCTTATCCTGGGGGGTTTTTTGATGTTCACCCCTCCCCTCACCACTCACACCCTGTTCACTCCCTTCAGGGGTTTTGGTAGTTGTTACAACTGTTGTCTTTTGAGAAACAACAGAGGTGGTTTTCTTTGACTTGTGTTTTGGAATTTTAGTTTTGGTGGCTTTGGTAGGAATCTGTTGGGACAAAGACACAGATTCCATGACCACACTAGAAGGCAAAGAAACAATGGGGGTGGAAGATGTAGGAGTTGCAGAAGTATTTACCTCACTTACCTGAGGTGCATTTATTATTGGTAAATATACCAATGGCACCTGGCTGTTGAGTTGATTCTCAAAAGGTCTGCAAGGACCCTTTTCTCTTGTGCCCAGCATTTTAGTTTATTGCTATCATTAGTTATGACTAAACCTTCAGCAACATGGTTAGCCAATAACATAAAGAATCTAGCATAGTAGATGTTATGAGGTCTATTAGCTTTGTTACCTAACCTGGAACCTAATTCTAGCATGACATAGTTGCTAAAATTAAAGTACCTATCAGAAACTAGCATGTAGAGCATATTAACAAGAGATGAAGTTATGGCATCAAAATTGTTAATCTTCCCAGAGAAAACCTTGATAAAGGCATCTCTAAGAAAACTCCATTCTTTCCTAAGGCCCTTTCTTCTAATGCTTCCTAAACTAGCAGAATTAAAAGAATAGCCTATGGAATCGAACATAGCAGATACATCTTTATCAGTGTGTGATGTCATGGCATTATTCTCAGGCAACTTAAAGCAAGACTGTATATCATCATAGTTAGTGCAATAATCATTACCTTTGAGAGAGAAAGCAATGGTCATATCTGTGGAGTTGAACTCTGTAGTTGTCCAAATCTCCTCAATTACTTCACAGTAGATGGTTGGGGCTTCCAGCATTGCATAGCTTAGTTTGCAGTTTTTGATGAAGTCCATCATCTTGTGATAATCAGAGTGGGCTTCATTCTTTTCAACCAAGGCTACGAAATTATTCTTTTCATAAACAAATCCAGACTGAGACATAATATTGACTACTGGTGCCATTGTTGTGAGTAGAGGTTGCAGAGAAAAACTTGAGAGTTTTGGGAGAGAAAGAGAGTAGAATTTGCAAGAAAGCATAAAGTGAAAATAAGAATTCAATGGGCTTTTATACTTTCTTGAATTAAAATGTAAATAAAATGACTAAATGATACTTTTAAATAAATTACAACCGTTTGAAAATAAAGAAAACTGTAAAAATTCTGAAAACTGCCTTTAATACAAATACATACACCTGTGTATATATGTCTCAACGGGTAAGTAAAAGAATCAACGGCTGTGACTCACTTAAAGTAACTGATGTGACACTTCAACGGATGAGGTAAATAATTATCCATTGAAGATTAACATACTTTTTATCCGTTGAAGGATAAAATTACCAGAAATGTATTTGTCTTTCAACCGATAAGGAACATCCGTTGATAGAATAATTTTGGCTTTCAACGGATAGGGAATATTCATTGATAGAATAATCTTTACTTAAAGCCAACTTTGTTCTTGCAGCAAATTCATTTCAGGCTTCAAAGCAGATTATAATGAGGACATAAATTTATGAATAATTAAGCATACCTAGCTCACTTACTAATCTTGTGAATGTTGATTTATCAAGTGGCTTGGTAAATATGTCTGCAATCTGCTTTTCACTTGGAACAAAATGAAGTTCCACTGTACCTTTAATCACATGTTCCCTAATGAAGTGGTACTTGATGTCAATATGCTTGGTTCTTGAGTGCTGCACTGGATTTTTAGTAATGGCAATGGCACTTGTGTTGTCACAGAATATAGGAATTTTGTCAACAGTTAATCCATAGTCAAATAGTTGATTCCTCATCCACAGTATCTGTGCACAGCAACTACCAGCAGCAATATACTCAGCTTCAGCTGTTAATGTAGAAACAGAATTTTGCTTCTTGCTGAACCATGACACAAGCTTATTCCCAGGATATTGACAGGTGCCAGTAGTGCTTTTCCTGTCTATTTTGCAACCTGTATAATCTGCATCTGAGTAGCCAATTAGATCAAAACCAGACTCTCTAGGGTACGAAATTCCTAGATTTGGAGTCCCTTTGAGATATCTGAAAATTCTTTTAATGGCCATTAAGTGAGATTCTTTAGGGTCAGCTTGAAATCTAGCACAGAGACATGTAGAAAACATTATATCAGGTCTACTAGCAGTTAAATATAAAAGTGAGCCAACCATTCCTCTGTAACTTAAAATGTCCACAGACTTTTCAGTCTTGTTTAATTCAAGTTTGGTGGCAGTGGCCATGGGAGTTTTTGCAGATGAACAGTCCATTAAGTCAAACTTCTTTAAAAGATCATAAATATATTTAGTTTGACTAATGAAAATTCCACCACTAACTTGTTTGACTTGTAAGCCAAGAAAATAAGTTAGCTCTCCCATCATGCTCATTTCATATTTACTTTGCATTAACTTAGCAAACTGTTTATAAAGCTTATCATCTGTAGATCCAAATATAATATCATCTACATAAATTTGAACAAGTATTGTAGAGCCATTAAGATTTCTAAAGAAAAGAGTTTTGTCAACAGTACCTCTTGTGAAGTGATTATCTAGAAGAAATTTTGACAAAGTCTCATTCTAGACTTTAGGTGCTTGCTTTAGTCCATAGAGTGCTTTCAATAGATAATACACATAGTCTGGAAATTTTGGATCTTCAAATCCTGGAGGTTGGCTTACATAAACTTCTTCCTCCAATTCCCCATTCAGAAATGCACTCTTGACATCCATTTGATAGACCTTAAAATTGGCATGGGCTGCATAGGCTAGAAAGATTCTGATGGCTTCAAGTCTGGAAACTGGAGCAAATGTCTCATCAAAATCTATTCCCTCTTGTTGAGAATAGCCTTTAGCAACCAATCTGGCTTTATTCCTTATGACAATGCCATTTTCATCCATCTTATTTCTGAATACCCATTTTGTGTCAATAGAACTCTTGTTCTTTGGTTTGGGTACCAGCTTCCATACTTTATTTCTCTCAAATTGGTTTAGCTCCTCTTGCATTGCTAAAATCCAATCTGGATCCAATAGAGCTTCTTCCACTCTCTTAGGTTCCTCCTGTGACAGAAAGCTACTATACAGACATTCATCTTGAGTAGCCCTTCTAGTTTGCACTTTAGATGTAGCATCACCTATACCGATTCGTGTATTTTTATTTTTATTTTATACTTGGAAGTTGTTATGGATAAAAAGCTACGGTTATTACTTGCTGTATTTATTACTAAGATTCGGGAGCTCAAGGCCTTTAATGGCTGCTCTCGTGTTTCGTAGCTTAATTCTGCCTTTACGAGATGCCTACGTATCTCTGTGAGTTAGAGAATCAAGCCAAAAAACGTAGTTCTGATTTGTGGGGTGAGACCCCTTATATAGATGTTGGTGGTCCTTGAATTGGACTTGGTATAGGAGACTTGGTGGGCAAGTCTCATAATTAGAATGGACTTTGGAGTCCTAGATAGTAGGAAACTGATTCCTTATCCTTTTAGGTCCCCTTGAGGCTTATCTATAAGGATTTATATCCTTATCAGGACTCTTCTCAACAGCTGATTTTTCCCTTATTAATTAATTACGAAATTAATTAATAATCAGGGCTTTTGGGCCTTTTTTATTCGACCAGACCTGATCTGGTCCATCAGGCTTAACCTTTCTGGTCTGAATATCAAACACCTTCTTATTGGGTCCAGCAGCCCATTATCAAGATTTATTTATCCCTATCATTTGCCCCCCAACTTTTGGGAAACATTGATTATGTTTCGCAGAAGTTAAGTCTATTCATTCCCTTACAGGGTTTCGTTCTTGCGTAAAGTGTGGAGCGACCTACACGTTTACAACGAATTTTTCCTTTTAGGAATTATTTTGATTTCCAGGAATTTTTCCCTTATTTCCGGGATTTTTCCCTAATTTCTGGAATTTTCCCTAATTTTTCTGGGATTTTTCCTTATTTTCCTGGGATTTATCCTTAATTTCTGGATTTTTCCCTTAATTTCTGGATTTTTCCCTTAATTTCTGGGATTTATCCTTAATTTCTGGATTTTTCCCTTAATTTATGGATTTTTCCCTTAATTTCTGGGATTTATCCTTAATTTCTGGGATTTATCCTTAATTTCTGGATTTTTCCCTTAATTTCTGGGATTTATCCTGGATTTATTCCTTATTTCTGAAAATATTAACATTTTTCAGAAACTATTTAAGGAATTTCCTTATTTTTTTGTAATTTTCCAGGATTTTTTCTTCCCTTTTTCTTCCTTTTTTCTCTCTCTTTCTTTCTTTTTTTTTTTTTTTTACAATTTTCGACCAGGAATCCATTCGACCAGGATCCTGGTCGAATTAGCCCCTGCTGTGCCTTGGTCGAAGGATTTTCGAGGAGATTCCATTCGAGCAAGAATCCTGGTCGAATTTCGGCCAGGATTTCTCCCCCTTTTTTTTTTTTTTTAAATATTTCGACCAGGAATTTTCGACCAGGAATTTTTTTTTTTTCAACTTCGGTTAAGATTTTCGGTCAGGATCTCCATTTTTTGACCGAATTAACCATCATCTCTTGCCTTGGTCGAAGCTATTTCGAGCTGGATCATTTCGACCAAGATTTTATCTTGTTCCCTGGTCGAAAGGATCAAGGAACAAGGTCGAACATTATTCTGGCATTTCGGTCAAAAAACAATCATTTTCGACCAAGATTTTTGGTCAGAATTAATTTCTTGACCGAATTAGCTTCTTTTGTCAGCCCTGGTCGAGGGAAATTCGACCTCAGACCATTCGACCAGGATTTCTCTGTGTTTTCTATTCGAAAAGGTCAAGAATATATACATATATTTTTTTGTATATACTTGGATTTAAGCTCTTAATTCTGGGCTAAGACTTGGGCCCATTTTAACTGGGCCTATTTTCTTATTTGGCCTACCCTTTTTTCTGGGCTTCAATAGAAAAACCTTGGGCCCATTTTTCTTGATCCAACTAGGTTTTTGCAATTGGCCCATTGTTTTAACTGGGCTCCCTTTCCACTCTTTTTTCTTAAACATCATTTGGGCCTCAAACAGGGCTTTTTAAACACTTGGGCCCTTAACCGGGCTTGATTTTTTCTAAAATTAGGCCCTTTTCTGAGATGGGCTTTTATTTTCTAAGCCCAAATTCCAAATCCTTCTAGGGTTTTTCTGGATTCTTCCAGATTCTTCAAAAACTCAAGTTTTCTTCTGATTTTTGCTAGAATTCTCTTGAATTTTCCAGGAACTTCCTGGATAATTCCAGAACCTTCTAAGTTTTGGGCCCAAATGGGCTTTTTTAAGGCCCATTATCCCCCTTCCTTGGCTATATAAAGGTGGGGTGAGAGTTTGATTTCTCCACACCTCTCATTTCACCTCTCTACTCATTCTACAACTTCTCCTCATCCTTCCTCCAACTTTCTAACCTTTCCTCTCTCAAATCCCCTCCTTTAGTTTTCCAACCTCTCCTTCAGGCTTTTTCTAGCTTACTAATGGCTGACAAGAATTCCGAGAGGGCGGCAAAGATAGCCTCGGCTTCAAAACGAGGTAAGGATATCGAGATCCGCTCTTCATATATGTCTTTAATTGATATGATTAACACTAGGGGGGATGAATATCCCTCCACTGCACATCTCGACTCTTTTAATCATTGTAATACTTGGCACAACATAGATTTCAATAAACTAAATGCTCGTTATAACGTCCTTCCTCCTCTTAGATTAGTTCCAGTCTCTGGTGGTGATCGTACTTGCCACTGGAGACCCGATACTCTTTTCATTTACACAGATGCCCTTAATGCTGGGCTTAGGTTTCCTTTTCACCCCTTTATTCCTCATCTTTTGGCTGATTTACAAATCCACCCGTGTCAGCTTCCTCCAAACGCCTGGAGGAACATTCTATGTTTTATGGTCTGCTGTCTTAGGGAGGGCTTTCCTCTTTCTGTAGCTGTTTTTAGGAAAGTCTTTCAGTGTTACAATAGTTCTTCCAGTATCTGCGGCTGGGTCTATATCAAGCAAAGGCCCAAAAGAAAACATATCTTTAACAGTGCCTCTATTCCTGATAATAATCAAAATTGGAGGAATAGTTTCGTCGGGTTACGTTGGGAGAATGGTGACTGGGGCACACTTTTTCGATCTTCCTTTGGGAAGGTCAGTGATGGTAGCCTCAAATCCATTCACTTAACTCCCGAAGAAACTATTATTTATAATGGGCTTACTCAGGACGATGGCACGACCACCAGCTGGACTCTCTTAGAGGAGTTTTCCCTGATTCATGTGGGACTATCCTCTGTTTCTCAACAGGGTATTTTTCTTCCCTTCTCAATTTTACTTCATTTCATGCATTATTAACTTCACTTATTTTGTCCTTTGCTTTGTTTCAGCTGCTAAGGAGATTAACGAGGACAATGTTCCTTTGGTTGAGGAAACAGCTAGGATGAAGAAAGCTCGGCTCGCAGGCCTAGACACCCGGGGAAAGGCCACGGAGCCTATCTTTTTGAAGAAGCAGAAAGAGCCTATAGGGGAGGCTTCAACTGAAGGAGCTGGGGGCCATAGTGCTCCTATTACTGCTGCTGCCCCTACTGCTGCTGCCACAGGAGCCTTCCAGCCTCTCTGGGGATTCCGCCGAGGGGACACCGTGGTTGGTTCCACGAAACATGCTTGGGATTGGTCCTACCATAGCGTGACTCCAAAGGACTTTACTGATGTCGTGGCCACCCCTGACCTTGAGAGGATTAAGCTCATGGGAGCCCAATCTCTGGCTTCGGTATGCCTTCTCTCTTTTAAATTTATCTTTCATTCTTGTAGCATTTTCTTGCCTTATACTTCGTTGGTTGCTTTGTTTCAGTCTAACGCCTATTTTCAAGGCGCCGTGAGGCAAGCCGAATCATGGAAGCGGGCTTCTGATAAGGCCGATAATGCCCTCAGGAGGCAACAGAAGAAGTATGCTACCCTGGAGAAGAAGCTCAAGCGCAAGGAGGAAGAACTCGGAGAGTCTAACGCCGAGCTGGTGGTACTTCGGGCGGAGAAGGATAAAGCTATAGACAACTATCTGGACTCGGAGGAGTTTGCCCAATCTATGAGGATTAGGGATGATTCAGTCTTTCCCGAGTTTTTTAGGACTGGTTGGGACACGGCCCTTGGGACCGTGAACGAGGCTTGTCCTGATATTAACCCGGCGGACTATATCTGCCCTGATGACGAGGCTTTGCTACAGAGGTTTCGTACCCGAGTAGTTGTCTCAGACCATGTTCCTCAGGATCCACTCCTTCCTCCTCCCGAGTCTTCTTCCAGACCTGCTGAGGACGACAGCTCTTCCTCCTCCTCCTCCGAGACGACAGAGACATCCAGCGAGAGTGGAGAGGACGATGATATGGATGCCGAGGGTACTTCAGCTCCTTAGAGCTTTTTCAGCCCTGCGTGGCTTTTTCGAGACTTTATTTATCAAACTTTTGTAACATCTATCAGATCTATTTCATTTATCACCTTTTATGCTTGCATCCATGCATTTGATTTTTATTTGTTAGGCCACAAACATACTTTGAAGAACTTATGAATTTCATAAAATTGTCTGGGATTCGTCCCTTACACAAGTCTTAATAAATTTCGTAATAAAACTAAAACATATAAATCCTAAGCAAGCAAAGCTTCAAGGTGCTTTTCAACCTACTCGCCATCCTGACGAGTGAGAATCGTACTTCGACCATCTCACACGTAGTAAACCTTCAGGTTTTGTGCGTGCCAGGTTCTCGGGACTTCAAAACCATCCATAGTCTCCAGCTTGTAGGTTCCTCTACCCTAAACGCTCTTGACTCTATACGGCCCTTCCCAATTTGGGGCAAGCTTTCCTTTCTGTCCGACACCAGAAGCCTCTATTTTTCTCAAGACTAGGTCACCTTGTTTGAAAAACCTCTCTTTAACCCTTAGGTTGTAGTAGAATGAAGCCTTTTTCTGATATTCTACTATCTTTGCGTGTGCTTTATCTCGCACTTCATCGATTAAATCCAGGGCTAACTTCTGCCCTTCCTCATTTTCTTTTTCATCAAAAGCCTGAATCCTTGGAGAAGAATGTGATATCTCCACGGGAACTACTGCTTCCGCCCCATATGCCAACATGAAAGGAGTTGCATTTGTCGTGACTCTACAGGTAGTCCTATAGGCCCACAATATGGGAAGTATCTCATCCACCCAATTATTTCTTGACTTTTCGATCCTCTTCTTTAGTCCATCCAGGATTATCCGATTTGCTACCTCCGCTTGCCCATTGGCTTGCGGGTGAGCCACAGAGGTGAACCGTAACTCAATTTCATTTTCTTCGCAATACTTCTTGAATTCCTCGTTGTTGAATTGTGTTCCATTGTCAGTGACGAGGATACGGGGAATTCCATATCGGCACATAATGTTTTCCCACAGGAATTGTGCAACCTGCTTAGTTGTGATTTTGGCCAAAGGTTTGGCTTCGATCCACTTGGTGAAATAATCAATGGCTACAATCAGAAACTTCCTTTGTGCTGTGGCCATAGGAAAAGGCCCTAGAATATCCATCCCCCACATAGCAAAGGGAATAGGTGAGTTGATAGAGGTCAGCATCTCGGGGGGTTGTCTGGCGACTGGTGCATGCTTCTGACAACGATCACACTTCTTTACATATTCTTTGGCATCAGCCATCATTTCTGGCCAATAGAAGCCTAAACGAGTTATCTTATGAGCCAAGGCCCTGCCCCCCAAGTGTTGCCCACAAATACCTCCATGCACTTCCTCAAGAGCTAAGCGTGCCTCATCGGGCCTGAGACACCTCAAGTAAGGAACCACGAAAGATCTTTTATATAGAATCCCATCTATCAAAGAGTACCTTAGTGCTCGAACAGTTAACTTCCGTGCCTCAATTGCATCGCTTGGCAACCAACTGGTCTGAATGTGAGCCTTGATGGGATCAATCCATGACGTCCCCAAGCCTACGGGAGCCACAAGCTTAACATCTATGCTTCGTGTCTTCAAAACACGGAAGTACACACTTCCTGAACTTTCTTCAATCTCAGATGAAGCAAACTTTGATAGCGCATCTGCTTTAGCATTTTCTTCCCTTGGAATGTGTTCAACATGGCATTCATTAAATTGGGTCATCACAGCCCTTACTAGGCGAACATACTTAGCCATCGTATCATCCCTTGCTTCAAATTCTCCCTTTACCTGGGATATGATCAACTTCGAGTCTCCACGGACCTTTAAGTTTTTGACTCTAAGTGTCCCAGCTAGACCAAGGCCAGCAATCAGGGCTTCATACTCTGCCTCATTGTTTGTGGTTGGGAAGTCTAGCTTCATGGCATACTCAATTAAGAATCCATCAGGGCTTTGCAAAACCAACCCTGCTCCACTGGAATTTGTTTTTGATGCTCCATCAAAATAGAGAACCCAATATTCTTTCTCCTTGTCCCCATTGTCGACTCCCTTGTCTTGAGGTATGGTATATTCCTGCCCCCCGACTTCTTGGTTGGGTATGGTACATTCCACCACGAAGTCAGCTAGTGCCTGGGCTTTTATGGCCATACGTGGCTTATACTTGAGATCGAACTCTCCCAACTCTATTGCCCACTTAATCAGTCTCCCACTCGCCTTGGGACTGTGAATGATATTTCTCAGTGGCTGATTTGTTAGCACTTCAATTTGGTGAGCTTGAAAATAAGGACGCAGCTTTCTTGAAGCCATTACCAAGGCTAAAGCGAATTTCTCAATGGCTGAATAATTTAACTCAGCACCATGCAAAATTTTGCTGACATAGTATACGGGTTTCTGGACTTTCAGTTCCTCCTTAACCAACACCGCGCTCAAGGCGCTTTCTGAAACAGCCAAGTACAAGAATAAAATTTCACCCAGAACTGGCTTGGCCAACAACGGGGCCTGGCCCATATACTTCTTTAACTCTTCAAATGCCTTCTGATTTTACTCACTCCATACAAAGTCTTTAATGTTCTTTAATGACTTGAAGAATGACAAGCACTTGTCTCCTGACTTGGAGATGAATCGTCCTAGCGCAGCAACCCTTCCTGTGAGTTTCTGAACATCCTTGACAGTTTTTGGGGGTTCCATGTCCAGGATTGCCTTTATTTTATCGGGGTTAGCCTCAATTCCCCTCTTTGAGACCATCAATCCCAAGAATTTTCCAGATCCTACTCCGAAAGCACACTTCGTGGGATTCAACATCATCTTGTGGTACCTCAGGACCTCAAAAGCTTCCCTCAAATGGGTTATATGATCAGTCTTTACTAGACTCTTGACTAGCATGTCATCAACATAGACTTCCATAGTCTTCCCAATAAGATCCTTAAAAATTTTATTCACCAACCTTTGATAGGTGGCTCCTGCATTCTTGAGACCAAACGCCATAACAAGATAACAATAAACACCAAAGTCAGTGATAAATGATACCTTTGGAATGTCATCCTTATGCATTTTGATCTGGTTGTATCCGCTAAACCCATCCATGAAACTCAGCATCTCATGTCCAGCGGTGGCATCAATCAAAGTATCAATTCTAGGCAGCGGAAAACAGTCTTTGGGGCATGCATCATTCAGATCGGTGAAGTCTATACACATCCTCCACTTTCCATTAGCCTTCTTCACCATTACAGGGTTTGCTAACCACTCCGGAAATTGAATCTCCTCAATGAAACCAGCCTCTAAGAGCTTTTCCACTTCCTGCTTTATAGCCTCTTGTCTTTCCGGGGCAAAATTTCTTTTCTTTTGTTTCACTGTCTTCCGGCTTGGATCCACGTTTAACTTGTGAGTAATTAACTCCGGGTCTATGCCTGGCATATCAGCTGCTGACCATGCAAACACATCACTATTTTCTTGCAAAAATTTCACTAACTTCCCTCTAAGGGGCTCCTCTAATGTGGCTCCAATGAAAGTCAATGTCTCAGGATTCTTGGGATCTAAAGGAACCGAAACCAATTCTTCTGCTGGCCTTCCTCTATTCTCATCATTTTCTCGAACATCCATATCTTCAATAGGAAGAACCTGCCCCCCGACTCCATCTGCCCTCAAAGAGGCCACATAACAGCTTCTAGCCATTTTTTGATCTCCTCTCTCTTCTCCAATCCCGTTTCGGGTGGGAAACTTCATGACTGAATGGTAGGAAGAGGGGACTGCCTTGAAGGCATGTATCCCTGTTCTCCCCATGATAGCATTATAAGTTGAACTAGCCTTTACCACCACAAAATCCAGCATCTGCGTTGCTTGCCTTGGCTCCGTACCTATGGTGGTTGGCAATTTAATTATCCCTTCCACAGGACATTCTACTCCAGCAAATCCATATATCGGCATGTCGGTTGGTGTCAGCTGGGAGTCGTTATACCCCATCCTTAGAAAGGTGTCGTGGAGCAAGATATCCACAGAAGCACCATTATCCACAAGGACCCTCTTAACCGGGCTATTTCCTATTATCGGCGTTATGACCAGCGGGTCGTCATGGGGAAACTTCACACTCTCTAGGTCGGAATCATCAAAAGCCAATGTTACTTCTGTCCTGGCCCTCTTCGGGGCTTCTCCAACAATATGCATAACCTCTCTAGTATATGCCTTTCTGGAATTTTTGGACAATCCAGCAGCAGTTGGACCTCCAAAGATCGTGTTTATCACAGGCCCTCGAGGTCTCGGCCCTCCATAAATGGTGTTTATAACTGGTCCTCTAGGTTGGGGATTCCGCCCTTGATCATCTTGGTCCCTCCTACGATCTTCAAAGTTCTTCCTTACATTATTATTTCTGTCTCCTCCATCTCCAGTATACTTGTTCAATCTTCCTTTTCGAATCAAAAACTCAATTTCATCTTTCAACTGCCTACACTCATCGGTGTCATGGCCAACATCTTTGTGAAACCTGCAATACTTGCCCTTATCTAGCTTGGCAGGATCAGCCTTCAAGGGCTTAGGCCAGCGAATATCTCTGTCTTTCTCAATCTCCATCAAAATCTGACTTCTGGGAGCATTCAGCTTAGCGTATTCAGTGAACTTTTGCCCAGGTCCTCCCTTCTTGGGGGTTGAATCAGGGTTTTGTTCAGTTCTAGGATATTTATCCTTAGCGATATACTCCAAATCAGTTTTTCGTTTCTTGCCTCCAGTGGGCTCATTACTTACTACGGTCTTCCTCATACTTTCTTCAACCTTGATATACTTCCCTGCCCTCTCTTGGAGCTGCAACATGCTCTCAGGGGGTCGTTTGGCCAAAGACATCTTGAAAAACTCATCCCTAGTTCCTTGTTGCAGTGCTATCATGGCTACCTTATCATCAAGGTCTGGGACTTTTAAAGCCTCCTTTGTAAAACGATTTAGGTAATCTCTTAAGGATTCTTTAGCTCCCTGCACAAGACTCATAAGAGATGCTGAACTTTTCTCATGGACTCTTCCACTGATGAATTGCTTAATAAAAGCCTGACTTAATTCTCTGAATGATCCAATAGAATTTGGGGGTAGGCGACTGTACCATCTTTGAGCCATACCCAACAGGGTTTGAGGGAAGGCCCGACATTTTATAGCATCATTCACGGGTTGCAGCAGCAGTGCATTAGAGAATGTCCTAACATGATTAGCGGGGTCTCCCGTGCCATCATAGGCTTTGATAGTGGGCATCTTGAATTTCCTTGAGATATGGGCATTCATTATCTCTTCTGTGAAGGGTGGAGTTGGATCATCAGGATCTCCAAGGGGAAGGAGATTGCTTGGATCAGTTCTTGGGACAGCAGCCCTTCTTCTTACCGGACCATCCAGGTCTATGATAGGAGGAGGATTTCTCCCCCTAGGAGGTATGTGGGGTCTGGTGGCTTGGTGAGCCTCCAAATCAAGCCTCAGCCTTTGGATTTCAGCCTCATGAGCCCTGATCTTTTCCTGCACTTCTTGGGGATTCGCCCCTGGGGTGCTTTGGGGGCGTTGCCTTCCATCGGCCATTGGCTCTTTTCCAGGACGCCTCCTTCTCGGGGCCACTTCATCATCCGAAGATTCAGAGTCTCTCTCAGTGTATGGACCAGAAAATTCCCGATCCTCAGGGATAGGATCCAAACCTCGTATATAGGGGGGCGACCGCCCTCGTGCTTCGCTTCGCCCAGCATATCCACTTCCTCCAACCTCAGGGTGAAGGGGCATCCCATAAGGGGGGTTAGTAGTAACAATAGTTGAATATTCATACCCGACGGGTCGAGAATTCACAGGTATATGTATTTGTTGAACTTGAGGATTCGTACCTTGAATAGTCGGGGGAGTTGTCCCTTGTGGCTGAGGATGAGTTGTCCCTGTCTGGGCTTCCCCCTGAGTAGATGCATAAGTTGAATGGGGAGGAACCTCCACGGTTGATGAAATCACCTGGGTTGTCCCTGATGGTGTTCCCTCCTCCAGAGTGCTGGTTGTTCTCCGTGTTCTCGCCATGGTTGTTGTTCCGTTTTTCCCACAGACGGCGCCAAATGTTATGGATAAAAAGCTAAGGTTATTACTTGTTGTATTTATTACTAAGATTCGGGAGCTCAAGGCCTTTAATGGCTGCTCTCGTGTTTCGTAGCTTAATTCTGCCTTTACGAGATGCCTACGTATCTCTGTGAGTTAGAGAATCAAGCCAAAAAATGTAGTTCTGATTTGTGGGGTGAGACCCCTTATATAGATGTTGGTGGTCCTTGAATTGGACTTGGTATAGGAGACTTGGTGGGCAAGTCTCATAATTAGAATGGACTTTGGAGTCCTAGATAGTAGGAAACTGATTCCTTATCCTTTTAGGTCCCCTTGAGGCTTATCTATAAGGATTTATATCCTTATCAGGACTCTTCTCAACAGCTGATTTTTCCCTTCTTAATTAATTACGAAATTAATTAATAATCAGGGCTTTTGGGCCTTTTTTATTCGACCAGACCTGATCTGGTCCATCAGGCTTAACCTTTCTGGTCTGAATATCAAACACCTTCTTATTGGGTCCAGCAGCCCATTATCAGGATTTATTTATCCCTATCAGAAGTGTAATAAAAGTTTAAGTAAATAAATAAAAGGTGTGTATTGATTTTGACAGCGATTATTGATTGTTATTTAATTAATTATGATTTGTTGATATGTGGGATTGGAATTATGTGATTTATTGGTGAGTTATGTGATTTTATTTTGCTTGTAAGAATGATTTTATTGTAATTTTAATTCCATAAATATTTGGGTTGTCTTTAAAATTGGTTTTCTAATTTTATAATTTCAATAATTATTTTTAGGACTTTATAAAATTGAGAAATCAATATTTCATTAATTATTCATTTTTAAATGATTTTCTGAGCGTGTTAAATGCTAAAATCCATATTTAAATATGGGAATCTTTAAAAATTATGAAACTTATATTTTATCAAGTTCGTATTATTTTGAGAATTTTAAAATTATTTTGGAAATTTTCGGAAGTCGTTTTAACCGCGCGTTGATTCATTTATTTGTTAAAAATGGGTATAATCTATGTTTTAAAAATTAGTTTAAAATTTCGAAAGTTATGTTTTAATTATTTCGGAGTATATCGAATCTTTTTGGATTGGTTGGAATCTATTCCAATATGATATCAATATTACTTGGTTCGTTAAAAGTGTAATGTCGAGATATAAACGGGGTTCCGGGGATTCAGAAGTCCGGATTAATAATAAACCAACACGTATCCCATTTTCACAGGATACGTGTTGGCTGCAGTTGTTTTCTGTTGTGCCATTTCAGTCTCTCTCTCTCTCTCGGTCTCAATCTCTCGCTCTCTCTCATCTCTGTCTCTCTCTCGCACTCCATCTCTCTCGTTCTCCCTCTTCTCTTCTCTCCTTCTCTCCTCTTCTCTTGAGCCGCCGCTTATTTTGGCTTGGCTGGTTCGATTCATATATATATGCATGTAAATGTGTACATGTTTATGTGTGTGTTGTGTTGTTGTGTGTTGTGTTGTGTTGTGTGTATATGTTTGTGTGTGTGCTCTGCGCGGTGGCGCATGCGTGTTGGCATGGTTACAGCCGTGTGCTGTGGCCGTGTGCGGTGTTTCTCTGTGGACTGGGCTTGCAGTTGGGCCGGACATTTCGGGCCTTACTGATTGGGCCTGTTTTTGCAGTTGGGTTTTTGTTGTTGGGCCTTGTTGGGCTGTTTGGGTGTTGTTGGTTTGGACTATGCAGATTTTTAATTTAATTCCTTTTATTACAGGGAATTATTGATTAATATTCGTGATATTAATTTTTCGTGTTGGAATTAGTTTTAAAATAATCGGTATAATTTATTTGGGAACCCGTAATATATCGGGCGCTAATAAATTGTGCCGCCGTTGACGATGAACTTTGGTGAGTCAACGGTGGACGGTGATGACGATGTTCTGAGTCCTAAATTCTATAAATAAATAAAATAAAATAATTATGTAAATTATGTTTGGATTTAAATAACTAAGTTTGATTGGTATTGGGTTGTGCGGAATAATGTTGTGGATTGTTGAGAATTGTTGACGTCGATTATAATCGACGGGTGGTCTTATAAATAAAGAAGTTGCTGCCAAAATTTTCTAAAATATATTTGTAATCGTACATAATTATGTTTTACGTGTTATCCCTATTTATGCTCGAGAAATGTGATTACATGATTATGTGTATAATAATAATACGAGTCGGGTTCTCGGATATGGGTTATTAGGATTTGAGGATATCAAGCATGTCAGTATAACTAATTACGGTATTCTGTAATTGTAGATCCCAGTCGAGTTATTCCAGGATCAAAGTCAGCGTGAAAGCTATTTAGGGTTTGTATAGCGTTGCAAGGCAAGTACCCCTGACCATTGTTTTATGGTTCAGTGCATATGAATAGCTAAATGTTTAATCTCGTAATGGAACACAAACGTTTTAAGTTACGTATCCCCTGTAGTTATAAAATCACTGTTTTCGAATTGTTTTAGGGAAAAGTAACTTCGAAAGGTACCTATCTCAAATAAAATGATTAGCGAAATGGATTTTATATGTGTGCTGGTTAATTAAATGATTTTGAAAATGAGATAGGCACAAGTGTTTTGAAAACTGGATAAAACGGTCAGATATGGGATACATTGGGGCCAGAGTTGGCCTATTGAGGTGGCGTAAGAGGCTAATTCGGTTGCGCGCATTATAAAACCGATTAGTCCAGCAGGTCAGAGACCTAGCTAGTCTCTGAGTTCTGGAACAGGTAAATGGGATGGCAGTTAGAGCCATCTGGTGTTGATAGCCTGATCAGTTGTCTTCACATATCCGCTATTTATCTGATTGGGATTTGTGAATTATATGAAAGCATGATTGATTGATACAACGGTTTTATAAAATGGTTAGCATGCTAAAAATTGGACTCTGGTATTACACAGCACACTACTATGTTGTTTTCACAAAGCATGCTAATTAGTGATATCTAGTTACTTTGATTATTATTATGAAATGTTGATATTATGATTATAGCTTTGTTCCCATTATTGTTACATTACTATTTTAATCTGTTATTCATATTTGGTACTGCTGATCGATTATGCTCACCCTTGCAAACTGTTATGTATATTTCGCAGATGCCTAGAAGATCAGTCAGACCGACCCGTGTTCCCGCCCCTACTGGACCTGGCTCCTCTGAGGTAGTTTGTATCAGACCATGATGTCTGAGGAGTTGTTGAATAAAGTTAGTGTATCTTAGATATTGAATAAAGAGTTTGTAATAGTGAGAACCTGAATTATAGTTGAACCTGGATCGGATCTTGGTTCGGGGTCAAGTTAGTATATTTTAATAATAATTCTGTTGTTTATATTTTTAGTAATTGTGATTAGTGACGTCAAATCCTGACCCCGGGGTTGAGGCCGTCACAGTTGGTATCAGAGCTACAGGTTCAAGTCCCTGATTCAGGTTAGGGATTGTGTCGAGTAGGTGATAATGTGAGTCTTTAAGTGTAAGTCAGCAACTCATATAGAGGAGCAGACCTTTAGAGTCAGTCGAGGGTTCCGACGGCGTTACCCTGGCATCTATTAAATGTTTTGATAGAATTGCCTTGACCTGGTTGTGTCTTGTCTACATATTATTATGTTGACAGTGGCCTATTCCGATTTCGAGCTCTCCATCTCGGGAGAATCATTCTGATTTGGATAGCTCAGATTTGGAGAGACCCCTTGATGTTGTTACCGAGGAGACCCCTATGCCTCCTCCCCCAGTTCCTTCTTTTGTGCCTCGAGACATCCCTGGATCTGGTCCTCGTCCCCGTTGGGTACGTAGGTCTGCGTCTGCTGTCAGGGATTTCCCTCCCGGCTGCGGTCCCAGTTCTTCCATGATGAGACCTCCGGTACCTCCTGTGGCCCCTAGTGGTACTTCTTCACCGATCCCTTATCATGTCTATAAGGCTGTGAATACTTCCTTTATCACAGATCAGAGTCCAGAGTTTGCTGCCCAGTTGGACCAGGTACCTATTGCACCATTTCAGGGTATTTCTGCCCCTTCCCCTGAGGTGCGAGCCCGTGTGAGAGCATTGACCCAGATGGCTATAGAGAGGGCTAGATCTGTTGACCGTTTCATTAGCTCAGAGTTCAGAGCGGTGCAGTATCAGGACCTAGTGAACTGGCTAGTGTTTGAGCTAGGTTCCATTGGTGGCAGTGGTAGTGGCTATACAGAGCTGCTGTAGAGGGATACAGAGCTCAGAATTGACATTCAGGGTTCTGCAGTTGTTTACTTTGTATATGTACATTATGTTGTGATAGGTTGTAGTAGGCGAGGCTGTTATGACAGCCAATTTTGGTGTGTATTCGGATGGTTCTTTGTATTTGGATTTTTAGTTGTACTAGTTGGATTCTGTTGGTTACTGTAGTTCAGCTGCTTTATATTATTATTCAGTTTTTATATATTGTGCGTTGCTATTATCGTTGTTATTATTATTGTTGTTTCTGTTGCTGGCATTTTTAGACTATAATCATTCACTCAGGACGGATCCAATTATAATGGGGGATGAGAATATTGTCTTAGTGGCAACGCTCTCCTGATGCATAAATATAAACTGCTGGAGCAATCCATTTTCTTATATATGACTATTATGTTTCAGGAGATGCCACCAAAGAGAAATTCTCAGCCCAATAACGGATCTGCTGGGGATCCTTCCATGAGTGATTTGATGAACTTATTGCGTCAGCAGACTGTACAGCTGGCCCAACAGCAACAACAATTCCAGCAACAGCAGCAACAATTGCAACAGCAACAATAACAGCAACAGCAGCTCATACAGCAACAACAACAGCAAATCCAATAGCAGCAACTACAAATCCAACAGCAGCATGAGATGAGAGGGGCAAATCAAGGTGTTAGTTTTAAGTCTTTTCAAGCAGTGAAGCCCCCAGAGTTTAAAGGAGAAGTAGATCATGTCGCTGCCAGGATATGGTTAAAGGAAATGGAAAAGGCGTTTACACTCATCAAGGTGAGTGAGGATTTAAAAACTGATTATGCTAGTTATTTTCTGAGGAATGATTCGAATTATTGGTGGGAATCTACGCGAGCCCTAGAAGGAGAAGGTCCAGTTCCCTGGGCCAGATTCATAGAATTGTTTTTGGAAAAATACTTTCCAGCCTGTCTCCAAAGTCAAATGGAGATGGAATTTTTGGAGCTGAAACAAGGAAATAGGAGTGTCACGGAATATGAAGCGAAGTTTACGGAGTTGGCCCGTATAGCACCGGAATATCTGAGTTCAGAAGCCCAACGAGCGAAGCAGTTTCAACAAGGGTTGAAGCCAGAAATAAGGAGTGGAGTTGTAGCCTTATAACTCAAGACATATACTTCGATAGTTCAGGCTGCCCTGGTGATAGAAAGTGATCAGAAATTAGCTGCAAAAGAGCAGGGTGAGAAGAAAAGAAAATTTGAAAGTGGACCCGCTAGATCAGAATCAGGAATAGCGAGTTGAAAGTTTTAGCGTTGGTTTGGAAGGAATAAGAATAAAAAGTTTAAAGGGCAGAACTTTCCCCAAGTTAAGCCCGGTACAACATCAGTTAACTCTACCCCGACAAGGATGAGTAAGCCAGTGGTTGATTGTAAGACGTGTGGGAAAAAGCACAGTGGACAGTGTCGAGAGAATGTTAATTGTTTTAAGTGTGGACAGATAGGTCACTATTCCACGGAGTGTAAGTCTGAGATTTAAGGAGTTACTTATTTAGTTGCGGCAAAGTGGGACACATAGCTAGGAATTGCAAGTCAGTGACTCAAGGTAATGTTGGGAAGAGTGTGTCCCAAGGACCAGCAACCAGTACTGCGAGAGCTAGGACTTTTAAGATGACCCAGAAGTCTCCAGTTCATGATTCTGATGTGGTTGCAGGTACGCTTACTTTAAATTCCGTACCTGTTAACGTTTTGTTTGACTCGGGAGCGTCCAAATCTTTTATATATGTGAATTTTGTGAATAAAATGCAATTGATGTTAGAAGACTTAGATGAACCTCTAACCATAGAAGTGGCTAGTAAAGATAAAGTACTTGTAAAACAATTTTGTCCTAGTTGTTCCCTAGAGATTTCGGGGTATATATTCCCTGTTGACTTAATACCCTTCGAGTTGGGAGACTTTGATGTTATTTTAGGTATGGATTGGTTGTCTCGATATAGGGCAAATATTGATTGTAAGAAAAAGAAAGTTGTTATGTACACCTCAGATAATAGAAGGATCAGTTATCAAGGGCAGAGGCAAGATAGGAAGTTTCTCTCAGTGATGCAAGCAAGAAGATTGCTGAGACAAGGATGTGAAGCGTACTTGGCTCATGTAGTGGATACGAAGAAAGAAACCCCTATTTTGGATGAAATCCCTGTAGTAAGAGAATTTCCTGACGTTTTTTCCAGAAGAATTATCAGGATTGCCACTTGATCATGAGATAGAGTTTTCCATTGATTTGATACCTGGAGCTGAACCAGTTTCTAAGACTCCATACAGAATGGCCCCGAAGGAAATGAAAGAATTGGCTAAGAAACTTCAAGAATTATTGGATAAAGGAGTTATTCGACCCAGTGTTTCCCCGTGGGGTGCTCCAATGTTATTTGTGAAGAAAAAGGATGGAAGTATGAGATTGTGCATTGATTATAGAGAGTTAAATAAGTTGACCATAAAGAATAAGTATCCATTGCCACGAATCGACGATTTATTTGATCAGCTTAAGGGCACATGTTACTTCTCAAAGATTGATTTAAGATCTGGCTACCACCAACTGAAGATAAAACCGGAAGATATCCCCAAAACTGCATTTCGAACAAGGTATGGCCATTATGAGTTTCTAGTGATATTGTTTGGATTGACGAATGCACCAGCAGCTTTCATGGATTTGATGAATAGGGTATATAAGGAATATTTGGATAAATTTGTTATTGTATTTATTGATGACATCCTCATATATTCGAAGAATCCAGAAGATCACGCAGTACATCTGCAGATTGCCCTTCAAAAGTTAAGAGAAAAGCAATTGTATGCTAAGTTTTCTAAGTGTGAGTTTTGGCTGACGGAAGTACAGTTCCTTGGTCACGTAATAAGTAAAGAAGGTATCAAAGTAGACCCGGTAAAGATTGAAGCCGTATCAAAATGGGAGCAACCGAAGACACCAACGGAAATAAGAAGTTTTCTTGGATTAACAGGATATTATCGAAGGTTTGTGAAAGATTTCTCGAAGATTGCATCCCCACTAACCAAGTTGACCAGGAAGAATGAGAAGTTTGTTTGGACGGAAAAGTGTGAAGAGAGTTTCCAGGAGTTAAAACGAAGACTAGTGACGACTCCAGTGTTAGCATTGTCAGATGAGACGGGAAACTTTGTAATTTATAGTGATGCTTCTTTGAAAGGATTGAGATGTGTGTTAATGCAGCATGACAAAGTGATTGTGTATGCCTCCAGACAACTAAAGCCTCACGAGCAGAAATATCCGGTTCATGACCTTGAATTGGCGACTATAGTATTTGCTTTAAAGTTATGGCGTCACTACTTGTATGGCGAGAAATGTGACATTTATACAGACCATAAGAGCCTGAAGTACATATTCACACAAAAAGATCTGAACATGAGGCAGAGAAGGTGGTTGGAGTTGATTAAGGACTATGATTGTTCGATTAACTATCACCCAGGTAAAGCCAATGTAGTAGCTGATGCCTTAAGTAGGAAGGAAAGGCTGAATATGGTTAAGATTCTGAGGAATTGGCACGAGACTTGGAAAGAATGGAAATTGAAGTTCGAGGATCTAACGGAAGTCAAGAGCAACTATATGAAATTACTTTTCAGCCGGCCTTGATGGAAAAGATTAGAATATGTCAAGAAGGAGTTATGGAACAAGAGTTGGATACTTTGACAGGAGAAGAGTTGTGTACTCAAAAAGATAGTCAAGGTTTATATAGGTTTTCGTCCAGAATTTGGATTCCTAATGTAACAGAGTTGAAGAACGAAGTACTGCAGGAAGCACATAACTCTAGGTTTTCTATCCACCCTGGTAGTACCAAGATGTACCAGGATTTGAAGAGAAATTTTTGGTGGCCAGGAATGAAGAAAGATATTGCCAATTGGGTAAGTAAATGTCACGTGTGTCAGACGGTGAAAGCAGAGCATCAACGACCGAGTGGATTGTTACAACCTTTGGAGATTCCCCAATGGAAATGGGAAGACATTGCTATGGATTTTGTAGTGGGATTGCCAAAGATGAGAGCGAATCATGATGCTACTTGGGTAATCATTGATAGATTGACTAAGTCGGTGCATTTCCTTCTGATTAATGAGAGGTATTCGTTAGAAAGGCTAGTGAAGTTATACTTGAAGGAGATAGTTACAAAACATGGAGTTCATGTTTCTATAGTGTCGGATCGAGACCCTAGATTTAATTCCGGGTTTTGGACTAAATTCCAAGAGTGCTTAGGAAGGAAATTGAATATGAGCACCGCCTATCATCCTCAGATGGATGGCCAAAGTGAGAGGACGATTCAGACCATAGAGGATATGTTGAGAGTCTGTGTTTTAGATTTTAAAAGTAATTGGGATGAGCACCTACCTTTGATTGAATTCTCATACAATAACAGCTACCATGCCAGTATAGGGATGCCGCCGTACGAAGCTCTGTATGGACGAAAGTGTAGATCACCGTTGTACTGGGATGAGGTAGGAGAAAAGAAAGTACTAGGCCCTGAATTGGTTCAGCAGACTAAGGATGCCATAGTGTTGATTCGGAAAAGGTTAGAAGCAGCTCAAGATAGACAAAGAAAATATGCAGATTTACATAGAAAAGACATGGACTTCGAGATAGGAGCTTTGGTGTTGCTAAAGGTATCACCTTGGAAAGGGTTAGTACGATTTGGGTCAGAAGGGTAAACTTAGCCCTAGATTCATAGGACCCTTTGAGGTTTTGAAGAGAGTGGGAAAGGTCGCTTATGAGATAGCGTTACCACCGCAGTGGCAGCACATTCATAATGTGTTCCACGTGTCTATGTTGAAGCCCTATGTCCCTAATTCGAATCAAATTATAGAATATGAACCGATTGAACTTCAACCAGATTTGTCCTATGTAGAACAACCGGTTCAAATCCTAGACCGTAAGGAACGAGTCCTTAGGAATAAGTCAATTCCTATAGTAAAAGTTCTGTGGAGAAATCCTCGAGTATAAAGGTCTACTTGGGAATTAGAGTCATACATGCTTGATAAATATCCTCATTTGTTTAGTTGAGTTAGATTCTGGGGACAGAATCTTTTTAAGGGGGAAAGAATATAACGATTCGTGTATTTTTATTTTTATTTTATACTTGGAAGTGTAATAAAGGTTTAAGTAAATAAATAAAAGGTGTGTATTGATTTTGACAGCGATTATTGATTGTTATTTAATTAATTATGATTTGTTGATATGTGGGATTGGAATTATGTGATTTATTGGTGAGTTATGTGATTTTATTTTGCTTGTAAGAGTGATTTTATTGTAATTTTAATTCCATAAATATTTGGGTTGTCTTTAAAATTGGTTTTCTAATTTTATAATTTCAATAATTATTTTTAGGACTTTATAAAATTGAGAAATCAATATTTCGTTAATTATTCATTTTTAAATGATTTTCTGAGCGTGTTAAATGCTAAAATCCATATTTAGTTATGGGAATCTTTAAAAATTATGAAACTTATATTTTATTAAGTTCGTATTATTTTGATAATTTTAAAATTATTTTGGAAATTTTTGGAAGTCGTTTTAACCGCGCGTTGATTCGTTTATTTGTTAAAAACGGGTATAAATTGTGTTTTAAAAATTAGTTTAAAATTTCGAAAGTTATGTTTTAATTATTTCGGAGTATATCGAATCTTTTTGGATTGGTTGGAATCTATTCCAATATGATATCAATATTACTTGGTTCGTTAAAAGTGTAATGTCGAGATATAAACGGGGTTCCGGGGATTCAGAAGTTCGGATTAATAATAAACCAACACGTATCCCATTTTCACAGGACACGTGTTGGCTGCAGTTGTTTTCTTTTGTGCCATTTCAGTCTCTCTCTCTCTCGGTCTCAATCTCTCGCTCTCTCTCATCTATGTCTCTCTCTCGCACTCCATCTCTCTCGTTCTCCCTCTTCTCTTCTCTCCTTCTCTTGATTATTTCCCTTCCCGTTTCCTGTTTTCTCTGTGTTTCGGCTGCCCTGTTCTGTCGCCGTTTCTGTTTTCCGGCTTGTTACTCCGGTGAGCCGCCGCTTATTTTGGCTTGGCTGGTTCGATTCATATATATATGCATGTAAATGTGTACATGTTTATGTGTGTGTTGTGTTGTTGTGTGTTGTGTTGTGTTGTGTGTATATGTTTGTGTGTGTGTGTGCTCTGCGCGGTGGCGCGTGCGTGTTGGCGTGGTTACAGCTGTGTGATGAGGCCGTGTGCGGTGTTTCTCTGTGGACTGGGCTTGCAGTTGGGCCGGACATTTCGGGCCTTACTGATTGGGCCTGTTTTTGCAGTTGGGTTTTTGTTGTTAGGCCTTGTTGGGCTGTTTGGGTGTTGTTGGTTTGGACTGTGCATATTTTTAATTTAATTCCTTTTATTGTAGGGAATTATTGATTAATATTCGTGATATTAATTTTTCGTGTTGGAATTAGTTTTAAAATAATCGGTATAATTTATTTGGGAACCCGTAATATATCGGGCGCCAATAAATTGTGGCGCCGTTGACGATGAACTTTGGTGAGTCAACGGTGGACGGTGATGACGATGTTCTGAGTCCTAAATTCTATAAATAAATAAAATAAAATAATTATGTAAATTATGTTTGGATTTAAATAACTAAGTTTGATTGGTATTGGGTTGTGCGGAATAATGTTGTGGATTGTTGAGAATTATTGACGTCGATTATAATCGACGGGTAGACTTATAAATAAAGAAGTTGCTGCCAAAATTTTCTAAAATATATTTGTAATCGTACATAATTATTTTTTACGTGTTATCCCTATTTATGCTCGAGAAATGTGATTACATGATTATGTGTATAATAATAATACGAGTCGGGTTGTCGGATTTGGGTTATTAGGATTTGAGGATACCAAGCATGTCGGTATAACTAATTAGGGTATTCTGTAATTGTAGATCCCAGTCGAGTTGTTCTAGGATCAAAGTCAGCGTGAAAGCTATTTAGGGTTTGTAAAGCATTGCAAGGCAAGTACCCCTGACCATTCTTTTATGGTTCAGTGCATATGAATAGCTAAATGTTTAATCTCGTAATGGAACAGAAACGTTTTAAGTTACGTATCCCCTGTAGTTATAAAATCACTGTTTTCGAATTTTTTTAGGGAAAAGTAACTTCGAAAGGTACCTGTCTCAAATGAAATGATTTGCGAAACGGATTTTATATGTGTGCTGGTTAATTAAATGATTTTGAAAATGAGGTAGGTACAAGTGTTTTGAAAACTGGATAAAACGGTCAGATATGGGATACATTGGGGCCAGAGTAGGCCTATTGAGGTGGCATAAGAGGCTAATTCGGTTGCGCGCATTATAAAACCGATTAGTCCAGCAGGTCAGAGACCTAGCTAGTCTCTGAGTTCCGGAACAGGTAAATGGGATTGCAGTTAGAGCCATCTGGTTTTGATAGCCTGATCAGCTGTCTTCACATATCCGTTATGTATCTGATTGGGATTTTTGAATTATATGAAAGCATGATTGATTGATACAAAGATTTTATAAAATGGTTAGCATGCTAAAAATTGGACTTTGGTATTACACAGCACACTACTATGTTATTTTCACAAAGCATGCTAATTAGTGATATCTAGTTACTTTGATTATCATTATAAAATGTTGATATATGATTATAGCTCTGTTCTCATTATTGTTACATTACTATTTTAATCTGTTATTCATATTTGGTACTGCTGAGCGATTATGCTCACCCTTGCAAACTGTTATATATATTTCGCAGATGCCTAGAAGATCAGTCAGACCGACCCGTGTTCCCGCCCCTACTGGACCTGGCTCCTCTGAGGTAGTTTGTATCAGACCATGAGGTTTGAGGAGTTGCTGAATAAAGTTAGTGTGTCTTAGATATTGAATAAAGAGTTTGTAATAGTGAGAACCTGAATTATACTTGAACCTGAATCGGATCTTGGTTCGGGGTCAAGTTAGTATATTTTAATAATAATTCTGTTGTTTATATTTTTAGTAATTATGATTAGTGACGTCAACTCCTGACCCCGGGGTTGAGGCCGTCACATCACCAATGATCAGTTCAAAAGGGTGATCCTTGGTCCATTTCCTTTGAGGTGGTAGATTGGCTCTAGATGAGGTTGCCTCAGTATTGTCATGATGTGAGATAGAATGTTGATTGGTTGAGACTGCCCCTGAGTTGCTGATCCTTTGAAATGAGTTAGGAGTTCTATCAACTGATGAAGTGAATTGATTATCCGTTGACAGACTATGATCAACGGATCCTTCATTATGAACTTCAACGGATGATGCACTTTGTCTTTCAACGGATACTACATTGCTTCCATCAACGGAAGCTGAATTAAGACTTTCAACGGATGCAGCATTCTGTGCATTATCCAAAGGCAGATTTTGTACTCTTCTCGAGATGCCTTCTTCATCCTTCTCATCTTCACTATCATCATAATATATCTCAATGTTGTCAAATTTGAGTCCTTCATGATGTTCCTCATCTGTCAGTCCGTCAATCTTTTTATCATCAAACACAACATGCACAGATTCCATGACAATGTTGGTTCTTAGATTGTAGACCCTATATGATTTTCCAGCAGAATAACCAACAAATATTCCTTCTTCAGCCTTTGCATCAAACTTTCCTTTGTGATCAGGGTGATTCCTTAGAATGTAGCATTTGCAACCAAAGACATGCAGAAAGTTTAAGGTTGGTTTTCTTCTCTTGAACAATTGATAGGGAGTCATGCCTTTTGCCTGATTAATTAGAGAAATATTCTGAGTGTAACTTGCACAGTTAACAGCCTCAGCCCAAAAGTTTGTTGGGAGTTTTGACTCTTCAAGCATTGTTCTTGCAGCTTCAATTAGTGATCTGTTCTTCCTTTCCACCATACCATTTTGTTGTGGAGTCCTTGGAGCTGAGAACTCATACATGATCCCATTTTCTTCACAGAACAACTTCATGGTTGAATTCTTGAACTCAGTTCCATTGTCACTCCTAATATTCCTTACTTTGAAATCAGGATGATTGTTGACTTGTTTGATATGATTTATAATGATTTCACTAGCTTCATCCTTTGATCCAAGAAAATGAACCCATGAAAACTTTGAGAAATCATCTACAATCACTAGGCAATATCTTTTCCTTGAAATTGACAATACATTGACTGGTCCAAAAAGATCCATGTGTAGCAGTTGTAGTGGTTCATCAATTGCAGATTCAAGCTTCTTGCTGAATGATACTTTCTTTTGCTTTCCTTTCTGACAAGCATCACACAGCCCATCCCTTGTGAATTCTACTAGGGGCAATCCTCTAACTAAGTCCTTTTTGACTAGATCATTCATTGTTTTGAAATTCAAATGGGACAGCTTCTTGTGCCATAGCCAACTTTCAACTGGACTTGCTTTGCTGAAAAGACAAGTAATTGATTCTGCATCTGTAGAGTTGAAATCAGTTAAATACACATGCCCTTTTCTAACTCCAGTTAGAACCACTTTATTGTCCTTCTTACTTATGACAACACAGGCTTCAGAATTGAAGGAAACAGTATTCCCTCTGTCACATAGTTGACTGATGCTCAATAAATTGTGTTTGAGACCATCAACTAATGCAACTTCATCAATGATGACATTTTCTTTTTGAAATCAAGCCATATCCCATAGTGAACGCTTTGCTGTCATCTCCAAAGGTTATGCTAGGGCCAGCTCTCTCCTTAAACTCTGTGAGCAGGGTGAAATCTCCTGTCATGTGTCTTGAACAGCCACTGTCCAAGTACCATAGATTCCTTATTTTTCCCTGCACACAACAAAATCAATCAAGTTGATTTTGGTACCCAAGTTTCCTTGGGTCCAACCTTGTTAGTCTTTTTCCTAGACTTCATTCCTCCTGAATCTTTTGACTTAGGTAACTTTGGGTCAACCTTGATCTCAGATGTAGTTGGTTGAAGAGTAGGGTTAGTCACAGAATCATTTAGCACATTCGATTGAATTTGATAAGGCATGGATTGTGCAAACATATTAATCCACATAGGCATGTTGTATGGCATCTGAGGCATACTGAATGCAGTAAAATAGGGATTATTAACATATGGCATGTTTGCAAAATGTGCATGAGGATTCTGATGAGACATAACAGGCATAACATGCAGAGGTGACATAGACATGTTCGGCATGGAGGGAATTAAAGGCATGGGCGCATTCTTAACAGACTTGCAGTTATCAGATAGATGATTAACACTTTTACAATGCACACAGCTTTTTCTAGGAGCATACTTATCAGGTGTGTAATTGTTGTGTTTATTAATCCCTACCTTCCCATTTCTATTAGATTTTCTTTTAGTTTCCTTTTTATCCTCAACCAATTTAAGCCTATTTTTCAGCTGATCTAAAGTCATGTGTCCTATGTTCACCTTACTGGCATCTTTGGATGTGCTAGCTCCTTTATTGACAAAGTTCTTGAAAGTTGAACCATCCTTCTTATTGAAATTTTTCTTTTTAGAGTCACTTGACTGTTTTAATTGATGAGCCTTCAACGGATGCTCTTTTTCTTCCTTCAACAGATAACTTTCATCATCCGTTGATTCCACATCCGTTGATAATCCATCAATTAATTCTAACTCCTTTTTGTTTTTCTTCCAGGCATTCTCACAGAATGATTCAATTCCCTGAACCTTGGCAATCTGAACACTAATCCCTAGATGTTTTCCAGGCCTTGATTACCTCTTGCTCACTTTCTAACTGTTTAGAAAGAATTTCTACTTTCTTAACAGCTTCTTCTAGTTCACTCTCAACAATCAAGCATTTAAGTTTAATCTTTTCAAGCTCAATTACCTGATCCTCTAACACAGCATTCCTATCACTTAAAACATATTATTCTCTTTGATCCTAGTGTTTTCTTTAGCTAGTGATTTAAGGGAAACACGCAAATGATATAATTCATTGGACATATCATTTATGGCTTCATTGCATTCATTTTTAGAAAGCTGAGAGAGGTCAGTAGTAATTACCTGGTTGCTTGATGAACTAGTTTCATTTTCATCAGAATTAGCCATCAGGGCTAGGTTGACATATTCCATATCATCATCTTCATTGGCTCCATCAGCTGCCCAATCATCTTGAGTGAGAAAAGCTCTTTCCTTTTGTTTGAGAAAATCAAAGTACTTCTTTTTGTAATCAACTTGCTCAAATTTCTTCTTATCAGAGGTTGGCTTCCTGCACTCATTTGCAAAGTGTCCACTAATGCCACAGTTATAACATTTGAACTTAGATTTGTCCACCATGTTTTTGTTTGACTTAGTGAATTTTGTATTTTTCCTGAATTTCATCTTTGCAAACCTCCTGGACAGAAAAGCCAGATGTTCATCAACATCATCAGAGTCATCTTGACTGGAATTGTATTCATCTTCAGCTACTTGCTCTTTTCCCTTGCTTGATTCTGATTTGCTTGTGCCAATTTTGAGACTTGGCATTGTCTTCTCCTCATTCCTGGCTTCAATTTTCTCATTGTCAGCTACAAGTGCAACTGATCCTCCTTTTCTCTTTCCCTTTTCCAACAGCTCATCTTGCTCCATCTCAAGTTCATAAGTCTTCAAAATTCCATATAATCTTTCAAGTGTGAAGTTCTTATAATCTTGAGAATTTCTTAGAGAAACAGTCATAGGCTTCCATTCCTTTGGTAGAGACCTCAGAAATTTTAAGTTGGAATCTTTGACCTGGTACACTCTACCATACAGCTTTAATCTATTTAACAGTTTCTGAAATCTGTTGAAGGTATCATTTAATGATTCTCCTTCTTCAAAGTGAAAATATTCATATTGTTGAATAAGAAGCTGCATCTTGTTCTCTCTAACCTGCTCAGTACCTTCACAGATGATTTGCACAGTATCCCAAACTTCCTTTGCAGTTTGGCTATTGATGACATTGTCAAACATATCTTGATCTAAGCCATTAAACAGAATGTTCATGGCTTTCTTGTCCTTGCGAATTTCTTCCATGTCTTCAATAGTCCATTCTGCTTTTGGCTTGGGAATGGACTATCCAACAGCAACTGGTGCAGTAGCAGCTGTGGCCACTTTGTGAGGAATGTGAGGACCATTTTCAATGCAGTTGATGTAGCTTTCATCCTGAGACAGTAGATGTAAATGCATCTTCACTTTCCAGTGATGATAGTTATCTTTTTCCAGGACTGGAATCTTTATACCAATATCCTTCATACTCATGTTGGTAGCAGGAGGATTCTTCTGTGCACTCATGATGTTAGCAGAATAGATCTTTAAACTCTTTGTATGTTAAGAGCTTGCTCTGATACCAATTGTTATTCGCAGTGAACTAACAATGAGATTTACAGAAGGGGGTTGAATGTAAATCTCAAAACTTTTTCAAGTTTTGAGCAGTTTCTAGTCTATGTGTTTTGATGAGCAAATGTGTGTGAATTGCTTTGAGCTAATGCAGACAGATATATATTCAAACACAAATGTAAAGAACACAACAGACTTAAAAACTTTTCTGGCGGATTTGTTGTTCCACCAGAGATGTGTTATTGCAGAAAATCAGTGATTCAAAGAATTAAATCACAGTTGCTTCCTAGTACAAACTAGATGATTTTCTCTCTGGATTTTTCTAAACAGCTCTGGAAAATTCACATCTAATTACTAGCTGCTACTTGGTTTATATATCACCAAGTTTACAAGTGAAGACAAAACTGTAAAATACAATTAAAAGGTTCTTCACATGTTTCTTCTTCATTTCTCTATCCAATGCAATTTAGGTTTGGCTGTGAATCTTTGAATACTTCCTTGTTTGCACCAGAATGGAAATGCTGCATTTTCTTGATTCCTCCTAGAGGCTGCCACATTCCAGTTTGTCTCTGTCAACCCATGTGCCTCTGTCAGCTTATGAATTGTCACTATCAACTGCTATTGAACTAAGCATCCGTTGAAGCTTTTATCCGTTGATGCTTTATCCATTGAAGCTTTATCCGTTGATGCATTAGCAGTTGAAGCTTTATCCGTTGACGCACTTATCCGTTGATAGATCTTATCTGTTGAAGCTTTAGAGACATCCGTTGAAGCTTTGTTTCTTATCCGTTGAAGGTCTTTAATATCAGTTGATACTTTTTCACTTATACAAAATTACAAGGCATGAAATATTTACAATTAGCCCTCCTATTTGCATATCCACTAGTAGTCAACATGACTGATAATTTCCCACAACATCTAAGAAGTACAACTTAAATACAGAGACTGAAATGTGCTACAATACTGAACTTCTTTCTAAGTGAAGTTACTCCTTCAACGGATAGCCAAAATGGTCTTATCCGTTAGGAAACAAACACTAGATTTCTACTTAAGTGTTTTGTTTAACTTATCATCAAACTAATACACATATTCCTAACAATGGCTATTGGATCAGTATCCTCTCTTAACACCTGTAAAGGCAATTTATCAATTAAGGAACCTTGAATAATCGAATCTGACCGTAAAATGGTCAAAACTCTTGTTTCCATCAACTCATCCTTTGTGTATATAACATATCCTTGTGCATCAAGAATTGTTTATATTTTAGGTGGTGACACTACATCGGATACCCTAGCTGACAAGCGAATTTCAATAGACGCACCATGTTGAGAGGATGAATCTAGTAACTGTTTTTGTGCCTTTTCAGCCATTACATCTTTTTGAGAAGATGTATGGGGGCTAGTAATTGTCTCGGTTTAAATACTACTCATCTTTGTAGGAGACAGAGATGGTGGGTTGACGTTAGAACCTTCCTTATGTGGTGCACTAAGGCACTTTCTCCCTTACGCTCATTCATACTTCATTTTAGGGGTAAGAGAGTGTTAGTTAGTTCTGTTTCTATGTTTGTCTTTACAGTCTGGGATAGAAGTTTTGGGTTTTCAACCTCATGACTATCAATAAAAGAAGGCCATTGGAGGCTGAACCTGTATCACAGAACATATGGCAATGTAGAGATAAAATGCATTTAAGATCTATAATGAATGAAAGTCATGCATTTAATCTTTTGAGAGGAATGATGTACAATAGTGATTTTAAAAGATTTTAATAAATAAGAAATCACCAATGTAGGAAGAAGTTTAATTTTCTCCTAATACTATTCGAGTGCACAAGTCTGTTTTAATGCTTAAAAAGATAAATGATTTGATAAGACACGGACTGATGACCTAGCAGTATTAAGAAGAGAAAGAAAGATTTTGTCTTTCAATATGAATGAGTTTTTGTGAAAGCATTGATCACTTAGGGTAAAGTCTAAGAAATTTTCATTCATGTCAAAAGCTCCATAATCTATCTTTATAAGATTATAATCAACAAAATTGTTTATTGATAATTATCCTTAATAAGATTGACTATGCTGCTAATTTCAAATTATAGTGAATCTTTCAGATATAGCAACTCGTATAAATCCACTAGAACTTAAAATCTCACAATTATCTGCAACAAAATATTGACAACATACCATAGACTGATACTTATCAAGTACTTTAGATACCAATAATTATGTTGCATCCTATTTTAAATATTAAAATAAGATATTAAAGAATTAAATACCAATTATCTATCAAAAAGACATCATCATTCAATTTCATATATCGTACAATTGTTAACTCCTAACAACTGTAATATCTCAAACAATATTGGTTTGATAAATAAAGCAACATTAACCAACATTGTCTTGTTTGTAATCTTAGAAAAATATTCTAAGTTCCATATACTTTGATCCAATGAGTATTGCATCTATATCAAAGTGTTTAGGAATTTGCAAGTAAGTATAAAAATTATTCTAATCTTGACAACATATGGTTACTTCTAATAAAGCGAAATCCTTATTGACCATAGTTGTACTTCAAGAGATATTTTTACACTTTTTATATTAGTATAAGTGACTGAGGATAAGCATTGATTACTTAGAGGAGTTCTAAGTAATGTCATTACTTATACTAATACTTCACAATTAGTTCATAGTCAAACTCTTAACTAAATATCAGTAACTGATATAAGTCAAGAAATTACACACAACTAATCATGTTATAATCCTGATTCTGATTTCAGTGAATTCTTAAAATGTATAAGCATTGTTAAATTCACTAAAACCAAAATCTCATAATTAACTTATAGCACATAAGTTACAATCAATATACTAGATATCAATTGTTGATAGATTTAGTTATAATCAATCATGCTGCTTATTTATTTTAAGTTAGTTTGATTTGTGGAGCTAATAAAATTATTGAATTGCTTCAATCTTCATAATCCAAACTACCCAAAATAAATATTAAATAAATAAATACTAAATATCTATGAGGTAGATATTAGCACCTAAATATTTTTATAATTATCCTTGAATAATCACCAATAGGATATATGACTTATATACATGGTAATCACTTCTGGATAATTAGTAATTTTAGAAATAATTTCTAAGCATATAAAATTTTGAGATTTTTATACACATAACTTAGAAAATACTTCAACTTTTAGTACTAGTGATTTTAGAAATAAGCACTAATTACTTAGAACAAGAATTCTAAATAATATCACTAATACTAAAAGTACCATAATTATTCATACAAGTTATAAATAACTATGCTACATATTATTTTAATATAATTCAAATTATGAGATCGGTATGGAATGGAATTGTCTATAGTCATAATTTAAATCAATTAAAATAGTATTCAAACTTAATGCTATAATACTTAACTACCACAAATGTATATGACATTGTAATCATGATAATCAAGATAGTAGCACTAAGTACGAGGTACTGGACTACTGATAAATTCACAAGTCCTTTAAATATTGAAGATTTAATGCTTGTGAACTTATATTAAGAATTCCTTACAGATGGGATTTCCAACTAATATGCAATGAATGATATCCCACACTTACAAACTAGTCTTAAAAGATTAATTTTAACAAGTGATTTAACAAGAGTTTCTGCAAGTAACTCTTTGACTAAAGGAAATGCTCTCGAAATAAATGATACCTAGTGTGAAGGTACCTTGTCATAGAGTGTTCCACAGAGTTGTTGGATTTGAAGTTGTTTCTCATCATAACAGGAAATCAATCTTCTTCCATGAAGTTGACAGCTTCAGAGATGCTTCTCATGTCTTTCTTACAACTTGCATAATCTGTATCTATATAGCCAAACATAATAAGCATACTATCTTTAGGGTACTTTACTCCAAGAGTTGATTGTCCCTTAAGATATTTAATAATCTTGTTAATAGCTATAAGATTTGATTCTCTAGGATCCACTTGGAACCTTGCACTTTGGCATCTTGATAACATTACATGTTGTCTATTAGCATTTGAGTAAAAGAGTGAGCTTGTCATACCTCTATAGCTTGTCATTGTTACCTGAGTTGTACTAATCAAGCTTAAGTGGATCATGTTGGTAAGTAGTCTTGACATATTCAGAATCTTCTAAATTTTGCATCTTCAAAAGATCCTTAACTTACTTGTATTGCCATCATTCTTTTGGTTTACTTATGCTCCTAAAAGAATTGTTCTTTTAGCTTGCTTGAGCTCCTAAAAGAATTATTCTAGTGGCTTGCTTAAGGTAATCCCAGAAAGAATTGCAACATTTCCAACATGCTCCCCCATACCTCTTCTGCAATTACTTAGCAAATAATCTTGCACAAGTCTTTGTTAGTATACCAACATATAACATTATCATGATATCACTGCACATTTAACTTAATATGTTTGTGCCTAGTGATAAATAGAGTTATTAATATGACGACTCTACTAGTTCACATTAAATGGTAACTTCAGTTAGAGTGACATACCATGTCCTTGACGATTGTTTCAGTAGTATACTAGTTCATACCAACCTGAAGTGAGATTGTGAAGAAGAGATATGCATAGTCCAATAGATCTGCAACTGCAAAGTCCATAAACTGTGGTGCATTGACTTCTTCTTTTGACTCACCAACCAGGAGTGCACTTGTACACATCTACTAGAGTCCAATTCCAAGTGTAATGTGCATCAGGTGCCTGATATGTCATAATATCCTCAAGTCTCGTCACTGGTGCTATTTGTTAGATACTGCTTCCTGATAATAACCTAGCATCCAGTTTGGCCTTATCCCTCATAACAATGCCATTGTCATCCAGTACTGACTTCTGGTTATCCTAGTACCAATTATAAAAAAAATATTTGGTTTGGATACCAGCTTCCCTACAATCTGCTTGTTGACTGATTGAGTTCATCTTGCTTTTACAATCACCCAATCAATCCGGATCTATCAGAGCTTCTGTAACTTTCTCAGTTTCATCTTTAGATAGAAAACTAGAGAAATAATCATACACACTCAGTAGCCCTGCTAATCATTACTCCACCATCCGAATCACTTAAGAACTAGACTCTGGGAATAATATTGGCATCAAACCCTTTGTCTCAGCAGATATGTTCTTTAGTATCCTCTGATTTTCAATATGGTGTTTTGTCTGACTAGTTGATCCTTCTATTGCTCCCCTAAAGTTGTTGCTGGGATTTCCTGAATATCCTTACCCTTACTGACTGGCTTCATTGAAATAATGAGTTATGTTATATACTGTCATTCCATTGATTGGATATGACTCATCAATACCATTAATTTCTCCTTTAACAGCTTGGAGCATGGAGTTGTTGAGTTGTGGACTTAGACTATCTATCACCTTCTGTTGATCAACCACAAATGCCCTGTAGGTTGTAGACTCCACTGAGTAGCCATGAAAAATATCCTAATTACTCTTAGCTGCAAATGCCAAGATCTTCAAACAACTGAAAACATTTTATTGTTTATTTCTGCAGAACATTCTCTTCAAACACTTTCAGGTTATCCAGTGTTTTCTTTTGTTGGCCATTAACTCATTAGTGGTCTTCATGTATACATCCAGATCAAGGCTTGATCTTACATGTTGCAAACTGTTTTGACTACTCCAGCCCTTTAGTATTTAGAAAGTCTTGATTAGCTTGATATTTCCCTTGTAGCTTTAATCAAGTCCTGGTTCATCCTTTGTACCACCCCATTATGACACGGAGCTCCCAGTGCTGAATATGTCTCAAAATATTCTTGATATTATAGATATTAATCAGAACTGCTTCTTGAATTCAGTCCCATTATCTGACCACAAGATCATTTCTTTTACAGTTGCTTCCAGCTTGATCTTCTTTGATGTGATCAATCACCATATGTGATGTCTTGTCTTGAGAACGCACGAACAACAACTTTGTTTAATAAGAGTAGTCAACCACCATCACTAAGGTATATCTTTACTTTGATGTGATATTGTCTTTGACTTCTCTTCCTGACATGCCTCACATTTATCATCTCCTAAATTCTAGATGAGGCAGTCCTCTCACTAATCCCTTTTTACAAAAGAGTTCTTTGAGTTGATGTTCAAGGGTGAGAGCTTCTAATGTCATAGCTAAACTTTTATCAGATGAGGCTTTATAGTGGAAACCATTGACTTCATTTTTACCGAGATTCCAGTCTAGCTACGAGCATATCCTTTCCTTACTCTAAGAAGAGCAAGCTTCTCAACCTTCCTTCTTCAAATGAGACATTAATCCTTCATTGAATTGACATTTTGTCCATTGATGTAAAACTGTCTGATAAGAGGATTTGTGCCTTGATTCCCCAGCAAGGAAGTTGCTTCAATTGTTATTAGTGACACCAATGATTAGTTGTTATCAGTGATACCAATTATTCAATTCATGATGACATCCCTTTATCTGTATAGCTTGTCCCGTAATGAAAACCTTTGCTCTCATCTCCAAAATTATTGACGAAATAGCTTTTGTCAATCACATTTGATTGTGAGGCTCTTTCTTTGATCATATGCCTTGAGTATGAATTACCAAGAATACATATGAATCAATTAACATGTTATGTCCTGCACACACAAATGGATTAACAGTTCTTGGTAACCAACTTATCAGTTTGGGTCCGGTTGGATTAGAGATTTTACTATAAACAGAGATAACAATAGTTGCATCCTTATCATGCTAATTCTTATCTTTGCTGATCATTTTCTCCATTTTAATACCCTTGACAGATTTGTCTCTAGGCTAGGGGGAAATGGTTCCAACCTTACATAAGGAGGACTAGCAGTCTTTGCCCTATTGTAATCCTAAACATGCTTTTTCTATAATTAATGCAAGTACTAGGAGATACATTCATGGCATAAAGAATAAGCAAGCATTATATTGGGAATACATGATATTCATTCAGAAATATGACACATAAGAATTAAGCAATATAGGCATGATCTGGAACAAATAGAATTAACAATTAAAATCATTAATTCTATCTAGTCCAATCATGTTGATAAATCTCATCTAGCTATCTCAATCTAATTATAAAGTAATACATCTTAACAAACAATTTAGATCAAATGAATAAATCACAATGTAATAGGATATAGGAGATAAGCATAAAGAAAGGTCTTATATGCTGGAAAAACATATACCTCACTAAAGCAATTAATCATGTTTAACAAATATTCAAACAATTATTTAAGATCATCTAATGTACCATGCACAAGTTAAACATCAATCCTAGTTACCAGAAAAATAATCTAGTAAACTAGTTCAACATTATTTATGTGTGATGCTATCATGCTTGTGCGAGTGTTAAACATTGAAACACTATGATCTTATCATGCATTAAATATTTAGAGCAAAATATTGCAGTGGTTCAAGAAATTGAAACCTGAGATATGTGAGTTGGACCATCTTCAGAGATTGCTATAAAAGCAAGATATTCATGATTTTCCTTCTCGTCGTCTGATCCATCCCAACTCTTTCCCGTGCACTATAAGTTTTGACTGAATGCTCCCCTAAGAAAACATTGCACCTTTGTTTCAACTCTTCAACTGAATCCATCCCCATCCTTGTTTGTGAAGCTTCTTGTTCTATTGTAACAAAACCCCTGATAGTTACTTGACACATATTGTTTGTCAAACCTGTAGCTATCAAATCTTGTTTATGTCCCAACCTCGGTCTGTAACCCTCTTGAACTGAATCTGTAAGAATCTCTACTTCAGAATGGATAGGCTTGATACTTGGATATAGCTTATGTACTCCTTGTGAATCTGATGCGACTAAACTTCCCTGACAAGTGAAACACTGCCTTGACGTCCAGTCCCTCAAGTACTTCTACCTGAGCTTCTTCTGATACAGCTAGCAGTAACTCTTACATTATGTCCCGAGGTTCCAAGTTTACTACCTGTGACTGAGATGTTTATTTGTCCCCACTATTCTCTCTGACCTCCACAATTCCTGCCTGTATGATCTCATTGATTCCCGGATAAATATAGCATTGGTACAAACCATTGTGTGACTGTATAATCTGGAATCATAGAGTTGTCTTAAAATCTCAGAGAAAATTTGTACCCGTAGAAATTTCATTTATTCCCTGCGTCTAAAAACCCAGTGGTATCCTATGGAGTAAGCCTTTGAAGAAGTTCCATAAATTTCATCTGTAGGTCTTGAAATCAGTTTCATTGGAGTAAAAAAACCATTATCTTCAATTTCCGTATTCGGGAAATTTTTGTCTAAATAGCACATGGTCTTCGTTTTCTTCGAAAGTGTTACATATTGAATTCTCAATGATCAGAAGAAGCTCAGGATCTGGCTGTTCGGATGTCATCAGGATCTGATGTACCATCAGGATTTGGTATGTCATCAGCATTTGTATGACATTAGTATTTGAAGACAGTCAGCATTAGAGGATTTGTTCTATTCCTTAAAATGTGGAGCATATATCTGTTACGTCTGAGTTATAGGACTTTATCTGTTTAGTTTAAGATATGTATCAGTTTCAGTTAGTTTTTGATAATGCATATCTTAGATTAATCTGTTGTAGTTGTGTAGTATATAAACACAGTTTAGGTCATCACTGTTAGTCCCTTAACAATATAGCGAGAATTACAGAAGGGGGGTTGAATGGAATTATTGAACCTTTTTCTTGAAATAAAAATGTTTAGCTCGAATATAGATATACTGTTTTGATTGGCACAATGCGGAATAGAAATATAATGAATCAAAACATAAGTAATTAAAAACAAGAGTCTTTAAAAACTTTCTGGTGGATTTAAACAATTCCACCAGAGATATATATAATATATCGAGAGGACTCTGTGTACAAGAATGCTCACAGCTTCTTACAAATGAACTACTGAGTTTACAGGAAATGCTAAAGATTCTGCTTACAAAGATTTCTCTATTTTTGTGTTTCTCTCAGTTATCTCAGTTTTTTTTCTATTTGCTACTCTCTTGGTTTATATAATAACAAGATTACAAAGTCAAAAAGACTGAACAAATATAAAATCTAACAGTCTTAATCTTTGCTGCTTTTCGTCCTCTATTACCCAGTTAATGGGCTTCCACAATGTGTTTGTATACAACTCGACGGCTGTGTGTCAGCTTTCACTGTTCAACTGATGTTTGAATTCTTGATATGATCATCCGTCGACTTTCAGATCATCCGTCGATGACTTAATTGATCATCCATCGACTGCTATGTTAAACATCCGTTGATAGTCATTTGATCATCCGTCGAAGGCTTTGTTAATCGTCCGTCGATAGCTATTTTGGCACTTTACTTCATTTCACTTATACAGAATTACAAGACATTACTTATGTACAATTAATCAACCTATTCTGCATATCTAGTTAAAGTCAACATGACTTATATGCTACTACAGATTTTATACAAAGGTGCATACATCACTGTGCTACAAACTTATTGGTACATAAGCTACTCACTCGATGGATAATAAGTTAATCATCCGTCGGGACTAAAATGAGTTATCCGTCGGGACTATAATTCTTATCCGTCGAGTGCCACATTATTTCACTAAGTAACATCTACTTAGATGTTTTGTTTAAGTGATCATCAAGTACATAACATATTTACAACAATCTCCCCCAATTTATGTCTACTGGAATTGTAGCCATAAATTAAGAGATACTTGATGATAACAAAACATCCTAAACATATATCTTTAAAGATAAGTAGATAAAACTGAAAGTGCTTCAATTAAACAAAATGTACAAGGTTTGGCTCACAGTCAGTTCAAGATGCTCCTCTAGCCTGAGCAGGTTTTTCTAGTTCCTTGAAGGTCTGGATCTTCTTCCAAGCTTTCTGTTGTTTTCTTCAATTTGATTCTGGAGCTGCCTGTGGAATTCTAGTTCATCAGATTCTGAGAGATCTAGCATTTCTTGCATCTCCAAGAGAGTCTCATTGCTAGAGATACTCAATTGGTCTTCTAGTCTGAATAATCTTCTCACACCCTTGTCATCCATGAATTCCATCAGCCAGTAGGGCCTTTGATGCACTCTTCTCCTTGTGTATGGGATGATTAGAGTCTTTTGGAGTGCATATTTAGCTCTAACACTCCTCGGCTCTTCAATCTTCTTCAATACTAGTCTTCTTGCAGTTACATTGAACCCAAAGTTTTTCTTGAAGGATGAATAGACTTTGATCAACACAGCTTGGCTTTCTTGAAGTATCCTGTGAAGAGGCCACTGAATATCCCTTCCTCCTTTGTACTTGAACACCAACCTTTCATGTAGGTTTCTGTATGCATCAATTGCCCTTACTTCATCCAGTTCATCCAGATAAAGGTTTAGATCTGAGAATTCTTTGATGTCACACAAGTACAAGTAGTCTCCCCTGTTGACCTTAGGTTGAGCTTTAACTACTGACTTGGATTTGTGAGGTGACAACTTCACTTTCTTGACTGCCCTTGATTTTGTCCTTTTTGGCTTGGTAAGGATTGGCAAGTTGAAGTCAGGAATTGGTAATTTATCCCACTCTATTGGCTCATCCTTTGGCACAATAGGCTCTCCATGTATGTTCCTGTAGGGGTCCACCACCCTTATGTCTTCAAATACCACAGAGGGCTTTGATGCTTGAGTTTTAGCTGGTGTGGATTCCTTAGGAAATTAATCTTCCAATTCCTTGTCAACAACATCCAGTTTCCTTTTTGTTCTTCTAGCCAATTCTTTCTTTCTTGGGGATTTCTTCTGTTCTTCAATCTTCTTCTTTGATTCAGCAGCTTCAGATGGTTGAGAGGGAATTTGTTGAGAAGAGTTTACAGCCTGTAGCTTGGCCAAGATGACAATCTGCTCTTTCTTTTGTTTAGATTTCTTTGCATCTAGAGCAGCTTGCCTCTTTTCCTTCTTTAATCTTGCTTTCTCTTCTTTCTTTGCTTGAGCAAATTGTGGATGTCCAGCTACCACACAAATTTCCTTTCCATTTCTGAATATCTTAGCAATTCTCCTTTTTGAGGCTGAATCAGCTGGATCTTTATAGAAGACAATGGATCTTGATAGAAGCTTCTTTTCATCAGGCTTGGGTGTCTCATACACAGTGTCCAAGGGATTCTTCAAAGATGACTTTGGATAATTTGCCCTTGGTTTGAGAATTATTTCAGCCTTTTGTGATTTGATGCAGGAAGATTGTCCTTTCTCCAGATAGTTCATGCTCATCTCATTCACACTAATTGGCTTGACATGAGAGTGATGGATGGCTGACTTAACTGACTCCTTGAATAGTTTAAACTTTCTCTGAATTTCCTCATCAATCTTTTCCCAGTTGATTAAACTCAACTTTCCTTTTTCAAAAAGTTTCAAATTTGCTGCTGCTGCTTCAATTAGATCTATACCATCTGCAACTGGTGGCTTGGAGATAGTAATTAAAGGTACAATTAGTTTGTTGATTTGTACTTGAAGTTTCTCCCCCTCAGTTGGTCCTTTCTCCCCCTTACTTGATTCTCTCTCCCCCTTTTTATTATCATCAAGTTGAGGAGTTAGGCCTTGTGCTTTAGCCAGTTGCATGAGAAGATTTGTCTGAGTCTGTTAATTTTGAAGAAGAATAGCCACTGAATCTTCAATAACTTGAACTCTGTTTTCCAGCTTGGCTAGCTTCTCTTTAGAGTCTGATTCTCTCCTCAATCTTAGTAGTAGATCTTGCATGGTACCATATGGCATTACTGAATCCAGCTTCTCAGAGTTATAGGTCTTTAAGTCAGCTATATCTCTTTTCAATTCATCCACACTGAGATTCTGTCTTAAGTGTTGGATCTTCATTAGATGTAGAGAGTCTAGGTGAGCTTGAAGAATAGCCTTGGTACCAGCATCTGAAGTTTCCTGAAGGGCCTGTTGAATAGCCATTACTTGTTTGACCAAAGACACCTCAAATTGTCCTGGTGTAGATTCCTTTGCCCATGCCCATTCAGGTAAATATAAAGCAGAACTTGGGCCTTCAGCTCCCCCTAAGTTCATGCTTCCATCCAAAGAACCAGAGTCATCATCATTAGAATTTACTCCAAATTCTTCAGATGGCTCTCCAGCTTGAGAAGGCATTCTATTTACAGCAGCTTTATCTCTTTGAAGAGATTCTGTTGTGTGCACTAAATTCAAAGTCTGCTCTGCCTCCACATTGCCCTGAGCAGCCAATAATTGATAGGCTGACACAGGATGAGTAAAAGTGTCAGCATCCAAGGAAATGTTATCAATTTCAGCTTTGTAATGTTGCTGAAATTGTCTTTCCTTTTCAGCATCATCCACAATCATTGACTCACTAGCAATGGCTGGATCCATCCTTATTTCTCCTGTACCTGCCTTTCTCTCATAATCTCTCTTTTGTTGCATCAGGGTCTCACCATGGCTCCCCACCCTCACACCCTCACCTTCACCTACTAAGGTGGGACTCCTTTCACTCACTTTTGCCAATCCTGAATAAATGGATTGCTGAGATTCACTCTTTTCCTCTCCTTTTGCCTGGGAGCAACCCAGCCTCTCACTCAAAGCACTCTCCTCTCTCAGTCCTAAGAGTGACTGTATTACCATTAAATCTTCTGCACTAGAATAATTGAAGTTTAAAGTTGTGCAGAGACACTCGACGGATAAGTGATATCCATTGGGTGAGTGGTAAAGCTATCCGACGGATAACTGCTGTTAAGCTTATCCGTCGGGATACAATCACTACTCGACAGATGAGCAATATCTATCGAGAGAGTAGAAATGAATGAGGTGGGAAGAGAAACTATTGTTGACTCTGTGTTGATTGAAGTTATTTGAGTCACAGATGTCACAATAGTATCTGAAAGAATTGGCAAGTGAGCCAACAAATCATCTAAAAGATGATGCTCACTTGCACTAGATTTTGGCTTCCCCAACAGAGTTAAAGAAGGGGAATCAGGAATTGAAGTGTTTATCATATCCACTTCCAGTGAGTTAGTTGGTGAGTATGGTGTTTCAGTAGCTTCTATTATAAGAGATTTTGGCTGTGACTCCACATTTATTGGAGCCACATCAATCTGAATTTGAGAAAGTGCAGGGACTGTGTCTTTAGCACCAGTTTGCACTGTGTGTGTGCTGTAACACCCCCAAATCCGGGGTCGGGGATCCGGGTTGTCACGAGTTCCATTTCCCTTAATAACACCCAATCTTAATAATTAATCAACTATTCTGTACTGTGACCCCACAATAAACACACACACCACAAGTTATAGTCTCAGAGATGATCATCCAAAAATAATCACAAGTCGTTTTATTCCACAATTACATGCCAATACACCTTAAACAGGTTTCTGAATAAATTTACATTTCTCTGCCATTATTACAACTCATAATATACATAATCTGATACATCAAAAGTTGAAAGCCTAGCCTATTGGTAGTTCCTACCTCAGCTACAGCGACATCAACGCCTATAGGAAACTGCGAAACGTTTCCTATCCGCTCGCGAATTGGGAGCTTGGTCCTGTTCATCTTGCCTATCTGATGTTGTGTGATGAAAGAAGAAAGCAAGGGTGAGCAGCAAGCCCACCAAAATAATATGTATAATGATTAACAATATATGAGCCTTCTCATAGTACTCATGAAAGTCTTGGTCAAAAGAAATGAACCAAGTTGATATCTTAATGCGATGAAGTCACAAAACATTCAGTATATATATATACATATATACTTTTCAAAATATTGGAAGTCATCTTCCATGCATAATACACACAGAGTTCCAGTGTATAACTGTATAAAAATATCGTTACAAGGTGATCTCATATATCTAACCTTGTCTCAACGTTTTTCTGAAAATCTTTGTCATGCATAAGATAATCATTTACTAGATATAAGTTTAAAAGATGAAGTTACAAGATACTCCAATATACTTATATCTTTTCCAAATACTACTTGAACTATCACCATTCAAGTTATAATTGGTTTCCAAAGTTCATCACATAGATGAGACTACAAGACCAGATTTGAATAGATTAAATCTTTAAAATATCATCAAAATAAAATGAAGTTACGAGATACTTCATTTGATCCAAACATCATTTTGAAAACTTGACCCTGCCAACACTCAACAATCGCCCAACCGTAGCCTTTCTATCGAAGTGCTCTGGGTAGTGTTGCAGAAATATCCAATTGGATGATGAACTCATTACGGGAGTTTGCCGCGCCAGAAAGACCACTTACGATGATCAGTCGTAGTAGTGCAACCCCACAATTTTCTACATGTAGAGGAGAACCTGTCGAATTTACTTGTCAACCGAACACTGAAATCCTAAGGAATGGACCGCCTTAGCGGAACTTCCAGGCCATTTGGGCCAATATAATAAGGCTGGGCCGGCGCCACTCGACCACTTACGCCACTCCTAGTTCAGATGAAATCCATGACTCTGAAACGTAAAGCTCGTCCCCACTTTCCCCAAGTAGAAACTTGTTGATACGGCTCCACCAAAAAGTCGTATCTAGTTGGAAAGGAAAACTCACCGATATTTCCCAGGCGATGCCTGTTAATGGATTAACTTGTTCCAAGAATTTTACTTCCCGAGTATTGGGTAAGTAATCAAAAACTCTTTTATCAAGACAGCAACCTTTTTGCGAATATAAAACACACCACAGAGCCGGATCCCTCAGGTTTTGAGCGAGTATTTAAATCCCCTTCGAAAGGAGGATCTTAAATATAAAAATGAGTTTTGGGATCCGCTCTAACTTTTAAAATCATTTCGAAGACTCGCAAAACATTTTTAAGAATGTTTGGAGTAATGCTGATTTAATAAAATAAATCAGTCCTAATATATTAGAAAATATTTGAATATTATTATTTAAATAATATTCCCATAAAGAATAATCTTTATAAAAATAATTGAAGTATAAGTTTTAAAACTTATACTTGAAATGAATATTAAATAACCAAAGATATACCTATACGAAAGTACTATCTTTATTTGAATAATCAAAAGTGAGTTTGATTATCGACACCTTATTCTTTAATAAAATAAAGAATATATCTCAGCAAATAATCGGAGTCATAGATCCTCAAATGAATATTCAAATAATATTCAATAAATAAAATAAGCTGAGTCATAAGCCCTCGAATGAATATTCGAAATAATATTCAATAATAAAATAAAGGAGTCATAAGTCCTCGGATGAATATTCGAAATAATATTCAATAATAAAATAAAGGAGTCATAAGTCCTCGGATGAATATTCGAAATAATATTCAATAATAAAATAAAGTTATCGAATAAACCTTATTCGATTAATAGTTTTGAAAACTATAACCATATATATATATAAATATATATATATAAAATCTACTCGGGATCCTCGACTCCCGGTTTTAGAAAATGTTTTCACCTTTGGGTCCCTATACTAAGGGTATATGCAAATTACTGCTATTCTCTAGCATAGGTATTATCAACTGAACCAACAGATATATATGGCAAGAATACGAAACAGGCATGCATATATATACCATATCAGCATGCTTCAATATATCGCAACATTTGCTAATTAACCAACATGCATCTATCACAAGATAATGCATATACATATATACATCACAACAACAGTATAACGGGTAGAAAACTTGCCTGAGTGCTCCCGGATAGACTTAAGCTTAGAGTGGGTCCGATAACCTATGAACAACAACATAAGTCGGAATTAAACCCCGGTCGCTTAAGAAACTAGACTTTAACCATTTTGAGTCCTAAAGTTCGCTTTCGCGCTTAACAATTTACTTAAGTCACTCGAGTACCCTCGGCTCCACCATTTTTAATAATTTAACCATTACGAGTTTTAAGGCAATTCCTTCGCGGGTATCTTACCAACTGCCTATTACACCTTACATAAATGTTTCATACTTCAATTAGTCCTTTAAGGTCTTTAACCTATGTTTCAAAGTAAGGCGAGGGGAAAAGTTTCATTCGCGAAACGCCGTTACTTAAAATGGTCGTTTCTCCTGAACCGTACATCGAAATCAAACGAACTACATATCAAAATGAAGCTTGTAACATGAGCTATCTAAACATGGCAATGGTCAACATCTAGCAGGGGGTTCTCGGGTCCTAATGTTATGAACAAAAGCAGTCTAAAGTAAATCGGACATTACGACAACTATGTTTATGCGATTTCCCAAATTTAAACCATTTCAAAACCATCACAATTCAACCCCAATTCACAACCCAATCAAACCTCCATCTAAACTACATTACAATAGCCCCAAATCAACTCATTATAATCAATCTACTTAATCCAAAAACTTGAATTTAAACTATACTACATTCTTTAACCAAATCATAAGATTTCAACAAACCAATCACCACCATTCCAACCCAAACTCTTAAACAAAAAAGTTTCAAGCTACTCTTTACCCTCACAACCATAATCAACCTAATATACAAATTAAAGCTAGGGTTTGGAGATGATATACCTTCCTTGAAGTGGTGGGAGTAGCTAGGAAGCCTTAAGAAGCCTTGAGAAGTCTTAGGGATGCTTGGATCTTAAAGGAAAGCAAGAAAAATCAAGTTAAAAACTTTGAAATCACTATTCATTGTCTTCTTCATTGATTTCTTGAAGAAGATTGAGAAATAATTGAAGGCTTAAACTCATAAGATAGTCATAACTATGCATAAGGATGACTAGGGAATTATCTTACCAATTTAGGAAGCCTTGATCTTGAGTTTTGAAAATTCTTCCCTTTAAAGTTAAAAAAAAGCCGAGAGCAAGCCTTGGTGATGAAGAATAAAATTTTGTTTTGATGAGAAATGATTTGTTTGGCTTGGTGGATGAAATTAGATTTGTTTTATTTTAGGTTAATTACCAATTTAACCTTGGTTTTGTGTGGTTAACAATCCACCACATTTCCTTCCTTCTTATGTCATGCTTGTATCACTTTATGATGTCATCATCCCTCCTTTGTCCTCTTTCTATTGGTTGGATGACATCATCCCCACTAATCTCTTTGATTAGCTTCTAATTGTTTGCCTAATGACCGCTGCTCTGTTATACGGTTCGCTTAACTTTCGTTTTCATTTATCGTTTGAGGGATCATACCCGGGATCTTATTACTTAGGTTCCCTTAACCTTTCTCAATATATTATATTCCTTTTATGATCCTCTCTTATAATCCTTTAATTTAAATCCTTCTTATCTTGTTACCTTATACTCAATTCTTTTCGTATCTAGTGGATTTCCGGGAAAAATCAAAGTGTTCGGAATTGGATTCTGACGATCTTTACATACACTTATATACCATATAGAGTACTAATAAAATCTCAGAATATCCATACCAGAACCCCTACATAGTGTGGCATGAAAAGTTTTCTCATTCAGCATAATCTGCAAAATCATTATTCATGTGGGTTTCAAAAATTTCCAAAAATTGGGGTTATTACATGTGCCCAGTGCATCCCCAGTTGTTTTAGCTTTCTTCTTTCTTGTGTAAGTTTGGGGTGAGCTTGTGTCCCTAACCCTTTTGGCCTGTGCTCTTGGCTGAGAGCTTTGTTCAATAGCCACATCCTTTTGGGAGGATGCAGCTAGAAGTGAGCTTCTGTCCTTTTTAAGCATTGCAGTTTGTTGGGAAACTGCAGTGTGGCTAGGCTGGGATTCACTCAACTCTCCAACCTTATTCTTAGGGTTTCTTTGATGTTCACCCATTCCCTCACCTAACTGACCCTCCTTCACACTCCCCTCTTTGGCTTTGGTAGATTTTTCAACTGGTACCTTTTGAGAGATACCAGAGGGGGTTTTCTTTGACTTGGATTTAGAAATTGTAGTTGATTTGGCAGCTTTGGTAGGCAACTGTTTGGTCTTTGTCACAGTTGCCATAGCTACTCCTGAACTCAAAAAAATTGAGAAGATTGGAATAGTTGAGGGTATGGATGAACTTACCTCACTTACTTGAGGTGTCTGCATTACAGGAAAGTAGAACATTGGCACATCCCTATGATGGTTGGCTCTGTTCAAATCTGCAATGATTCTTCTCTCTTGAACCCAACAAGCTAATTTGTTGTTTGGGTTCTCAAGTACAATCTCTTGACAAAGATGGTTAGCCAATATCATGAAAAATCTAGCATAATATACATTCTTTCCCCTTTTGGCTAACTCACCTAGTTTAAAACCTAACTCATACAAGACAAGGTCACTGAAATTGTAAAATTTATCTGTAACTAGCATGTATAGCATATTAAGCATGGAAATGTTCAAAGAATCAAAATTACTGACTTTTCCAGAGAAAACTTTAGTCACAACATCACACATGAAACTCCATTCCTTCCTAAGACCTAATCTTCTAATCTCACTTAGCTTATTAGTCGGAAGTGCATAATGCATGGAATTAAGCATATTGATAATATTAGTGTCAGTGTGTGGTGAAGTTACATTATCATCATGAATTTTGAAACATGCTTTTATCACATCACTATTGATACAGAACTCATTACCTTTGATAGTTAGAGTGATGGTTTTGTCAGTAGAGTTGTAGTTTGCAGTGGTCCACATCTCTTCAACAACTTCACAGTAAACTGTGGGTGATTCAAGCATGGCATAACTTAACTTACAGTTCTTCACGAAGTCCATCATCTTGTGATAGTCTTCTGATTGCTGAATACCCTTATTGACCAAAACAGTGAAGTTGTTCTTCTCATAAATGAACCCAGTCTGAGACATGATCTTTACTACAGGTGCCATTGTTAGAGAATGAAAGCTTGAACAGAAAGAGGATATTTGCTTGAGAGAGAATAAAATAAAAGCAGTTGAATTTGAGAATGATAAAAGAAAATAATTGGAATGAAATAAGCTTTTATACTCCCTCAAAAACAACGGATGAAAATAATAAAGAAAAGTAAATTACCCAATAGAAATTTCCTAAAATAGCCGTTTAAAAATAAACTGTAAAAATTCCACCCATTATCCGTCGTATAATACTTACAAACTGTAAGTATACTCGATGGATAATGTTCAGGGAATTAACGGTTAAGATCTAGAAAATTCGACGGATGAGGATAAACTGTTATCCGTCGAGTTTTAAAAGATTCCAGAAAAGTAATTGACTTTTATTTGCACATTGTATATCGACGGATGATTTAACTCGATGGATAATGGTCATCCGTCGAGATGCAAATTTTGACTTAGCCAAAATTTCATCCATGACTGAAAAATCAGTTAAATTTCTGGCTACATTTCAACTTGCAAAATAACTCAGATAGATTCAAGAGTAATTAAGCATACCTAACTCACTTACCAACCTAGAAAAGGTGGATTCATCCAGTGGCTTGGTAAATATATTTTCAAGTTGCTTCTCACTTGGAACAAAATGTAACTCTACAGTACCATTCATTACATGTTCCCTTATGAAATGGTACTTGATGTCTATGTGCTTTGTCCTTGAATGTTGCACTGGATTCTCAGTGATGGCAATTGCACTTGTGTTATCACAGAAAATAGGAATCCTCTCAACTTGCAAACCATAGTCTAGCAATTGATTTTTCATCCATAAAATCTGTGCACAGCAACTGCCAGTAGCAATATATTCAGCTTCAGCTGTAGAGGTAGAAACTGAATTTTGCTTTTTACTGAACCAGGACACAAGCTTGTGTCCTAGAAATTGACAAGTTCCTGTTGTGCTTTTTCTGTCAATTCTGCAACCTGCATAGTCTGCATCTGAATAACCAGTTAGATCAAAACCAGAATCTCTAGGATACCAAATGCCAAGTTTTGGTGTTCCCTTGAGATAACTGAAAATTCTCTTAATAGCTATCAAGTGAGACTCTCTAGGGTCAGCCTGAAATCTAGCACATAAACATGTAGCAAACATTATATCTGGCCTACTAGTTGTTAAGTACAGAAGTGCGCCAACCATGCCTCTATAGCTTGAAATATCCACAGACTTTTCAGTAGTGTTTAGTTCAAGCTTAGTTGCAGTGGCCATGGGAGTTTTTGCAGATGTGCAATCAATTAGATCAAACTTCTTTAAAAGATCAAAAATATATTTAGTTTGACTAATGAATATTCCATCACTAACTTGCTTAACTTGTAAACCAAGAAAGTAAGTTAGTTCTCCCATCATACTCATTTCATACTTACTTTGCATCAGTTTGGCAAACTTTTTACAAAGTTTCTCATCTGTAGAGCCAAAAATAATATCATCTACATAAATTTGAACAAGTATGCTAGAGCCATTAACATTTCTGAAAAATAAAGTTTTATCTACAGTACCTCTTGTGAAGTGATTTTCCAAAAGGAACTTTGATAAAGTGTCATACCAGGCTCTAGGTGCTTGCTTTAGTCCATAAAGTGCTTTCAGTAGATAATAGACATACTCTGGAAAATTTGGATCTTCATGTTGGATTTTAAATGCAGCGGGGGCATGGCAAAACACTTTTACACATATAAAATCCAAATAAAAGCATATAAATCGTGAATAAAAATTCGAGGGATCGAATCTAACCTTTTAAAATAATTCGGAGACAACGATTAGAGATCCTTAGCAGTTGCTCCTCAAGTGTGAAGCACTCCACCGGTATCCACCAAGAAAACGATGTTAAGGAGGAGGAAGGAGGTGGAGAGAATTGGGTTTTCCAAACTTTTTGGGTTTTCGGGTTTCGATGTGGGTTAGAATAAAATAGGGTCTATAATAGTGTATTTATAGGCAAAATTTTCAGCTGAAATTTTCCCATAAATATTATTATTATTATCCCATTTATTATTCTTATTAATAATTAAAACACCTTTTAATTATTAATCCTTTTTCTAAACACTTTAGAAATAATTCTCTCTCTTGATTTAATTTCCAAAAATTAAATACTTTAATTAATAATATTAAGAACTTTTCTTAATTAATTTATAATCAATTAAATCTCATTTAATCAATTATTAAATTTTCCAATTAATTATTTATTTCATAAATAAATAATTATCAGCCATTATTAATTAATTCCTCCACCATTAAATCATTCTCCTTTTATGGTGTGACCCTGTAGGTTCAATATTAAGCCGGTAGTAGAAATAAATAATAATAAAACGATTTTATCATTATTTATATAAATTCTCTAATTTATTAAATATGATTAATTAATTAATCACATTTATTCTACATCGTGAGGGATACTTCTCAGCATATCGCGACTATCCGGATAATATGAATTGACTGCTTAGAATACCAAGAACCTATTCAGTATATAGTTACCGTACAATAAACTCCTTCTACCCTACAATGTCCCGATTAAATACAAGGCATGGATCTCGTGTCAAGCCTATCTAATTTAATCACTTGCTTACCATTTACTATGCGTAGTTCTATGCAAATTAGAAACTCCTTTCTAATTTCATTCACACTAGCCAGAGATTCCTGAACTAGCATAAGTGGATCAGCCTTGAACATTCGTTTCCTTCACTGGAAGGGGTAGATCCTTTATTGATCATACACTATCTTCGTGTACAAATTCCTATACCCAGAAGAGCCCTAATAATTGTCCCTGGAGACTAAGAACTAAACCAAAGCATAGTTCAGTGTACACAAGATGACTATGATGACCTCAAGTCTAAGGATACTTGTACAACTATCACTACGTGAACAACTGCTGACACGTGAGTGAACTCCATCAGTTGTTCAGCTGGGCGAGTCATGTTCAGTGAACTTATTCTATAATAAGCACCTACATACTAGCTATAGTGTCACCACACAAATGTCTATGAGAACAGACATCCTTCATAATGAAGCAAGCATAGTATGTACCGATCTTTGCGGATTATTAATTACCAGTTAGTAATCCTATGACCAGGAACTATTTAAGTTTAGAGTTATCATCTTTTTAGGTCTCACTATTATGATCTCATCATAATCCATAAAAAGTTTTACTCTAAACTATGGTATATCTTATTTAAACACTTAAATAGATAAAGCCCGTAATAAAAACAAAACAAGTATTTTATTAATATCAATGAAATCAAAACAGATTACATAAAATTTATTCCTAAATCCTCATACATGATTGGACTTAGGACATATTCCTTTCAATCTCCCACTTGTACTAAAGCCAATCACTCTGGTATCTAATACCCATCTTATCTTTATGACGATCAAAGTGACTTTCATAAAGTAGCTTTGTGAGTGGGTCTTCTATGTTGTTATGTGTGTCAACTCTAATTCAATACAATACAAGAAATGTTACCACGCTCCCACTAACCCTTTTGTAGACGCATGGTTCATCTTCATTTTTGATAAAATCAAACTCTTTGATTGTCTCATCAAAACGTATGTTCCATCTACGAGAAGCTTGCTTTAAACCACTTATGGTTCGCAACAGCTTACACACTAGGTTTTCATTTCTCTTGGAAAGAAAACCATCTGGCTAATTGTCAGATCTCATAGTCGTAGTAAGCAGCAATCGCAAGCAAAATCCGAACTGATTTTAACAGGGCTACAGGTAAAATGTTTCATCAAAGTCAATCCATTGCCTTTGTTTGAATTCTTTTGCCACAAGCATGGCCTTATAGGTCTCCACCTGGCCATCTGCTATAATATATCTTATGTATACCATATACATAGATTCCATTCTGGATTTCATGGCACTATGCCATTTCTCTGAGTCAACACTACTCATAGCCTCATTATAGGTCACAGGGTCGTCATGATCAATGATCAACAACTCATTGTCATTCTCAATAACAAGGCCATCTTACCTCTCAGGTTGGCGAGACACTCTCCCTGATCTATGAATGGGCTGTTCCACAAAAGGTTGTTCAGTCAGAACAGGTGTTTCCACTCAATCTGTAGTAGTTTGTGCTTCTTGAACTTCATCAAGTTCAATTTTTCTCCCACTGTTTCCTTCAAGGATAAACTCCTTTTCCAAGAAGGTAGCATGTCTGGAGACAAACACCCGATGATCGGTGTAAAAGTAATACCCTAAAGTCTCTTTAGGATATCCCACAAAACTACATTTTACGGATCGATATTCCAGCTTATCTGGGTCAACTTACTTGACATAAGCTGGACATCCCCAAATCTTAACATGTTTAAGACTCGGTTTCCTTTCTTTCCATATCTCATACAGAGTTTGAGGAACAGATTTTGGAAGGCACCTTATTCAGTAAATATGCTGAGGTTTCCAATACATAACCCCATAGGAATACTGGAAGATTTGCATAGCTCATCATGGACCGAACTATGTCTAACAAAGTTCGATTTCTCCTTTCGGATACTAATCTGGAGGAGTCCACTGGGAGACTATACCATTTACTTTGAGATAATCCAGAAACTCTCCGTTCAAGTATTCACCACCTCGATCTAATCGAAGAGTTATAATACTATGTTTAGTTGTTTCTCCACTTCATACTTATATTCTTTGAACTTTTCAAAGGCCTCAGACTTGTGTTTCATCAAACACATATCCGAATCCAGATCTATCATCTATGAAAGTAATGAAGTATGAAAATCCACCCATGGCTTGCATAGACATTGGTCCCCATACATCTGTGTGTACCATTCCTAGCAAATTTGCAGCCCTCTCTCCATGTCTACTAAATGGAGACTGCAGTGCCACTATGAAGTGAGATTTTCATCATCCCTTTTCTTTTATTAGTTTGTTCAATCTGAAGTAAATTATGTCACATTTATACAGACCATTATTTAAAGTACCACGTCCATAAAGAATATTATCTCTAAGAATAGAACATTCATTATTCTCAATAATAAATGAAAATCGAGCCAAGTCTAACATGGGAATAATATTCCTCACAATCGAGGGAACAAAATAACACTTATTTAAAACAATAGTCTTGCCCGTAGGCATATGTAAATGAAATGATTCTACATCTTCAGCAGCAACTCTTGCTCCATTTCCATCGATAGAATCACCTCCTCTTCCTCAAGAGTCCTACTTCTCCTTGGTCCCTGCAACGAATTGCAGATGTCAGAACCATAGGCGGTATCTAATACCCAAGTAGAAATTTGGCTTAATAACATATTCACTTCTATCATGAACATACCTGAATCAGAAGCGGTAGTCTCACTACCCTTCTTCTTCTTCAATTCTGTAAGGTAAACCTTGCAGTTACTCTTCCAGTGCCCCACCTTGTTACAGTAAAAGCAAACAACTTTGCTCTTGGGGTCTTCAGCTATTGGTGGAACCGGCATTTTCTCACCTACTTTCTTCTTCTTGGAAGAATTCCTCTTCCTTTTCTTAGGATTGGAACCTTCACCAATTAGAAGAACAGAACTCTTCTTAGGGGGAAAATTCGATTCCGCAGTCTTCAACATGTTGTGGAGTTCAGGCAGGCTGACATCCAACTTATTCATGTGAAAGTTCACAACAAACTGCGAGAACGAACTCGAAAGCGATTGAAAGACCAAGTCTTGGCTCAGCTCCCCATCCATGGCAAAACCAAGTTGTCCAAGACGTTCGATCAAATTGATCATCTTAAGTACATGGTCATTCACAGATGATCCCTCAGACATCTTACAACCGAACAGCTCCTTCGATATCTCATATCGAGCTGTCCTCCCTGCCACATCATACAACTCTTGTAGATGCATGAGAATAGTGTGAGCATCCATATGCTCATGTTGCTTCTGTAGCTCAATGTTCATGGAAGCTAGCATGATGCATTGAGCAACATTTGCATCATCTATCCACTTACGATACACAACATGTTCATCATTATGTGCATCACTAGCAGGTTTAGTAGGCTTAGGTGAGTCAATCACGTATTCCAGCTTCTCAATCCTGAGAACAATTCTCAAGTTTCGAAGCCAGTCAGCATAATTAGGACCAGTCAACTTGTGAGCATCTAGTATGCTTCTGAGTGATAGTGCAGAAGACATAACGTACAAAGTAAATCTGTAAATGATAAACACATAACAACACTTAGAAAATATTCAATTTCATTTTAAAACACTATATGAATCGGGTCTTTATTCATAAGTGGCTCCCACTAGTTTATCTAATTTATTCAACCCCCTACGTGAAAAATTAAGCATTCATAATGCTAGTGGGAATAGGGATCCTACATTTCATTACACAATCCCGATTGTGGCACGAAACGCCATGTAATGTTCAATAGGCAGACAACTCTTGTCAATTACATCTAATGTTATTCCATAATCAAACTTTAGCCTCTTGAATAATTGAGTCACGGCTGTGGCACGATAAACTCAATATTCTAAGTCAAGTCTAACCCAACATTCCGTACAATTGAATCAGTCCCCAAAGGCCCACGGCTGTGGCACGTAACGACCTTTAGATTCTTATTCAATGTACACATCTCTATGTAATAGACAAGTATTTCTTATTTCGAAATCAAAGCCCTCGGCTGTGGTACGAAACGACAATGATTCAAAAATAAGAACTACTTTCTACCATGTTGGAAGGCTATGACCGACACAAGCCCGTTGTGTCATTGGCCAATTACTACTTGATATTATTTAATTTTAGAGGGATTATATTACGTTACAATCATAATCATATTATAAAGAGATTCTTCCTTTTAAATTAAATATTTCAAATCAATAATCAGATGATTCCCAGATCGGGTGGAGCATTGTCAAGAGGCGTCACTTAATAACCCTTTCTTACAGATAGAAATCTGTTGTTGACAGAATCATCCTTTCTCTCATATCGAAAATTCATATTCAATTACGTGTTTCACAAACACAAGAATCTCATGATTGTATTCATAATATTGTTATTAAGGTTATGAAACTATTTCATTATACTAGGTTGTCTAACAAGCGCCTTATGTTCATTTAAGTTCACCTAAATCTATCATCGCATGATAAACTAAGCATATATCACATATATCAACATGAATAAACATCAAGGTAGGCATGTTACATCATCTAGCACATTAGTCTAAGCATTATACATCTCTATGTATCACATGAAGCATTTAAAATCAATTCAAACGATCAAAAACAGCTTTAAAACACTTCATGGAATATAAACAGTTCAAAACTTTTATATAAACTAAAATTGATCAATTCATTAGATCCGTCTCGGAAAAACGAATCCAACGGTATATTGCACGCCCAAAACGGAGTTACGAAACTCCCAGAAAATCAATTTTAATGTAAACAGTCGGGCTGTAACGCATTACAGGAACGCGTGACAAGCCCTGTAACGCATTTCGGTGATGCGTTACACACCTTTTAAGCCATTTAAGAGGTGTAACGCATTCCGTGAATGTGCCACAGGTGTGTAACGCATTCCCGGAATGCGTGACACCCCTTATTTATTTATTTTTTCAGCAGCCGTCAACAGCTTCTCCTCGAACTGCGCGCAGCCGTCCCTGACTTTTTCTTCCGTGCAACACAGCAGACAGCCACAGAGATGCAGACAGTAGTACAGATATATACAAACATATATATATATATATACTTTATATACATATATTTATACTTATTTAATTACGAATTTAATTACAAGAACTTCAAAAATTCATAATAAAAAATCTATACATCATAAAATTATGAAAAAAATACCCAGACGATCTACAACACTTGTAGAACCCAGATCAACATTCAAAATTATTCTGAGAAACAATTTCTCATCAGGCAAAATTAATCCATGATATAACTTGTAAAAATCATAATTAATTCATACAAGCACATAAAATTCTGAAATTTTTACTACATATCTATATGCATACAACCTATGCTCTGATACCATTGTTGGATTTTAAACGCAGCGGGGGCATGGCAAAACACTTTTACACATATAAAATCTAAATAAAAGCATATAAATCGTGAATAAAAATTCGAAGGATCGAATCTAACCTTTTAAAATAATTCGGAGACAACGATCAGAGATCCTTAGCAGTTGCTCCTCAAGTGTGAAGCACTCCACCGGTATCCACCAAGAAAACGATGTTAAGGAGGAGGAAGGAGGTGGAGAGAATTGGGTTTTCCAAACTTTTTGGGTTTTCGGGTTTCGATGTGGGTTAGAATAAAATAGGGTCTATAATAGTGTATTTATAGGAAAAAATTTCAGCTGAAATTTTCCCATAAATATTATTATTATCCAATTTATTATTCTTATTAATAATTAAAACACCTTTTAATTATTAATCCTTTTTCTAAACACTTTAGAAATAATTCTCTCTCTTGATTTAATTTCCAAAAATTAAATCCTTTAATTAATAATATTAAGAACTTTTCTTAATTAATTTATAATCAATTAAATCTCATTTAATCAATTATTAAATTTTCCAATTAATTATTTATTTCATAAATAAATAATTATCAGCCATTATTAATTAATTCCTCCACCATTAAATCATTCTCCTTTTATGGTGTGACCCTGTAGGTTCAATATTAAGCCGGTAGTAGAAATAAATAATAATAAAACTATTTTATCATTATTTATATAAATTCTCTAATTTATTAAATATGATTAATTAATTAATCACATTTATTCTACATCGTGAGGGATACTTCTCAGCATATCGCGACTATCCGGATAATATGAATTCACTGCTTAGAATACCAAGAACCTATTCAGTGAATAGTTACTGTACAATAAACTCCTTCTACCCTACAATGTCCCGATTAAATACAAGGCATGGATCTCGTGTCAAGCCTATCTAATTTAATCACTTGCTTACCATTTACTATGTGTAGTTCTATGCAAATTAGAAACTCTTTTCTAATTTCATTCACTCTGGCCAGAGATTCCTGAACTAGCATAAGTGGATCAGCCTTGAACATTCGCTTCCTTCACTGGAAGGGGTAGATCCTTTATTGATCATACACTATCTTCGTGTACAAATTCCTATACCCTGAAGAGCCCTAATAATTGTCCCTGGAGACTAAGAACTAAACCAAAGCATAGTTCAGTGTACACAAGATGACTATGATGACCTCAAGTCTAAGGATACTTGTACAACTATCACTACGTGAACAACTGCTGACACGTGAGTGAACTCCATCAGTTGTTCAGCTGGGCGAGTCATGTTCAGTGAACTTATTCTATAATAAGCACCTACATACTAGCTATAGTGTCACCACACAAATATCTATGAGAACAGACATCCTTCATAATGAAGCAAGCATAGTATGTACCGATCTTTGCGGATTATTAATTACCAGTTAGTAATCCTATGACCAGGAACTATTTAAGTTTAGAGTTATCATCTTTTTAGGTCTCACTATTATGATCTCATCATAATCCATAAAAAGCTTTACTCTAAACTATGGTATATCTTATTTAAACACTTAAATAGATAAAGCCCGTAATAAAAACAAAACAAGTCTTTTATTAATATCAATGAAATCAAAACAGATTACATAAAAGTTATTCCTAAATCCTCATACATGATTGGACTTAGGACATATTCCTTTCACTTCAAAGCCAGGAGGTTGACTAACATACACTTCTTCCTCCAAATCTCCATTCAGAAAGGCACTTTTGACATCCATTTGATAGACCTTGAATTTGGCATGGGCTACATAGGCTAAGAAGATTCTGATGGCTTCAAGTCTTGCAACAGGAGCCAATGTTTCATCAAAATCTATTCCTTCTTGCTGGCAATAGCCTTTAGCAACCAATCTGGCTTTGTTCCTTACTACTATGCCATTTTCATCCATCTTGTTTCTGAATACCCATTTGGTGTCTATTGGATTCTTTCCTTTAGGCTTGGGTACCAGCTTCCAGACTTTATTCCTTTCAAATTGGTTTAGCTCCTCCTGCATAGCTAAAATCCAATCAGGATCCAACAAAGCTTCTTCTACCTTCTTTGGTTCTTCCTTTGACAGAAAGCTGTTGTATAGATATTCTTCCTGAGTTGCTCTTCTTGTTTGAACTCTAGAAGAAACATCACCAATAATTAGTTCAAAGGGGTGATCTTTTGTCCATTTCCTTGGTTGAGGTAGATTAGCTCTAAATGAAGAGACCTCAATGTTGTCTTGATGTGTGATTGAGTTTTGATTGCTAGAAACTCCCCCTGAGTTTGTGGATCTTTGATTAGAGAAAGGGGTACTTTCTATGGGTGACCTTCCTTGATCTCCTGCTCCTTTAGATAACCCGACGGATGGTGAATTTTGAGTACCGACTGATGAGGCAGGTTATCTTCCGACGGATAACACAGATTGCCTTCCGACGGATGAAGCATTATATAACTCGACGGATGTTGAGTTATGTGCTTCATTGGTGGTAGATTTGTCTGCATTATCCTTAGACACTGTTTCTTGATCACTCTCATCATCACTTTCATCACTGACCATCTCAACATTGTCGAATTTAAGGCTCTCATGGTAATCTCCATCTTTTAGTTCTTCAATCTTTTTATCATCAAACACAACATGTATAGATTCGACAACAATGTTGGTTCTTAGATTGTAGACTCTATATGCTTTACCAACAGCATATCCAACAAAAATTCCTTCATCTGCTTTAGCATCAAACTTCCCATTTTGATCAGTTTGATTTCTCAGAATATAGCATTTACAGCCAAAGACATGAAGAAAATTTAGAGTTGGCTTCTTGTTCTTGAATAATTGATAAGGTGTCATGCATCTTGCTTGATTAATCAGAGAGATGTTCAGAGTATAGCATGCAGTATTTACAGCTTCAGCCCAGAAATATGTTAGTAATTTTGATTCTTCAAGCATTGTCCTTGCAGCTTCAATAAGAGATCTATTCTTTCTTTCCACTACTCCATTCTGTTGTGGAGTCCTTGCTGCTGAAAACTCATGCAAGATCCCATTTTCTTCACAAAATGCTCTCATGACATGGTTCTTAAACTCAGTTCCATTGTCACTCCTGATTCTTCTTACTTTGAAATCAGGATGATTGTTAACTTGCCTTATGTGATTGATGATGATTTCACTAGCCTCATCTTTAGAATTTAGGAAATATGTCCAAGAGAACTTTGAGAAATCATCTACAATTACTAGGCAAAATCTTTTCTTTGAAATTGACAATACATTGACTGGTCCAAACAAATCCATGTGAAGCAGTTGCAGAGGCTCTTCAATTGCTGAATCAAGTTTCTTCCTGAATGATGCTTTGATCTGCTTCGCTTTTTGGCAGGCATCACACAGTCCATCCTTTGTAAACTCCACTAGAGGAATGCCTCTAACTAGCTCTTTCTTTACCAGCTCATTCATGGTCTTGAAGTTTAAATGGGATAGCTTCTTGTGCCATAGCCAACTTTTATCTTGACTTGCTTTACTGAGAAGACAAGTTACAGATTCTGCTTTAGTTGAGTTGAAGTCAGCTAGATACACATTTCCTCTTCTTACACCAGTGAGAACCACTTTGTTGTTTTGATTGTTAGTCACAACACAGGCTTCTTTGTTGAAGGTTACTGAGTTGCCTTTGTCACAAAGCTGGCTGATACTCAACAAATTGTGTTTGAGACCATCCACTAAGGCAACCTCTTCAATGATGACATTGTCCTTTGAAATCAAGCCATATCCCACAGTATAACCTTTGTTGTCATCTCCAAAAGTAATACTTGGGCCAGCTCTCTCCTTAAACTCTGTGAGCAGGGTAGAATCACCAGTCATGTGTCTTGAACAGCCACTATCCAAGTACCAAAGATTCTTTCTGTTTCCCTGCACACATCAAAATCAAATCAAGTTGATTTTGGTACCCAAGTTTCCTTGGGTCCTGCCTTGTTAGCTTTCCTCTTCTGTTTCTTAGGTCTTATCTCATTTTGGTACCCAAGTTTCCTTGGGTTGTACCTTTGAAACCACTAAATGCAACAGAATTTTCATTCATGTTATGGCTAACAGGAAATGGCATACTTGGTGTAAACATGTTATTCCGGTAAGGCATGTTAAATGGCATTTGAGGAATATTGTATGCAGCATAATATGGATTAGGTGCAAATGGCATATTAGCAAACTATGCATTCATATTCTGTGTAGGCATAACATTAACAGGCATGGGAGGCATTGCATTCATGTTAGGAAATTGAGGCTAAACAGACATGGGAGTAGGCATGGCAGATTTGCAATTAACAGACAAATGATTTACACTACCACACTTGACACAGATTATTCTGGGGGCATATTTATCAGGTGTGTAGTTATTGTGTTTGTTAATCCCTACTTTATCATTCCTATTGTTTTTCTTTTTAGTCTCTGTTTTTACCTCTATCTTCTCAAGTCTGTCACTTAACTGTTTGACAGTCATGTGACCAACATTAGCCTTTTTCCCTTTCTTAGCTTGACTTGACTCTCCTGAAACAAAGTTCTTGGAAACAGACCCATACTTTTCATTTAGCTTGATTAATTTGGCTTTGCTAATGGGTTTGCTTACAGCCGACGGATGAGGATTTTTATCATTCGACGGATAACATTTTTTGTTATCCGACGGATAGTCCTCATCATCCGTCGAGTCTACATCTGTCAGCAACCCATCTACCAAAATAGGTTCTAGTTTCTCCTTATTCTTTTTCCAGGCTTCATCACAAAAAGACTCAATTCCTTGAACCTTGGTGATTTGAGCATGAACATCTCTGGATGTTTTCCATGCTTTAATCACCTCTTATTCACGATCGAGCTGCTTCTTTAAAATTTCTTCCTTTTTCAAGGACTCAGTTAATTCCTCCTTGGCAATCTTACACTCAATTTTTAATTTCTCAAACTCAACATATTGAGACTCAAGCAAATTATTCCTCTCACTTAAAAATAAGTTGTTTTCTTTGATTTTAGCATTTTCTTTAGTGAGAGACTTAAGTGTAACACGCAAATGATACAATTTTGTAGACATGTCATTTAATGCATCATTACACTCAGCTTTAGATAAATGTGCAAGGTTTATAGTGATTACCTGATTGCTTGAGGAACTTGTCTCTGTTTCATCAGACTTGGCCATAAGGGCTAGATTGACATAGCTGACATATTCATCTTCATCCAAAACCATCAGCTGCCCAGTCATTCTCTTGTGTAATAAAAGCCCTTTCCTTTTGTTTGAGTAGATCAAAGTATTTTTGCTTGTAATCTACAGACTCAAACCTTTTCTTACTGGAATCTAACTTTCTACACTCATTTGCAAAATGCCCTGCCAAGCCACATTTGAGACATTTGAATTTTGACTTATCCACCATGTTTCTATTTGGCTTGGCTGCTCCAAAGTTCTTTTTGAACTTGAGCTTGGAAAATCTCCTTGAAAGAAATGCTAGGTGCTCGTCAATGTCCTCCATGTCATCTTGGCTCAATGATTCTTCACTTTCTGCAGCTAGCCCCTTACCCTTATTCTCACAGACCTTTGAAGTTGATTCTACAGCTTCCATCTTCACTTCCTTCTCCTTTTCCAAATCAGCAACTAGTGCAATGGATCCTCCTTTCTTCTTCCCTCTCTCCATTCTTTCATCCTGCTCTATCTCAAGCTCATAGGTCTTCAGAATGCCATACAGTCTCTCCAAAGTAAACTCCTTATAATCTTATGAGTTTCTCAATGAGACTGTCATTGGTTTCCATTCCTTTGGAAGAGATCTGAGAAATTTGAGAAATTTTAGATTGGAGTCTTTAGTCTGATAGACTCTTCCATGCAACTTAAGAGCATTTAGTAGTTTTTGGAATCTACTAAAAATGTCAGTGAGTGACTCACTTTCTTCATTGTGAAAATGCTCATATTGCTGAATCAGGAGCTTCATTTTATTTTCTCTAACTTGCTCAGTGCCATTACAAATTATCTGTATTGTGTCCCAAACTTCCTTGGCAGTTTTACAGTTGATGATGTTATCAAACATGTCTGCATCAACACCATTGAATAGAATGTTCATGGCCTTTTTATCTTTCCTGACTTGTTCAATGTCAGGATCAGACCATTCATGCCTTGGCTTTGAAACAGATGGCTCATTTTTCAGTTGCAGCTCTCATTGGAACATGAGGGCCTCTTTCTATGCAGTCCACATAGGCCTCATCTTGAGAGAGCATGTGAAAATGCATCTTTACCTTCCAATGATGGTAATTATCTTTATCAAGAAAAGGAATCTTGACTCCAACATCTTTCTTGTTCATCTTGCTGAATTGTTTTGATCTTTAAACTCTTTGTAGATTAAGAGCTTGCTCTGATACCAATTGTTAGTCCCTTAACAATATAGCAAGAATTACAGAAGGGGGGTTGAATGGAATTCTTGAACCATTTTCTTGAAATAAAAATGTTTAACTCGAATATAGATATACTGTTTTGATTGGCACAATGCGGAATAGAAATATTATGAATCAAAACATAAGTAATTAAAAACAAGAGTCTTTAAAAACTTTCTGGTGGATTTAAACAATTCCACCAGAGATATATATAATATATCGAGAGGACTCTGTGTGCAAGAATGCTCACAGCTGCTTACAAATGAACTACTGAGTTTACAGGAAATGCTAAAGATTCTGCTTACAAAGATTTCTCTATTTTTCTGTTTCTCTCAGTTATCTCAGTTTTTTTTCTATTTGCTACTCTCTTGGTTTATATAATACCAAGATTACAAAGTCAAAAAGACTGAACAAATATAAAATCTAACAGTCTTAATCTTTGCTGCTTTTCGTCCTCTATTACCCAGTTAATGGGCTTCCATAATGTGTTTGTATACAACTCGACGGCTGTGTGTCAGCTTTCACTGTTCAACTGATGTTTGAATTCTTGATATGATCATCAGTCGACTTTCAGATCATTCTATGATGACTTAATTGATCATCCGTCGACTTCTATGTTAAACATCCGTTGATAGTCATTTGATCATCCATCGAAGGCTTTGTTAATCATCCGTCGGTAGCTATTTTGGCACTTGACTTCATTTCACTTATACAGAATTACAAGAAATTACTTATGTACAATTAATCAACCTATTCTGCATATCTAGTTAAAGTCAACATGACTTATATACTACTACAGATTCTATACAAAGGTGCATCCATCACTGTGCTACAAACTTATTGGTACATAAGCTACTCACTCGATGGATAATAAGTTAATCATCCGTCGGGACTAAAATAAGTTATCCGTCGGGACTATAATTCTTATCCGTCGAGTGCTACATTATTTCACTAAGTAACATCTACTTAGATGTTTTGTTTAAGTGATCATCAAGTACACAACATATTCACAACAATCTCCCCCAATTTATGTGTACTGGAATTGTAGCCATAAATTAAGAGATACTTGATGATAACAAAACATCCTAAACATATATCTTTAAAGATAAGTAGATAAAACTGAAAGTGCTTGAATTAAACAAAATGTACAAGGTTTGGCTCACAGTCAGTTCAAGATGCTCCTCTAGCCTGAGCAGGTTTTTCTAGTTCCTTGAAGGTCTGGATCTTCTTCCAAGCTTTCTGTTATTTTCTTCAATTTGATTCTGGAGCTGTCTGTGGAATTCTAGTTCATCAGATTCTGAGAGATCTAGCATTTCTTGCATCTCCAAGAGAGTCTCATTGCTAGAGATACTCAATTAGTCTTCTAGTCTGAAGAATCTTCTCACACCCTTGTCATCCATGAATTCCATCAGCCAGTAGGGCCTTAGATGCACTCTTAAATAATTACTTGTACGAAACATTTATACATATGTATCCAACCCCCCTTAAACAATTGTATCTTTACTGGGCAATAATTGATATCAGAGCACACTGATAAATTTATAATCAGAAACGATCTAAGTATGTCTCTGAACAAGTATGAAAGCATTAAAATTCCCATTCTGAAAAAGACTGAATATCCAACATGGAAAGTTAAGATGCTCATGTACCTGGAAGCTACATGTGACGACCTCAATCTCGGAGTTAGGAAATGAGGACTCACACACCTCTAATCTACTAATTAAATATGCATAAACCCTGATTAACTACTAACAGGATCAACAGGATAAAGTATGAGACAAGATTACAACTACCAATCACAGAATATAACTTACAAACCCAAAATATTATTAAATAATCAATATCAATTCCGGCTGGGAACCGACAGATAACCCATTGTATCTTTAAACACCTCTTACTAGGCGCGAGCTCACTCATAACCTGTACTACCTGCTCTGGCAACTTGAAGCCCTCAACACGGTAGGGACCACCAGGTACGCTCTTACGAGCAGTGCGCCTAAGCCTGGCCATCTTCTTGCTTAACTGCCATGGTTAGATTAAGATAAAACAATGAGTATAAAACTCAGCAAGTAACTAAATAGTAGTTCTACAATAATAATTCTCAATATGCTTTGAACAAACTAGGGCATTCTATTTTAGCTAATCTAGGTGGCAGATTTCCATATATTCATTTTTGTTTTCTTTGAGATAAGGAAAGGTATCCGAAGAATAGTTGGGCTTTCAAGAAATAAGGCTCGAAACAGGATGAAAGCCGACATTCAACACAAATCATTATAGGATCAAAATAGATCTTTCGGTAGAGGAAAGCAACAGTATTTCAAGATATAGAATCATTCATATGATCAACAATTTCAGGAATCAGGGTTCTGAGCCTTAAGCTCCACAATAACATAATCAGCTCTTTTCAAAGCAGTATAAAACATTTTCATTTCCAGAAATCAATTTACTGAATAAAAGTTTCAGTTCCCTTTTTAAATAATCATTTAGAACCCATGATTGGATCACTTATCTTTCCATTTCATTATATACGGGTGATCAGCCCGTATCGACCTCCATTCCGGTCTTTAAGGTACCATTAGGCATAATTTCAGCCATAAATTGGACTAGTCCCACTAGCCTCTTACCATGACTGGACTAGTCCCACTAGCCTCTTACTTCTCAATCCAATCCATCAGGAATTCATTTGGAAAACCTTGAGTTGGAAAAACAAATAGGTTTTCTAAAATCCATTTTATCATTACCAAGCATTTGAAATCATTCGGACTCTTTCAAGTCGAAACTCATTCTTAATTCTAAAATGAAGTTCTGAAGGAGCTTCACTCTTAGTGAATGGCAGCGTAGTTGTTGGGGACGAACTTTGCTCCATTAAAGATTATATCCTTGGGTGCCATTGAAAAAGAAGTGAGAAATAAGAATGCCTGAAAGGTGTTTGGTAAAATGCCTGTGTAAAAACCGTCAGTAAATATGGAGAGAATAAGAGAAAAGAGAGAGAGTGTAGAATACAAAAGTAGATAAAAGATTTAAAATCTTTTCTTTCTTTTACTTATACACGCCACTTGACAGCAGTTAAGATGAATTTGAACAGTCTTTACACCTGTCAGCCATGCAGTAGTTAAGACAATAGTTAATGGGCACGGGAAATAAGTAATGATTACTATGCACATGCAGTTTTTCAAAAAAAAACTGTTCCCACTAAAAAAGTAATTATGACTGTCTTTATCTCACTTAAACCAATATTCTGATAAAATAGAACCGTTCAAGTATTGACCAAAAATAAATCAAGTAAATAAATACTGCCACGTAAGCATCCGAACTTGACTATTATCAAAATTTAAAGGTCATCAAAATATGGCTTATATACTCAAAAAGTGAATGTTTATTTCTGTAATTTTTCACACAAATACTGATATGGTTTCTGCATAACTTAATTATCAGAACTTCCATCAGAACTTGTCCTCAGAATTTATGCAACTAACACTTAAACTGTTCATCTAAAACAACATGGATCACCACAGTAATTTTCATCATTCATATGGAGTGTAAGTGTGTGCTTTAAGCTAAATATCAGAAAAAGAGTAAAGTCTAATTCACTTCAGTACATCTTAGAAATAAGGCATAACTAAGAACTTTGCTCAAAATCTGTCATTAGTCTGAAGTCTACTATAGAATGAGTTCATGCATGAGTCCACCTCAACTATTTTGTGCTCATTTTATGCATCTTTTGATATTCATTTTCACAGGAGCTCCTCAGTATAAGTGAGTCACAACCACTTATCAGAATTTATACTATTATCAAAGTATTTCTCCAGTAATCAGAGAATGTGAAAAGTCACCAAGAAAATTTTATTTTGCTTTTCTAATGCATATTACTTAATACCAGCAATGCACTCGGGTCTTCCCTTCCACATACATTTTTCTCTAGATCTCAAAGGAATACATGATATTTATTTCTTTTCTTTACTTTTTCTTTTGATAAGTGATGCTTATCAGCACTTAGTACATCCATAAGATTTACTAACATCAGAACTTAACAGATAAGAAGCACTATTCTAGTTTTTGACTTAGTAATAAGATAAACAAAGTAAACCTAACCAAGCTCAATATCAGAATTTGCTTGTGTTAAAAGATTTCCACATAAACAGTTACTTCAAACATGGGATCCTTAGTATATTAGAGACTACTAGGTCAGCATCTAGCACAATTATCCTCATTGGATTGAATAGTCACAGAAACATTCATATCACTATCAGAGTTTAGAATTTCATATCAGACAACAATCAGCATTTAGGTAAATTTCAATTTAAGCACAGATTTCATAAAGATAGTAATATCTGTATATACTGATCATAAGGTCTGATGTATCAGAACATAAAATAGACAGATTTAGAGAAAGAACCTGAAACCATTCCAAGTTCATTTACCAATCTTGTAAAAGTAGCTTCACATAGTGGTTTTGTGAAGATATCTGCTAGTTGTTGATCTGTTGGAACAAAATACAATTCCACTGTACCTTCCATCACATGTTCCCTTATGAAGTGGTACCTAATGCTGATGTGCTTTGTCATAGAATGCTGAACTGGATTACCTGTCATAGCAATAGCACTTTGATTATCATAGTAAATGGGTATTTTATAATATGTTAACCCATAATCCAGTAACTGATTCTTCATCCAAAGAATTTATGCACAACAGCTTCCTGCAGCAATGTACTATGCTCTGCAGTTGCTAAACCAAGAAACTAATCTGCCTCCAAGAAATTGGCAGCTTTCACTTGTGCTTTTCCTGTCAATTTTGCACCTTGCAAAATCTGCATCTGAGTAACCTATTAGCTTTTAAGAGAGGTTCTCTTGGATCTGCTTGAAATCTTGCACAAAGACAAGTAGCATACATAATATCAGGTCTACTTGCAGTTAGATAGAGTAGTGAGCCAATCATACCTCTGTAATCAATAATATCTACTGATGTACCAGTATCCTTGTCCAATTTTGTTGCAGTGGCCATAGGAGTGGATACACTTGAATAGTCTTGCATTCCAAATTTCTTCAACAAATTTCTGGTGTACTTAGATTGACAAATAAAAGTTCCTTCTTCATTATGCTTTACATGAAGGCCTAGAAAATAGCTAAATTCTCCCATCATACTCATTTGATATCTTGACTGCATTAGCTTGGCAAACCTTTTATAAAGGTTGTCATTTGTAGAACCAAAAATGATATCATCAACATATATCTGCACCAAAAGTAAGTCATTTCCATGGTTGAGATAGAATAAAGTTTTGTCAATAGTCCCTCTATTAAATCCACTTTCCAGAAGAAACTGAGCTAATGTCTCATACCATGCTGTTGGAGCTTGCTTAAGGCCATAAAGTGCTTTATCAAGTCTGTAAATATGATTAGGAAATTTTAAATCTACAAAACCTAGAGGTTGTTCAACATATACTTCTTCTTCCAATTCTCCATTAAGAAAAGCACTTTTTACATCCATTTGAAAGACTTTAAACTTTTTGTGAGCAGCATAAGCCAGAAATATCCTTATGGCTTCCAATCTAGCAACTGGTGCAAATGTTTCATCATAATCAATTCCCTCATATTGAGAATATCCTTTTGCAACCAGCCTTGCTTTATTTCTTGTAATTATGCCATCACTATCAGTTTTATTTCTGAACACCCACTTTGTACCAACAACAGATCTATTCTTTGGTCTTGGCACTAGGGTCCAGACTTTATTTCTTTCAAATTCATTTAACTATTCCTGCATTGCTTGCACCCAATCAGAATCTTGAAGAGCTTCTTCCACTTTCTTTGGTTTAGTCTGAGAAAGAAAAGAATGATAGAGACATTCATTTGATGTTGTTGTTCTAGTTTTAACATCTGCTTCAGGATTTCCAATAATCAAGTCAGATGTATGTGCTTTAGTCCACTTTCTTGCAGATGGAAGGTGATCTCTAGAACTGGATGCTCCCCCTGATCCATGCTGTCTCCATCAACATTTTCTGATACTCCCCCTAAAATTATGCTCTCTGAGTTAGATCCTTCAGAATTTGAGTTTCCAGAATTATCAGAACTTGGCCCATCAGAACTTGATGAATCAGAACTTGAAGAGCCTTTTCTAGGTTCTAATGCTTCTTGAGATGTGGTTGGATCTTCAATATGCTCCCCCTGCACAGGTGCATTTTCCTTTGGTGTAGTCACCACAGTTTCAATAACATCAGAGTTTAACCCATCAGAGTTTGTAGTATCAGGATTTAGACTATCAGAATTTACAGAATCAGTATTTAAAAATTTATTCTCAAATCTCAGCTGATCATGATCATTAAAATCTTCTCCATTAATCTTCTTATCATCAAAAGAGACATTGATAGATTCCATGATAATCATTGTTCTTAAATTGTAGACTCTGAAGGCTTTTGTGGAAAGTGGATATCCAACAAAAATTCCTTCATCAGCTTTTAGATCAAATTTGGATAGCTGTTCAGGATGAGTCTTAAGAACAAAACATTTGCATCCAAATACATGAAAGTACTTTAGATTTGGCTTCTTTTTCTTCACCATCTCATATGGTGTCGTTCCATGCTTGTTGATAAGTGTTGCATTCTAAGTAAAACAAGCAGTTTGCACAGCTTCAACCCAAAAGTAGGTTGGTAACTTTGCTTCATCAAGCATAGTTCGTGCAGCTTCAATAAGAGTTCTATTCTTTTTTTTAAAAACTCCATTTTACTGTGGAGTTCCAAGAGCAGAGAATTCCTGCTTTATTTCATGGTCTTTGCAAAACTCTTCCATAATCATATTCTTGAACTCAGTGCCATTATCACTTCTTATGATTTTCACAGAGTCTTTAACCAATTTATCCAGTTCTTTGACATGATCAATCAAGATAGATGCAGTTTCACTTTTTGTGTGAAAGAATACACCCATGTGTATCTGGTAAACTCATCTACTATGACCATAGTATATTTCTTCTTTGCAATAGACATGGCATTCACTAGACCAAATAGATCAACATGTAGTAGGTGATAAGGCTCAAGAATTGAAGATTCAGTCTTGCTCTTGAATGAAGATTTTCTTTGTTTTACCTTTTGACATGAATCACAAAGGCCATCAGGAGCAAATACTGATTTTGGCAGTCCTCTCACAAGATCTTTCTTGACTAGTTCATTTATATTGTTAAAATTTAAATGAGAGAGTTTCTTGTGCCAATCCCAGCTTTCTTCAATTGATCCTCTGCTTAATAGACAGATTGCAGAACCATCAGAACTTGTTGAAAGCTTGGCTTCATAATGTTACCATGCCTATATCCCTTTAGAATAACTTTTCCTGTAGATTTGCTTACCACTTCACAGTGTTCTTCAAAGAAATCCACATGATAACCTCTTTCACAGATTTGACTAACACTCGACAGATTGTGTTTGAGTCCTAAGACTAGAGCTACTTTTTTAATGATGACATTCCCAAGATTGATATTGCCATATCTCAGAGTTTTTCCCATGTTGCCATCTCCATAAGAAACTCCTGGGCCAGCTTTGTCCATAAAGTCTGAAAGCAGGGCTTTATTTCCAGTCATATGTCCTGAACATCCACTGTCCAGAACTAGGATGTTTTTCTTGTTGCCCTGCAATCACAAAGACCACTAATGATTAGTTTTAAGGACCTAGACTTGCTTGGATCCTTTGGCCTTATTAAGTTTGTTAGCATTTGCAGCGGATTTAACTTCATAATTTATGCTAACATTTTTCATATCAGATTTTACAGTATCAGACTTTGCATCAGAACTTACACTAGAAGGAATAATGCTAACTTTCTTTGAAGAATGTTATATTTGATAATAATCATAGTACAAACTATGATATTCCTTACAAGTATAAATGGAATGCCATAAACTACCACAATGAAAACAAGGATTTTGTGGTTTAAACCTAACGGTCTGACTCTTAACTCCTGATTTAGGAGGTAAAGAATTTATATCCTTATTCTTCCTGCAAAAAGAAGCAAGATGGTTAGTGTTTCCACAATTATTGCATTTCTTTCTAGGAGCATTAGGAACAAACTTATAATTATTGCTTTTATTTACACCTTCCTTTCCATTCCTATTTTTCCTAGGTGGCTTTACCTTGTTTACACTCTTAATCTCTTTCAGCTTATACTTAAGCTGCTTCCTTGTCATTAAGCCTATGTTAACTTCAGCTGGTTTATCCTATTTTAATTTTTCAGAAGTTGACTCTTCCTTAACTTCTATATCAATATCTTTCATCTTTTCAGAATCAGACTTTACAGTTTTAGCTACAAACTTAACAGGATTTACCTTTGGCTTAGTGGTCTGTTTAACAGTAATTGGCTTAATTTGTTCAGTTCCTATTTCACTTTTATCATCTCCATAACCTAAGCCCTCTTTCCAGTTTCCACTACTTAGCAAATTCTGAGTTGTTCTGCCAGAGTTAGTCCAAGTCCTGATAATCTCTCTTTCCTTTTCTAACTCAGTTTTTAGAGATTGATTCAATTTTAACACTTCATCTCTAACATAAAAAGCATCATCTCTTTCTTTCTGAGTTTGATGGAACATAACTAACTCCTTTTCTAAATAGTCATTCCTTTTCTTAAAAGCCAGATTTTCAGAAGTTAACCTATCACATGTTATAGTCTAATCTCTATAGCTAATGAATATGGTTTTAAGATAAGATCTCAACTCGGGAATATCATCAGTATGAAAAGCATAAGTTATTTGAGGTACCTTTAACTCAGCAGCTTTAGAACTGCTATCAGCATTTGCCATCAAGGCATAGTTGACCTCATCTTCAAAATCTGAAGTGTCTGTCCAGCTTTTCTTCTTTGTGACAAGTGCCTTGCCTTTGTCACATTTTCCTTTCTTGCAATCAGGAGATATGTGGCCTTTCTCACTAAAATTGTAGCATTTAACATTTGAGTAATCTCCTATGTCAGACTTTCCTACTTTGCCTTCAGATTTTTTGAATCCCTTTTTATCAGAACTTCCACTTTTCCTGGAAAACTTCTTTCCCTTTCTGAATTTTCTGTAGGCTATCTTTGTGATACCCTTCACCATAAGAGCACACAATCTCATCATCTCTTTATCAGCATCCATCTCAGATAGACTTTCAGTTTCTGAATCCTCATCATTATCAGAACTTGATGAATCTGAATCAGACTTTGTGATGAGAGCCTTTCCTTTGCCTTTCTTTGAGACAACCAATTTGAGGGATTCCTCCTCAGCCTTAAGGGCAAATGTCCTTGACTTTCTCCCATGTCTCTTGTGTAGGATTTTATCTATCACGGAAATATGGTAAAATAATTTTTACGATATAAAATCCATATAATACGCATACAGATCATGAATTAAATTGAGGGATCATTTCTAACCTTTAAAAGCAATCCAAGAACTACGAGCGGAGATCCTTAGCAGTTGCTCCTCAAGTGTGAAGCACTCCACCGGTATCCACCAAGAAATCGATGTAATGAAGGAGGAGGAGGTGGAGAGAATTAGGGTTTTGTAAACTTTTTAGGTTGAGGCAAAAATAGGGTTTATAACAGTATATTTATAGGCAAAATTTTCAGCTGAAAATTTTCCCATAAATATTATTATTATTAACACTTTATTATTCTCACTAATAATTAAAACACCTTTTAATTATTAATCTTTTTTCTAAACACTTTAGAAATAATTCTCTCACTTGATTTAATTTCCAAAAATTAAATTCTTAATTAATAATATTAAGAAATTTTTCTTAATTAATTTATAATCAATTAAATCTCATTTAATCAATTATTAAATTTGCCAATTAATTATTTATTTCATAAATAAATAATTATCAGCCATTATTAATTAATTCCTCCACCATTAAATCATTCTCTTTTATGGTGTGACCCTGTAGGTTTAATATTAAGCCGGTAGTAGAAATAAATAATAATAAAATTGTTTTATCATTATTTATATAAATTCTCTAATTTATTAAATATGATTAATTAATTAATCATATTTATTCTACATCGTGAGGGATACTTCTCAGCATATCGCGACTATCTGGATAATACGAATTCACTGCTTAGAATACCAAGAACCTATTCAGTGAGTAGTTAACGTACAATCAATTCCTTCTACCCTGCAATGTCACGATTAAATACAAGTCATGGAACTTGTGTCAAGCCTATCTTATTTAATCACTTGCTTTCCCATTCACTATGCTTAGTTCTATTTAATGTAAATTAGAAACTCCTTTCTAATTTCATTCACTCTGGCCAGAGATTCCTGAACTAGCATAAGTGGATCAGCATTGAACATTCTCTTCTTTCACTGGAAGGGGTAGATCCTTTATTGATCATACACTATCTTCGTGTACAAATTCCTATACCCAGTAGAGCCCTTATAATTGTCCCTGGAGACCAAGAACTAAACAAAAGCATAGTTCAGTGTACACAAGATGACTATGATGACCTCAAGTCTAAGGATACTTGTACAACTATCACTATGTGAACAACCGCTGACACGTGAGTGAACTCCATCAGTTCAGCTGTGTGAGTCATGTTTAGTGAACTTATTCTATAATAAGCACCTACATACTAGCTATAGTGTCACCACAAATGTCTATGAGAACAGACATCCTTCATAATGGAGCAAGCATAGTATATACCGATCTTTGCGGATTATTAATTACCAGTTAGTAATCCTACGACCAGGAACTATTTAAGTTTAGAGTTATCATCTTTTAGGTCTCATTATTATGATCTCATCACAATCCATAAAAAGTTTTACTCTAAACTGTGGTATATCTTATTTAAACACTTAAAATAGATGGAGCCCGCAATAAAAAACAAAACAATCTTTTATTAATATCAATGAAATCAAAACAGATTACATAAAAGTTATTCCTAAATTCTCATACATGATTGGACTTAGGACATATCTCTTTCAATCTCCCACTTGTACTAACGCCAATCACTCTGGTATCTAATACCCATCTTGTCTTTATGATGATCACAGTGACTTTAAGAAAGTGGCTTTGTGAGTGGGTCTGCTACATTGTTATGTGTGTCAACTCTCTTGACGTTGACATCTCCTCTTTCAACAATCTCCTTAATCAGATGAAAGCGCCGCAGGACATGTTTGGAATTTTTATGAGACCTAGGTTCCTTGGCTTGTGCTATTGTTGCGTTGTTATCACAATACAACACAATAGGCTCTTCAACGCTAGGAACAACTCCCAACTCAGAAACAAATTTCCTCATCCAAACGGCTTCTTTTGCAGCCTCACTTGCAGCTATATATTTTGCTTCCGCTGTGGAGTCAGCCATTGTAGACTGTTTGGAACTCTTCCAACTAATCGCACCACCATTCAAAGTAAACACGTACCCTGACATGGATTTGCTATCACTTTCTGATTGAAAACTAGAGTCAGTATAACCCTCTATTTTCAACTCAGATTCACCACCAAAAACAAGAAAAATGTCATGAGTCCTTCGCAAGTACTTAAGGATGTTTTTCACTGCTTTCCAGTGGTCTTCACCTGGATTGGACTGATATCTGCTTGTCACACTAATTGAATAAGCAACATCAGGCCTTGTACACAACATCGCGTACATAATAGATCCTATTGCTGAAGCATAAGGAATCTTACTCATACGCTCTCTTTCCTCAGGTGTCTTAGGAGACATTTTTTCGGAAAGTGACACTCCATGGCTCATCGGTATGAGACCTCTTTTGGAGTTTTCCATGCTAAACCTTTTAAGCACTTTCTGGATGTATGTACCCTGGGTAAGACCTATCATTCTTCTAGATCTATCTCTATAGATCTTCATACCGAGAATGTAGGATGCTTCTCCCAAGTCCTTCATAGTGAAGTTCTTTGATAGCCATACTTTGACTGATTGCAGCATCGGTATATCATTTCCTATAAGAAGTATGTCATCTACATACAATACAAGAAATGTTATCGCGCTCCCACTAACCTTCTTGTAGACACATGGTTCATCTATGTTTTTTGATAATACCAAACTCTTTGATTGTCTTATCAAAATGGATGTTCCATCTACGAGAAGCTTGCCTTAAACCATATATGGTTCGCAGCAGCTTACACACTAGGTGTTCATTTTCCTTGGAAAGAAAACCCTCTGGCTGTGTCATATACACACCCTCCTCAAGTTCCCCATTGAGGAAGGCCGTTTTCACGTCCATTTTCCAGATCTCACAGTCGTAGTAAGCAGCAATCGCAAGCAAAATCCGAATTGATTTTAACAGAGCTATAGGCGAAAAAGTTTCATCAAAGTCATTCCCTTGCCTTTGTTTGAATCCTTTTGCCACGAGCCTGGCCTTATAGGTCTCTACCTGGCCATCTGCTCCAATCTTTCTTTTGTATACCCACTTGCACCCAATAGGCTTAACACCTTCAGGCGCCTCAACCAGAGTCCATACTTGGTTGGTATACATAGATTCCATTTCGGATTTCATGGCACTATGCCATTTCTCTGAGTCAACACTACTCATAGCCTCATTATAGGTCACAGGGTCATCATCATCAATGATTGACAACTCATTTCCATTCTCAATGACAAGGCCATAATACCTCTCAGGTTGGCGAGACACTCTCCCTGTCCTACGAATGGGCTATTCCATAGAAGGTTGTTCAGTCTGAACAGGTGTTTCCACTTGATCCGTAGTAGTTTGTGCTTCTTGAACTTCATCAAGTTTAATTTTGCTCCCACTATTTCCTTCAAGTATAAACTGCTTTTCCAAGAAGGTAGCATGTCTGGAGACAAACACCCGATGATCGGTGTAAAAGTAATACCCCAAAGTCTCTTTAGGATATCCCACAAAATTACATTTTACGGATCGAGATTCCAGATTATCTGGGTCAACTTTCTTGACATAAGCTGGACATCCCCAAATCTTAACGTGTTTAAGACTCGGTTTCCTCTCTTTCCATATCTCATATGGAGTTTGAGGAACAGATTTGGAAAGCACCTTATTCAGTAAATATGATGAGGTTTCCAATGCATAACCCCATAGGAATACTGGAAGATTTGCATAGCTCATCATGGACCGGACCATGTATAATAAAGTTCGATTTCTCCTTTCAGATACCCCATTCAACTGTGGAGTATATGGAGGAGTCCACTGGGAGACTATACCCTTTTCTTTGAGATAATCTAAAAACTCTCCATTCAAGTATTCACCACCTCGATCTGATCGAAGAGTTATAATACTTTGTTTGGTTTGTTTCTCCACTTCATACTTATATTCTTTGAACTTTTCAAAGGCTTCAGACTTGTGTTTCATCAAATACACATATCCGAATCTAGATCTATCATCTATGAAAGTAATAAAGTATGAAAATCCACCCATGGCCTGCGTAGACATTGGTCCACATACATCTGTGTGTACCAATCCTAGCAAATCTGCAGCCCTCTCTCCATGTCCACTAAATGGAGATTTGGTCATTTTACCCAATAGACAAGACTCGCATGTAGGATATGATTCAAAATCAAAGGGGTCAAGTAACCCTTCCTTATGCAATGTCCGCAGTTTATTTTCACTAATATGACCTAGCCTACAGTACCATAAATAGGTCAGATTTTCATCATCTCGTTTTCTTTTGTTAGTTTGTTCAATCTGAAGTAAATCATGCTCTACGTCACATACATACAGACCATTATTTAAAATACCACGTCCATAAAGAACATTATCTCTAAGAATGGAACATTCATTATTCTTAATAATAAATGAAAAACCATCCAAATCCAACATAGGAATAGAAACAATATTCCTCACAATAGAGGGAACGTAATAACAATTATTCAAAATAATAGTCTTGCCCGTAGGCATATGTAAACTAAATGATCCTACAGATATGGCAGCAACCCTTGCTCCATTGCCCATACGTCGAATCACATCATCTTTTTCAAGAGTCCTGCTTCCCTTTAGTCCTTGCAACGAATTACAAATATGAGAACCACAGGCGGTATCTAATACCCAAGTAGAAATTTGACCTAGTGACATATTAACTTCGATCATGAACATGCCTGAATCAGAAGCGGTAGTCTCACTACCCTTCTTCTTCTTCAATTCTGCAAGGTAAACCTTGCAGTTCCTCTTCCAGTGCCCCAACTTGTTACAGTGAAAGCAAACAGCTAAATTAGGACCAGTCAACTTGTGAGCATCTAGTATGCTCCAGAGTGATAGTGCAGAAGACATAACGAATATGGTAAATCTGTAAATGATAAACACATAACAACACTTAGCAAATATTCAATTTCATTTCAAAACACTATATGAATCGGGTCTTTATTCATAAGTGGCTACCACTAGTCTATCTAATTTATACAACCCCTAAGTGAAAATTAAGCATTCATAATGCTAGTGGGAATAGGGATCCTACATTCCATCACACAAGCTCGGCTGTAGCACGAAACGTCATGTGATGTTCAATAGGCAAACAACTCTTGTCAATTACATCTTATGTTATTCCCTAATATAACTTTAGCCTCTTGAATAATTGAGTCACGGTTATGGCACGACAAACTCAATATTCTAAGTCAAGTCTAACCCAACATTTCGTACAATTGAATCAGTCTCCAACGGCCCACGGCTGTAGCACGTAATGACCTTTAGATTCTAATTCAATGTACACATCTCTATGTAATAGACAAGTATTTCTTATTTCGAAATCAAAGCCCTCGGCTGTAGCACGAAACGACAATGATTTAAAAATAAGAACCACTTCCTATCATGTTGGAAGGCTATGACCGACACAAGCCCGTTGTGTCATTGGCCAACTACTACTTGATATCATTTAATTTTAGAGGGATAATATTACGTTACAATCATAATCATATTATAAAGAGATTCTTCCTTTTAAATTAAATATTTCAAATCAATAATCGATAATCAGATGATTCCCAGATCGGGTGGAGCATTGTCAAGAGGCGTCACTTAATAACCCTTTCTTACAGATAGAAATCTGTTGTTGACAGAATCATCCTTTTTCTCAATATTGAAAACTCATATTCAATTACGTGTTTCATAAACACAAGAATCTCATGATCGTATTCATAATATTTATATTAAGGTCATGAAACAATTTCACTATACTAGATTGTCAAATAAATGCCTTATGTTAATTAAGTTCACCTAAATCTATCATCGCATGATAAACTAAGCATATATCACATATATAAGCATGAATAAACGTAAAGGTAGGCATGTTACATCATGTAGCATATTGGTCTAAGAATTATACATCTCTATGTATCATATGAGGCATTTAAAAGCAATTAAAATAGTCAAAAACAGCTTTAAAACACTATTGTTAGCTATAAACAGTTCGAAACAATTTTAGAAAATATCATATAATATACCATTATATGCGTCTCGAAAAGACGAATCCAACGGCACCAAAAATGCCTCATTCTCACAAAGCACGCGCCCCGAGAAGAAAACCCACGCACCGCCACGCGCACACGCGCTGTCAGGCGTGTGTCAGACTGTCGCCCGCACGCCCCCGCGCGCACACGCGCCTCACGCGCCTCACGCGCCCTAAACCCTAAGCTGACGTCAGCATGACGTCATCTGATGACGTCAGCATGATGTCAGTACAGGGCTGACCGTTGACCCGCGCGTGTCTGACACGCGCCGCGCATGTCTGACACGCGCCGCGCGTGACACACGAGCGCGTGTGCCCCACGTGTGCGCACCAGACGCGCGGTCCCCCCCTATTCTGTACAGTTGTCGCCGCCGCCTTTCTTCGAACTCCGTGCCGTTCCTTTTTCCGTGCCACCATCAATACACCATAACAGTGCTCTTTTAAAAGCACAGCAGCATAAACATATATATATACTAACAGATTATATATATATATATATTTAATTACGAATTTAATTGAAACAACTTCAAAAATTCATAACAATTAATCCATACATCATAAAATTATGAAAAAATTTACCCGGACGATCTACATCACTTGTAGAACCCAGATCTACAGTCAAAATAATTCTGAGAAACAATTTCTAATCAGTCATAATTAATCTATGATATAACTTGTAAAAATCATAATTAATTCATACAAGCACATAAAATTCTGAAATTTTTATCACAGATCTATATGCATACAACCTATGCTCTGATACCATTGTAGGATTTTATCTATCACGGAAGCATGGTAAAATAATTTTTACGATATAAAATCCATATAATACGCATACAGATCATGAATTAAATCGAGAGATCGTTTCCAACCTTTAAAAGCGATCCAAGAACCATGAGTGGAGATCCTTAGCAGCTGCTCCTCAAGTGTGAAGCACTCCACTGGTATCCACCAAGAAATCGATGTAATGGAGGAGGAGGAGAAGGTGGAGAGAATTAGGGTTTTGTAAACTTTTTAGGTTGAGGCAAAAATAGGGTTTATAATAGTATATTTATAGGCAAAATTTTTAGCTGAAAATTTTCCCATAAAATATTATTATTATTAACCCTTTATTATTCTCACTAATAATTAAAACACCTTTTAATTATTAATCCTTTTTCTAAACACTTTAGAAATAATTCTCTCACTTGATTTAATTTCCAAAAATTAAATTCTTAATTAATAATATTAAGAACTTTTTCTTAATTAATTTATAATCAATAAAATCTCATTTAATCAATTATTAAATTTGCCAATTAATTATTTATTTCATAAATAAATAATTATCAGCCATTATTAATTAATTCCTCCACCATTAAATCATTCTCTTTTATGGTGTGACCCTGTAGGTTCAATATTAAGCCGGTAGTAGAAATAAATAATAATAAAACTGTTTTATCATTTTTTATATAAATTATCTAATTCATTAAATATGATTAATTAACTAATCATATTTATTCTACATCGTGACGGATACTTCTCAGCATATCGCGACTATCTGGATAATACGAATTCACTGTTTAGAATAACAAGAACCTATTCAGTGAGTAGTTACCATACAATCAATTCCTTCGACCCTGCAATATCACAATTAAATACAAGGCATGGAACTTGTGTCAAGCCTATCTTATTTAATCACTTGCTTTCACATTCACTATGCTTAGTTCTATTTAATGTAAATTAGAAACTCCTTTCTAATTTCATTCACTCTGGCCAGAGATTCCTGAACTAGCATAAGTGGATCAGCATTGAACATTCTCTTCCTTCACTGGAAGGGGTAGATCCTTTAATGATCATACACTATCTTCGTGTACAAATTCCTATACCCAGTAGAGCCCTTATAATTGTCCCTGGAGACCAAGAACTAAACCAATGCATAGTTCAGTGTACACAAGATGACTATGATGACCTCAAGTCTAAGGATATTTGTACAACTATCACTATGTGAACAACTGCTGACATGTGAGTGAACTCCATCAGTTGTTTAGCTGTGTGAGTCATGTTCAGTGAACTTATTCTATAATAAGCACCTACATACTAGCTATAGTGTCACCACACAAATATCTATGAGAACAGACATCCTTCATAATGAAGCAAGCATAGTATGTACCAATCTTTGTGGATTATTAATTACCAGTTAGTAATCCTACGACCAGGAACTATTTAAGTTTAGAGTTATCATCTTTTAGGTCTCATTATTATGATCTCATCACAATCCATAAAAAGCTTCACTCTAAAATGTGGTATATCTTATTTAAACACTTAAAATAGATGGAGCCCGCAATAAAAAACAAAACAAGTCTTTTATTAATATCAATGAAATCAAAACAGATTACATAAAAGTTATTCCTAAATCCTCATACATGATTAGACTTAGGACATATCTCTTTCATCTTGTTTCTTTGATCCATCTCAAGTTTATGAGTTTTGAGCATACCATAAATTTCATCAAGAGTAGTTTCATCAAGAGCATAGTTGTCTCTTATAGTAGTTGCCTTCAAATCCCAACTTTTAGGAAGAGCTAAAAGGAATTTAAGATTAGAATCTTCAAGATCATATTCCTTATCCACCAGTGACAGATCATTCAAGAGTTTGACAAATCTGTCATATAAACCAGTTAATGACTCATCAGGTTTTGAGTCAAAGTGCTCATACTCTTGAGTGAGTATAGTCCTCATGTTCTTCTTAATTACATCAGTTCCCTGGCATCTTGTCTCCAAGGCATCCCATATCTCCTTTGCAGTCTTGCAGTTAATTACCCTATTTTACATGACATTATCAATAGCACTATATAGCAAATGCCTTACCTTTGCATCCTGGGCAATAAATGAGATATCTTCAGCTGTATACTCACTTTTCTCCTTTGGTACATTCTTTGCTGGCTAATCTGCAACTACAACAGAGAGCTTGGTTGGCTTATATGGTCCTTCATTAATTTTGTCAAGGTATTCTGGATCTGTAGCTTCCAGAAATATAGCCATCCTCACTTTCCATATGGGATACTCATAAGGTCTCCGCATGGGAACCCTAATTGTCTCATATCGACTGTAGATTTGAGTTTTTGGAGTTTCTTCAGTTTTGGTGGGCTTGGTTGGAGTTTGTTCTTCTTCAGACATGATTGTTTTGGATCTTTACAGTATATGTGTTAACAGATTGGCTCTGATACCACTTGTTAGGTCACACACACTGTAGAAAGGGGTTGAATACAGTGTATAATATAATTAAATTAAATTAATAACACAAGTATGTATCAAAGAATAATCTTATTAATAAAACAGTATTGCAATGGAACCGTTCTCTCTCAGTGATGAACAAATATCACGAGAGCTGCTAGGGTTACAATGAATAATATTCTCAATAATGATAACACATCTAGTGTAAACCCTATGCTATGTTTATATACCACACAGTTACAAGATAATCTCTAATTGATATCGAATATAATTCAGTATCGTAAAATATATCAATTAGTTATCTTTTCCTCCAAGTCTTCTATTCTTCATAGAATTCTTCACCATGCATATCTCTTCTTGTTTTAGTCTTGATCTTCTTTCCCTTCAATCAGCCGCCTTTCTTATCTGAAAGTCTTCTTAAGTTCTGATATTATCTCCTGATGAATATCTTCTGATATCTTAAGTTCTGATAACTTAAGTTCTGATATCTTAAGTTCTGACTTCAGTATAAGTACTGATTTCCAGTTAAGTCCTGATTTGTCCTGTTAGTCAAGATCTGAAAACTAAACACAAATCATTATTAGACATGACATCACAAATATATCTAACATTATAACAATGCCCTCACTGTCAGTTTTGTTTCTGAACACCCACTTTATACCAACTACTAATCAGTTCTTAGGTTTTGGTACAAGAGTCGAGACTTTGTTCCTTTTAAATTCATTTAACTCCTCTTGCATTGTTGTGATCTAATCAGCATCTTGCAGAGTTTCTTCAACCTTTTTGGGTTTTGTTTGAGATAGAAAAGAATGATAAAGACATTCATTCTCAGTGGCTCTTCTAGTCTTGACACCACTATCAGGATTTTCAATGATTAAGTCCGGTGTATGAGACTTAGTCCATTTTCTTGCAGAAGGAAGTTGACTTCTTGATGTAGAACCTTCTCCTTGATCCATGAAGTCTCTTCTTTCATTTTTCCTTGTACCACTGTTATTTCCTGATGCTCCCCCTGAATTAGTATTTTCAGTATTATCAGTATTTGCTTCATCGGTATTTGAGAAATTTGAGTCTCATGGAGTATCTACTGAAGTTTCTTGATTTGAATCACTTGACCTTTGATATGTATCATGTTGCTCCCCCTTAACATAAGATTCAGTTCTTGCAGAATTGCCACTGTCATGTGGCTCATCAGAGCTTAGAGCGATTTCAGGATTTGTTGTATCAGGATTTGTCAGATTATCAGAATCTGCCAGACTATCAGGATTTAACTGTTCAGCATATGGTACTTCATTTTCAAATCTCAATTCTTCGTGATCATCTACATCCTCTAGACCTGTGATCTTCTTTCCATTAAAAGACACATGAATAGATTCCATGACCATCCTTGTTCTTGGATTATAAACTCTGAAAGCTTTTATTGACAATGAATATCCAACAAAAAATGCCTTTATCAGCTTTTAGATCAAATTTAGTAAGCTGTTTTGGATGAGTTTTGAGAACAAAACATTTGCGGCCAAAAATATGAAAGTATTTCAAATTTGGCTTCTTCCTTTTACCATCTCAAATGGTGTTTTACCATGCTTGTTGACCAATATTGTGTTTTATGTAAAGAAAGCAGTTTGCACACCCTCAGCCCAGAAGTAGGTAGGCAATTTTGCTTTCTCAAGCATGGTCCTTGCAGCTTTTATGAGAGTTCTATTATTTCTTTAAACAACTCCATTTTGCTGTGGAGTTTCAGGGGCAGAAAATTCATGTTTGATTCCCTCGTACTTGCAGAACTCTTCCGCAGTACTGTTCTTGAATTCAGTTCCATTGTCACTTCTAAAAAACATGATTTTGTGAGATGATCCTTTTTCCATTTCCCTTACATGATCAAGAAAATTGGATGGTGTCTCATCCCTGGTGTGCAGAAAATACAACCATGTGTATCTTGTATATTCATCAACAATAACAAGTGCATACCTCTTCTTGCAATAGACATTACATTTACTGGTCCAAAAAGATCAATGTGCAGCAAGTGATATAGTTCAAGAATTGAGAATTCAGTTTTACTCTTGAAAGATGTTTTCCTTAGTTTGGCTTTTTGGCATGAAACACATAAGTCGTCAGGAGTAAATACTGCATTGGGCAATCCTCTCACAAGATCTTTCTTCACAAGTTCATTGATGTTGTTGAAATTGAGATGAGAAAGTTTTTTATGCCCATTCCAGTTTTCTTTCACAGATGCTCTTCTAAGTAGACATACACTTAAATCATCAGTATTTGTGTAGAGCCTAGCTTCATATAAGTTACCATGTATAAAATCAGTCATTACAATATTGCCATCTGTTTTAATGATAATTTCATAATGTTCCTCATAAAAATTCACATGGTAACCTATGTCACATATTTGACTCACACTGATCAAATTAAGCTTGAGTCCTGCAACAATGATGACATTTCCAAGCTTAATATTGCCATATCCCAAAATCTTTCCTAAGTTTCCATCTCCATAAGAAACATTTGGGCCAGCCTCTTCCTTAAACTCTGATAGTAAGGATTTATTTCCAGTCATATGTCATGAGCATCCACTGTCCAAGACTAGAGAATTCTTCATGTTACCTTGCAATCAGATTTAACAATTAATTAGTGTTTTTAAGGACTCATATTTTCTTGCATCTTTTGGTCTTTTGCAGTTTGTTAACATTTACAGCAGAAGACTTTGAATCAGAGTTTATGCTAACTTTCTTAATATCAGAGTTTACACATGCAGAATCTATTTTAGATTTATTCAAAGAGGGTTTCAGTTCATAATAGTCATATTATAAACTGTGATACTCTTTAAAAGTTTAATTGAATGTGAAATACTACCACAATAAAAACATGAATTTTGTGATTTATATCTAACGGTTCTATTCCTAAACTCTGAATTAGGAGGAACAGTATGTATCCCTTTATTCTTCCTGCAAGCAACAGCAAGATGATTAGTACTACCACAGTTAAAACAGTCCTTTGTAGGTACATTAGAGATGGGTTTATATTTGTTCTCCTTATTCACACCTTCTTTTCCATTCCTATTCTTTCTAGGCTATTTTTACTTGTTTTTCATTTTAACATCCTTCAGCTTTTTCTTTAGCTGCTTCTGAGTCATTAAACCAACATTTAATGATTTAACATGAACAGGTTCACACTTATCAGTTTTTAAATTTGACTTAGAAGTTGATATTGACCCTTTTTCATTTACTGACTTAACAAAATCAACACTTAAGTTAAATTTAATAGGTCTTAACTGGGACTAGTTCAGTTTTATCTTAATATCAGTATTTACTGGTTTAACTTTCTCGGTTTCCTTTTTATTTTTCTTATCAGAATTAGTCTTATCAGTATATCCTAATCCTGATCCCCAACAGTCATTTTCTATTAAACCCTGAGTTATTTTTCCTAAACTAGTCCAAAGCATAATCACTGCTCTTTCTTTAGCTAGTGCTTTTTCTAGATAAGCATGTTTTTCTAATAATCTCTTTTTAACATACAAAGCATCATCTCTCTCCTTTTGAGTTTCTAGCATTAAAATCAACTCAATTTCTAGGTAATCATTTCTCTTCTTAAGATCAAGGTTTTCACTCTTAATCCTAGCATTCTCAAGTGTTTGATCCCTATAACTAACATGCCGAGATTTAAGCAACAATCTTAACTCACAGATATTATCGGTATCAAAAGCAAGTGTGGTTTAAGGTACCTTTAATTCAACAGTGTTATCCTCAGTGTCAGCATTTGACTTCGTCATCTGATTTTGATGTATCATCCTAGTTCTTTTTCTTGGTGATCAAGGCTTGTTTCTTCTCATCCCTAGGTTTTCCATAGTCAGCTGCAAAGTGTCCTACTCCATCACAGTTATAGCACATTTCCTTTGACTTATTAAGCTTTCCAGATCTAGACTCCTTCACATCATAATTTCTTTTGTAATTCCCTTTATCATAGTTTGAGAAACTAGAGCCTTTCCTGGAGAATCTATTGTTCTTGTTCTTGAAGTTCTTGTAAACCATCTTCTTGAAGCTTTTAACCATCAGAGATTGCATTTGCTCAATATCTTCATCGTTATCATGATCGCTTTCAGTATCTGATTTACCATCATAGTTTGAGTCATCATCAGAGTTAGATGACTAAGTATCAGACTTTGCAATCATAACCTTTCCTTAGGAGTGTCTTTTTCTCCTGGCTTTCTTCTTTGGTTTCTCTTCAATTTTGAGAGCAACATGTCTTCCTCTTGGTCCTTTCCTCTTGCTCATTTGCTTCATCTCCAGTTCATGAGTCTTCAGCATGCCATAGATCTCATCTAGAAGATACTTCATCCAATTCATAATTATTCCTGATTGATGTGACTTTCAAGTCTCGCTTTTATGGGAGAGCAATAAGGAACTTCAAGTTAGAATCTTCATGGTCATATTCTTTATCAACCAGAGACAAGTCATTGTTTAGCTTTTGAAATCTATCATAGATTTCAGTTAAGGATTCATCAGATTTTGAGTCAAAGTGCTCATACTCCTGTGTCAGTACGATCTTCCTGTTCTTCTTAACAGCAGCCGTTCCCTGACATTTGACTTCCAAAGTGTGCCAAATTTCTTTGGCATTCTTACATCTAATAATTCTATTAGACATAACAATGTCAAGACTACTGTGAAGAATATGTCTCACTTTTGCATCTTCCATAATACATGAAAGATCTTCAGGAGTATAATCCTTCTTATCTTACTTAAATTATCTCTTCTTCTTCGCCAGCAACAACTACCTTCATTGGCCTATGTGGACCATCATATATCCTGCTCAGGTATTCAAGATCTGTTGCTTCCAGAAATATGGCCATCTTCACCTTCCAGATTGGATATTTATGAATCTTCAGGATTGGAACTTTGATAGCCTCATATCTGCTCATATTGTTGTTGATGGGTTGATTGGCTGGTAGAGGAGGTGGAAGATTCGGTTGAGCTTCTTTATCTGCCATTATAGATTGATTTTAGATCTTAAATTGTTTATTTATCAACAACAAGCTCTGATACCAATTGTAAGGTCCTTAATACAACTGTAGAAAGGGATGAATACAGTTTATACAGATAAATCGAATTAAGCACTCAACAGGATAAACATTTTTGTATTGAATGATAAAAACTTATTACAAACTAATCTCTCAAAGGATGAACAGATATTCTTGAGAGCTGCTAGGTTACACAAAAGATATATCAATACGCGACACATAAAGTGTTATCCTAATATGTGCTTATATACTGCACAACAACACAATTAAATAAGGAATCTTATTCTATTACAATAAGGAATCATAAAACATAACCTTAATTTGATTGCTACTAGAAGTAAAATCCTTCACCGACTTGAATTCTGCAAACTCTTTCCATCTTCGATATCTCCTGATCTTTAGTTGTAGTGACCAAATACTGATGTCAATTACTGTCCAGCAAATGCTGATAACAAATGATGATGACGTCACCTTCTTCTAAAGTGTGATATCAAATACTGATTATGATATCTGATAGTTTATAAACTGATATCATCAATTTCTTCTAACAAAAACTATTATTTTAAAAGAATAATTTAAATTAATAATGTAAAAATATTTTAAATCAAACATATTAATTCAGACAATCAATCAAACATATTAATTCAGACACTCAACCAATATTTTTTTCCTCAACCTCAAATTGCATTAACCTGATTCCTTATTTTAACCTCGTACCAATATTTGAACCAAATGAACCCTCAGGAACAAAAATGAAACTTCATAACTATTTTTATTTTTTCTTATTTGACTTCTAATTCGTAATAATAGAGTCGTAGAAGTAATAAAAGTAATGGAGATATAGTTATATATGAAGACTTAAAAACAGAGTTATATAAATAATATAAACAAATAGTTTATTTTATCAAAAAATTAAAACTAAAAAAATAAAATACATGATATTTTTCATATAATAATGTTTTTTAAGTAAAACTTATATACGAAGTAAAAATAACACAGCCATATATAATAATATTTCAATAATAGTCTAATCATAAATTATAATTTAAAAACAAATAAGATATGTGCTTTATGTAATTAGATTTATAAAATGAACACATGACTTAATATAGCATAATGATAATTGCATAAAATTTGTGGTAGGAAGTCAAAATTTCTTTTATTTTAGCTTCACTTATAAATAAATGACATTTTTATAAATTTTTAACTGTTTTTCTTTTGAAAACCAAAGAGAAATTTTTTTTTAGGAACTCAAGTCCTTAGAAATTACATCGATAAGAAAAGAGGGAACACAGCTCCACTCTTCATGACCAGACATAGAACTAGAGGCCCTAGCAATAGCATGAGCCACTGAATTTCGTAATCTCCTAAAAAAATAGACAATGGTGGACCTCAAGTCCTTTAACAAATCTAAGCAATCCGCTATAAAAGTCCCGAAGTAAGATTCATCTTAAGCCTTACATCGAATTGCCTCGACTACAGATAGACAATCAAGTTCCATATAAACATTTTGACAGCCTTTGTTCTTAAGCCAAGACAGAGCATCTCTAAACGCCAGAGGTTCAGCAGTCCGGGGATCAAGGGCACCCAACACACGACCACCACCACCAGCAATAAAATCACCTTGATCATCTCTCAGAACAAAACCATATGAGCATTTTTTACCCATCTCCAGGAAAGCTGCATCAACGTTACAAGTCTTTCAGCCATGGGGGGGCGTAGCCAAATCATCATCCCTTCCCTGCCTAAACAAGAACTCCACCTACTTTGACTAACTTGAGCTTGCTACCATTGGAAAAGAGAAGAACTAGCCTCATTTAGAACCTGAGCACATGTCTTATACCTATTATCCCAGACAGCTGAATTACGATGATTCCTTCAGCTCCACAAGATTGAGAAGAGAATTTTCAAATCTTTCAGCTCCAATGAATCAAATAACCTCCCGATTTTTCCAAATATGCTCTGATCATAATCATGAATAGACAGGATACGATTAAGGCCCCAATATCTGATGGCAAATGGACAATAGACAAGAATATGCTCCAGGGTTTCAACCTCCTGTCGACAAATCTTACAGAGAGGATAAACATCCACATATTTCCTCCTCAAATTTTCAAGGGTAGGGATACAATCATGAAGAACTCTCCATATAAAATTCTTCAGCTTTGGGGGGATAGACAATCTCCAAAAACACAGCCATTTAAAGGAACCTTGAGAATTCATTTCAGGTAAAGATTGCCTCAGAACTCTATAACCACTTTTGACAGTGTAAATACATTTATTATCTTCACTCCACATCCACTTGTCTTCCCGATGAGAGCTAGAAATAGGAATTTTTAGAATCCTTTCAACATCTTCGTTATAGAATACATCTCTAAGCAAATCAGCATCCCACACATTTCCTTCTAAATTTAGTAGGCTACTAACCTTTGCGTTTTCCAGACCAGTCACCATTGGAGTACAAACTTTATGATCATTTATATTCGGGATTCAGGGATCATCCCAAACATTTATGAACTCACCATTACCAACTCTCAAAACTGCGCCTTTAGTGATGAGATCCCTAGCAGCCAACATGCTTCTCCAGACATAGATAGGGTTGCTACCAACACTTGCATTGAGAATAGAAGACGATTTTAAATATATTGCCTTAAGCATCCTGGCAACAAACGAGTTAGGAATCGTAAGAACTCTCCAATTTATTTACCTAACAGAGCAACATTAAATTCAACCTATCCCTCCAAATTTCTTTGGAATACACAATTTGTCCCATGCCATCCATCAAATGCCACTTCTTTTATCAACATCAGCCAACCACCAAAACTTATTCATAAGCAGCTCTATTTCTTCACACGCGGAGTTTGGAAGAAGAAAGATACTAAATACATACGAAGGAATCCCCTGAATAACAGCTTTAATAAGAATTTCCTTTCCTGCACGCGAAATACATTTTCCTTTCCAGCTCTGTATTCGACCCTAGACTTTTTCTTTAATATAACCAAAAACTGCACGCTTATTTCCACCTGATAGTACATATGGCTCCTGTTAGGCCTACTCCTAAGCTCCTAACTCCATACAGCTCCTGGGAGGCCTACTCCTAAGCTCCTAACTCCATACAGCTCCTGGGATGCCTACTCCTAGGCTCATAACTCCACGCAGCTCCTGGAGGGAGTAGTCCCGCGCACCACCACTCCTGACCAGCTCGGTCCCGCAAGCAGAGCCTTGATAAATCCCGACACGTGAGACGTTGGCCCAAGCACGTGACGGGAACAACTGTCACACATCAATCAATGGAATAATCAGGGCACGTGTCAGAGGATCCTCAGAACATTCCTCGACCAGTCCCACGCCGACACGTGTAAAGCATCCACTCCAGACAGGTGCCCTCCGCTCCCAGAACCAATGACTACGATTCAAAGGTACCGACCCCAAAACCCTACCCTTGAGCTATAAGTAGCCCAAAAAGGTGAGGTCTTGGGGTTAATCATTCTCACACACTCATACACACACACAGCCACCCTGCATTCACATCCATCTTCATCTTCCCAAAAAGCTAGTTCTTACTCTCACGCCGGAGGCGCCGCGGGACTCCAACCCCCCTTCCGGTGTTGTTTTGTAGGAACCCAACCACAGCTACACCTCTACAGCGGAGAAGGATCCAGGACGCCGTCGAAGGAGCAGCCCCGCCACCAGGAGTTATCATTTGGCGCTAGAAGGAGGGGCGACACCCTTGGGTCTCGGTGCCCCTGGATTCATCTTCATCAACAAACTCTTCAAAGAGTCCATTTATTCAAACTTGTAAGAACTCAAGCAACCAACCTTTTCCGTAAGCATGAATGTTGTTTATATCGGCCGCGTTTGTATGTGTTCGTTACTTTAGGCCGCGCTTGGGTGAGCCCGTTTTGTTGATTTAAGTCACGTTTGTGTGAGCTATCGTTAGTTTTAATTGTTATTGTTCTAGTTTGAATATAGCATTTGCATTGTACTTCATCGTTGAATAGTCCTATAAAATCGTTTGAGCTGCTCCCAGGAAGCTATTTGTTAGTATTTGTTGTTATTCTGGGTAGTTTCTGCAAATCTCATAAAGCAACCTTAGACCGATATTCTCTGTGCCATATTGTTGTTATTTGTTGTTGGTATTATTGAGAAATGGCAAGACCAGGAAAGAATACCTCTGGAAGGCCATCTGCTAGCGCTCAGGTCCAGGAGCCGGACCACTCCCAGGCTCTTGACCCAGGAGCCGAGAGAGAAACATTCCAGGAGAAACCACTACACACTCCTGTAATGGAGAGAATTGTAAACACAAGGGATGCCAGGACCCTCATAGAGCTCAATCAATACAAGTACACCAATGTCCCGGTAGCCGAAGAGCACATGGCTAACCTCACAAGTGATGAACTAGCAGAAGCAATCAGACTATACAGACAGGAGCAGACCCGCCTCCAAGAAGAGGCAGAACTAGAGGAGGAGCCGGAGGAGTCCGGGGACTCCCAGCAATCAAAGAGGTCTGTATTCGACCGCATTGGAGCCAAAGGAAAGAAAAGAAAAAAAGACCAAGGCAAGAAAGAAGCGGAAGCTGCTAAACAGAGAAAGTTGGAAGAAGTCCGGGAGCAAATCAGGAAAGAAGAAGAAGCAAAGCTCGAGCTAAAGATCCAAAAGAGAATGCAATTAGAAGAAGGGAAGCTGTTGACCAAGTCTAGGAGCAAAAGAGCCCGGAGAGACCCTACTCCGGAGCTGATTTCTGATGATGAAGAAGAAGAAAAGCAGAAGGACCTAAAAGACATGATCTATGAATTGCAGAGGAAGATGGACAGAGACTCAGGAGTGGAGATTGGAGAAACACTCACTCCTTTCAGCCACTCCTTAGAAGCTATCCCCCGACAGCGGAACTTGAAGTATTACAACTTCGACTCCTTCGATGGTCTGGGAGACCCGGAGGAGCACTTGAACTACTTTGAGCAGATAGCGCAGATATACTACTACAATGACTTGACGAAATCAAGGTTCTTCGCTTCAACCCTTAAGGGAGGGGCCCAGAGATGGTTCAGCAGAATCCCCTCCCGCAACATCCACTTCTGGAAGGAATTTCGAGCCTCTTTCCTTAGGAGATTTCGGGCGAACAAAACGCACGAAATGCACATGTGTCACCTGGAGACGATCCGGCAGCACGACAATGAGTCGCTCTCTGCATACATGCGCCGGTTCCAGGAAGCAATCAATAAAGTTTCAAATCTGGATGAGAGGGAAGCTTTAAGCATCTTTAGAAGAAACCTGGACCCAGAGCACAACGAAATGTATATTATGGAGCTAATCAATAAGGAGCCGCAAAGTCTGGCAGCAGCTTATTCCATGGCTGCCAGATTCATTAAGGAAACAGATGTGCTCCAGGCAATGAGAATGACCCGGAATGGGGGGTCCAGGAGTAAAAACACTGATGACCGACCGAAAGGGGGTTACCATCAGGACAAGAAATTCAAGCAAAGCAACCAAAGCCAAGAAAGATAAGCAAACCCGGTTTTCCAAAGACTTGGTCCTAAGCAGGAGTCGAACAGCGACCCAGGACCCGTGAAGCAAGCTCGGGAGCCGAAACAGGAGCCGGACTGGACTCCTCTCAATATGACCCGGGAGGAAATCTTGAAAGAAGTCAAAGACAAGCCTTTCTATTATCCTCCGAAGCCGATGCAAACTCCTCCGGAGAGCAGGCCCTACAATAGGCAGTGTGATTATCACGAGACCCATGGCCACAAGACAGAGAATTGCTTATCACTCAAGTACTTCATTGAGGACCAAGTGAAAAAGGGGAATATGAACAAGTACTTAGTTCGGGACAACAGCAGAGGGGAAGCGCAGAAGAAAGGAAAGAATGTAGTCAATGTGGTCCTAGGCGGATCCTACTCCCCACCCCGAAACCCGGACTTCGGCGAAGAAGTACTTTCAATCCAATTACTCCCAGACCTGGTGATATCCTTCAGCAGCAAGGACTATGAAGGAGTCAACCCTCATCACAATGCAGCTTTGGTTGTCACTCTAGACATTTTCGATAATGAAGTAAGAAGAATGCTCATAGACAATGGTTCTTCAGTAAATATCCTCTTCAAGCACACAGTGGATAGAATGCAGTTAGGGAACGTCCGCTCAAATGAATGTCGAGAAGACCCACTCTATGGCTTCGGCCACAACTTAGTCCCGATCCAAGGAACTTTGTATCTGCCAGTCCTCTTTGGATCTGCTCCTAACCAAGTGACTCATGTCATCAAGTTTTATGTGATCAACGCTCCTTCCTCATACAACGGAATCATTGGCAGATCAGCTCTAACCATGATGCAAGCAATAACTTCAATCTCCCATCTCAAGATTAAGTTCCCAACCCCGACGGGAGTCGGGGAGATTAAAGGAGATTACGGAGTTGCTGAAACATGCTACAACCAGGGGTTAGTTATGGCAGAAACCCATCAAGATAACAAGAGGAAAGCTACGGTCCTTCGCAAGCAACAAAGTATGAAGAAGCACCGACCCCGGACAAGGGAAGAAGCAAGCAAAACAAGTCCAGAAGAACTGGCAAGCAACCAAGTCATGGTAGTGGACAAGACAAATCGAGTCCTAGACCAAAAAAAAAAAAAAACTTTTTTTTTTTTTTGTCCTACCATGCAAGCAACCGAAGAACCTGAAAAAGCAAACAACTATCTGAAGAAGAACTCTGAAGCCCGAATTCATCAAATGATTTCAAACAAAGAACAAGCAAAAATTGAAGCAGCAGTAGAAGAAGTCGAAGTAGATGAAAGTAATTCAAGCAAAAAAGTGAGGATTGGGTCAGGACTCGAGGAGTCCTTCAAGGAGAGATTAGTATCCCTGCTCCGGGGGTATAAAGATGTTTTTGCCTGGAGTCCAAGGGACATGCCAGGACTACATGAGTCCATAGCAATGCACAGCTTGGATGTCAACCCCAACAGGAAACCAGTAAAATAGAAGAGAAGAAACTTTGCTCCGGAGAGGCAAAGAGCAATTGATGAAGAAGTAAAAAAACTACTCAAGGCAGGAATCATCAAAGAAATCAAGTATCCGGAGTGGCTAGCTAATGTGGTCATGGTTAAGAAGTCCAATGGCAAATGGAGAATGTGTGTGGACTACACTGACCTAAATGATGCATGCCCGAAGGACCCGTATCCTCTTCCAAACATTGATCAATTGATAGATGCCACCTCAGGACATGTAATGCTAAGTTTCATGGATGCCTTCTCCGGATACAACCAGATAAAGATGAACCCGAAGGACATCCCTAAGACAGCATTCATAACTCACAGAGCAGTCTACGGTTATGTGATGCTACCCTTCGCCCTCACCAGCGCTGGATCCACTTACCAAAGAACTATGAACAAGATATTCAAGTCCCAGATTGGGAAAAATTTAGAGTGCTATGTCGATGACATGATTTCCAAATCAACAACTATACCAGGGCACGTGGAAGATCTGAAGGAATGCTTTGAAAATCTAAGAAAGAACCAACTCAAGCTAAACCCGGAGAAATACACCTTCGGAGTAGGAGCAGGCAAGTTCCTAGGATTCATGATCAGCAACAGAGGCATAGAAGCCAATCCGGAGAAAATAAAAGCAATCCAGGAGATGAAAGCTCCCAGGACCCAAAAAGATGTGCAGAAGCTAGCAGGATCACTAGCTGCACTCAGGAGATTTGTCTCAAAACTAGCAGAGAGGTGCTTACCCTTCTTTGATTTACTCAAAGGAGCAACCAACAAGAAAGAGGTAAACTGGAATCCGGAGTGCCAGAAAGCATTCGAGGAAATCAAAAACTACCTCTCTCAGCCACCAGTCCTAACTAAAGCTAAGCCAGGAGAGCCTCTCTACTTATACTTGTCAGCGGGAGCACAAGCCGTAGGAGCTGCCCTAATCAGGGAAGAGAATGGAACACAGCAACCAGTCTACTATGTAAGCCAGGTCTTAAAAGATGCAGAAACAAGATACCCAAGATTGGAGAAGTTTGCCTTCGCATTGGTTACAACCTCAAGGAAACTCAGGCACTACTTCCAAGGGAGGGAAATCAGGATAGTGACAAATCAACCACTAAGGAAAATAATCCACAAGCCAGATATCTCGGGAAGACTTGTTAATTGGGCTGTGGAATTGAGCCAGTTCAATCTAAGCTTCATTCCCAAGACTGCAATCAAAGCTCAAGCTCTTGCAGATTTCATAATCGAATGTTACTTCCCGGAAGAAGACCAACAAACAATGGACACGGATCAGGAGCCAAAAAAGGAAATTAGCCCGGGCGCCTGGACCTTAAAGGTAGATGGTTCTTCAACAACCAAGAGGTCAGGAGCCGGACTCATACTCAGGAGCCCAGAAGGATTTAAGATTCAGACAGCTATATCCTTCAACTTCCCAGCAACAAACAATCAAGCGGAATATGAGGCGTTGATCGCAGGACTAAAGCTCTCACGGACTCTAAGGGTCCAGGACTTGAAAATCTACAGCGACTCCCAGATAGTGGTCAAGCAAACAAATGGAGAATACATAGCAAAAGAGACTACTCTGGCGAAATACCAGGCACTGGTTCAGAGCTACTTAGCCTCAATCCCAAGCCACCAATTCATTCAGATATGCCGAGAAGAAAATGAAGAAGCGGATATCCTATCCAAATTAGTCCAGAATTCATCAGATCTGGACTGCTCAGTCTACTTCGAAGAACTCCACAAACCATCCATTGAATTCGGAGAGGTCTTGGAAATAGAAAGCACTCAAAATTGGATGACTCCCTTCATAAACTACTTGGACAAAGGGGAGCTCCCAGAAGATAAAGGAAAAGCTCAAAGATTGAAAGCAAAAGCAGCCAAGTTCTTCCTCGAAGAAGGAGTACTCTACCGCAGGACCTTCTCATCTCCTATCCTGAAGTGCATTGGCCCAGAAGAAGCAAAGTACTGCTTGGAAGAAGTGCATGAAGGAATATGTGGAGACCACATGTCTGCAAAAGCCCTAGCTCATAAGATCATAAGACAAGGCTACTACTGGCCAACAATCCATCAGGATGCAATACAATACGTCAAGAAGTGCAAGGAGTGCCAGATCTTCAGCAATGTGTCCCGGATAAGCCCGGTCCTACCATCCTCAGTCATATCACCTATCCCCTTCGCTGTTTGGGGTATTGATATCATGGGACCCTTCCCTCGAGCAAAAGGAGACCTCAGGTACCTACTAGTCTCTATTGACTACATGACAAAATGGGTTGAAGCAAAAGCAATGAGGACAATCAATCAACAAGACTGCACAAAGTTTATGGACAACATTTTGATGAGGTTCGGGATACCATGAGTCCTAGTCTCAGACAATGGACCTCAATTCATTGGATCAGAGTTCGAGTCCTACCTCCAGGAGCGCGGGATCAAGCACAAAAAATCATCAGTGGCATATCCCCAAGGAAATGGCCAAGTAGAAGTAACGAATAGAATCCTGCTCCGAGGTATCGAGAAAAGACTCAAAGAAAGCAAAAGTAAGTGGCCAGAAGAACTACCAAGCGTACTTTGGTCCTACAGGACAAGCCCAAGGACAAGCACAGGAGAAACTCCATTCAAACTAGCCTATGGAACAGAAGCAATGCTACCTATTGAAGTGGGCTCTCCTTCACACAGAGCAATAAACTTTGAAGAAGAAGCAAACGAAGAAGGACTCAAAACAAACATGGAACTAATTGATGAGGTCCGGGACCAAGCTGTACAAAGGATGGAAAAATATAAGGAGAAAACAAGAGACCACTTCAGTAAGAAGTCAAGAGTCAAAAACTTCCAAGTTGGAGACTTAGTCCTTCGAGACACTGAAGCATCAGATCCCACAAACACCGGAAAGTTAATGCCCAAATGGGAAGGACCATACAAGGTCAAAGAAGTTCTCAGGCCAGGAACCTACAAGCTTTTGAACATGGATGACTCAGAAGTCCCAAACACTTGGCATGGACTAAGGCTAAGAAAATTCTACCATTAGTAAAGCAAACAAACTTGTAGCCAATATGGCAAGCAACCAAAATGTTTCTCCTTCTACATTGTATGAATGATCAATGAAAAGCTTTCTTTTTAACTTGCATATTTTTCAAAAACAGCCACTAGTCCGGACAAGCTATTAGTCAGGACTAGAGCAACCAACTCTTACTTAGAATTAATTTTCTAACTAAAAGCAACCACTAGTCCGGACAAGAAGATTAGTCAGGACTAGAGCAACCACCTTTTACTTAGAAATAATTTTCTAACTAAAAGCAGCCACTAGTCCGGACAACCTATTAGTCAGGACTAGAGCAACCAACTTTTACTTAGAATTAATTTTCTAACTAAAAGCAGCCACTAGTCCGGACAAGCTATTAGTCTGGACCAGAGCAACCAACTTTTACTTGGAGTTAATTTTCTAACTAAAAGCAGTCACTAGTCCGGACAAGCTATTAGTCAGGACTAGAGCAACCAATTTTTACTTAGAAATAATTTTCTAACTAAAAGCAGCCACTAGTCCGGACAACCTATTAGTCAGGACTAGAGCAACCAACTTTTACTTAGAATTAATTTTCTAACTAAAAGCAGCCACTAGTCCGGACAAGCTATTAGTCAGGACTAGAGCAACCAATTTTTACTTAGAATTAATTTTCTAACTAAAAGAAACCACTAGTCCGGACAAGAAAATTAGTCAGGACTGACCAACAAATCTTACTTAGAAAAATATTCTAAGGCAAAAACAAACTACAGAAACAAAGTAAAATAGCATCAAGGAAAGCATTCATTACAAATTCACCGGACTCAACCAAGTCCGGAGCAAAGTACGAATATTACATAGATCAAACGTATCAAAAAGTCTTCAACAAATAGAAAGTCAAGCGTCCGGAGCACTGGGAGGAATGAAACTGGGACAGGGGCCGTCAAATGGCTCCGGTTCCCCCAATCCGAGCTCAATGTCTTCCTTGGCCTTGATAAACTCGGAGACGAAGCTATCCCAATCGGCCTCCGGATTAGTCTTGATGTGTCGCTCAGCAACCAGCCAGCAGCGAGCTATCTCCGGAGCACCAGCATTGGCAAGGGCCCTATCGTACACATTAACACAAAAACAACAACCAATTACGAACTCCAAATCCTACCCTATCAGTCCGGACTAGTTATCCAAGTCCGGACCCTAACAGAAAACCCTAATTCCAGAAACACTATCAAAACAGAATCAAACACCAAAATATAGACAAAAACACACATATATACACATACATACAAAAACATCCAACAAAAACCAAACACAATAGCACAAAGAAAGAATTTAATACACCAGCAAAATAAAAGAATGGAACAAAAAGCAGAAAAGCAGGGGAAAAAGCTTACAAAGTAGAGATAACGGAGTTACTGGGGACGACCAAGAAGCAACCACTGGCCAAGCTACAGTGACAGACGGCGACGGCAAGAACGGCAAAGCAAAACTCCAGAGAAAGAAAGAGAAATAGAAAAATTGAAGAAACAATAAAAACAAAACAAAGAGCACAACACCTCCTTTTATAGGGGGGTGAAAAACTAAACAGCCACACCACGTGGCACGATCCTAGCCGCCCATCACGAGCGGTCATTATTGGAGAGTCATTATTACAGCACGTCTTTTGAAAAAGACAACTGTAATAATTCAAATAATTGAGGGGAAATTCCCCAAAACCGTTTCAACTTCCAGGTCCGGACTATGCAACTCAATTTAATCCGGACTGGGGGGCAAGAAAAGCTCAACTCCTGCTAAGGACAACAACCTTAGTCCTGATTCGCCGAACTCAACGAACTTCGGACTGCGGGCAGAAAAGCTCAACTCCTGCTAATGACAACCACCTTAGTCCTGATTCCCCGAACTCAACGAACTCCGGACTGGGGGGCAAGAAAAGCTCAACTCCTGCTAATGACAACCACCTTAGTCCTGATTCGCCGAACTCAACGAACTCCGGAATGGGGGGCAAGAAAATCTCAACTCCTGCTAAGGACAACCACCTTAGTCCTGATTCGCCGAACTCAACAAACTCCGGACTGGGGGCAGAAAAGCTCAACTCCTGCTAATGACAACCACCTTAGTCTTGATTCGCCGAATTCAACGAACTCCGGACTGGGAGGCAAGAAAAGCTCAACTCCTACTAAGGACAACCACCTTAGTCCTGATTCGCCGAACTCAACGAACTCCGGACTGGGGGCAGAAAAGCTCAACTCCTGCTAATGACAACCACCTTAGTCCTGATTCGCCGAACTCAACAAACTCCGGACTGGGAGTCAAGAAAAGCTCAACTCCTACTAAGGACAACCACCTTAGTCCTGATTCGCCGAACTCAACGAACTCCGGACTGGGGGCAGAAAAGCTCAACTCCTGCTAATGACAACCACCTTAGTCCTGATTCGCCGAACTCAACCAATTCTGGACTGGGGGCCAAGAAAAGCTCAACTCCTGCTAAGGACAACCACCTTAGTCCTGATTCGCCGAACTCAATGAACTCCGGACTGGGGGCCAAAAAAAGCTCAACTCCTTCAAACAAAACAATAAGAAACTCATGTTCTAAAACAAACAAAAATAACACTCCCCCATCCAGAAAATCTGCATAAGGGAGTGGGGGGCACATGATAGTACATATGGCTCCTGTTAGGCCTACTCCTAAGCTCCTAACTCCATACAGCTCCTGGGAGGCCTACTCCTAAGCTCCTAACTCCATACAGCTCCTGGGAGGCCTACTCCTAAGCTCCTAACTCCATACAGCTCCTGGGATGCCTACTCCTAGGCTCATAACTCTACGCAGCTCCTAGAGGGAGTAGTCCCGTACACCACCACTCCTGACCAGCTCGGTCCCGCAAGTAGAGCCTTGATAAACCCCGACACGTGAGACGTTGGCCCAAGCACGTGACGGGAACAACTGTCACACATCAATTATGGGAATAATCAGGGCACGTGTCAGAGGATCCTCAGAACATTCCTCGACCAGTCCCACGCCGACACGTGTAAAGCATCCACTCCAGCCAGGTGCCCTCCGCTCCCAGAACCAATGGCTACGATTCAAAGGTACTGACCCCAAAACCCTACCCTTGAGCTATAAGTAGCCCAAGAAGGTGAGGTTTTGGGGTTAATCATTCTCACACACTCATACACACACACAGCCACCCTGCATTCATATCCATCTTCATCTTCCCAAAAAGCTAGTTCTTACTCTCACGCCGGAGGCGCCGCAGGACTCCAACCCCCCTTCCGGTGTTGTTTTGTAGGAACCCAACCACAGCTACACCTCTACAGCGGAGAAGGATCCAGGACGTCGTCGAAGGAGCAGCCCCGCCACCAGGAGTTATCACCACCCACTGATTGAGGGAGCCCTAAATAGAAACCATCGCACCGGATAGGCACCTGGAGAACCTGGATGATTATGTTCTTTATGTCATCCGTTGTATTCCGACTAAAATATATGCTCAACTTCTGGAAGTTCACTTGCTGCCCCGTTGCCTTCTCATAGCCACTCAGACACTCTTTAATACACAGGGCTTCTTCCACCGAGGCTCGAAAAAATAAATAGCAATCATCAACAAAGAAAAGATGAGACACTATAGGTAAAGAGTTTGCAATTTTTGCACCCATGAAGACTTCCCCTGGCTTGGTTTCGTTGGATCAGAGTAGATAAACCTTCCGTGTAAAATAAGAATAGATAAAGTGATATAGGGTCTCCTTGACGGAGTCCACGCCCTGAAATAATTGGCCCTACTTAATGTCCAGACACTAGAAAAGTATATCTGACTGCAGTCATGTATAACTTAATCCAATCCACCCATACACCTGAGAAACCCGTCTTCAATATAAGATCCACTATAAATTTCCATTCTACCCTATCATATGCCTTCCTCATGTCTATTTTCAACGCCGAATATCCCATTCACCCTTGAGTTTTCTTTTTCATCCAATGATTCACCTCATACGCCGCTATCACATTATCAGTTATATATCTGCCAGGTATAAAAGCCCTTTGCATTTCTGAGATTACTGTTAAGAGCACCTTCTTCATTCTATTGGCCAGCATTTTTGTAATAATCTTCATCATCACATTGCATAAGGAAATGGGCCTTAAGTCACCCATTGTTTCAGGAACCTTTTTCTTTGGAATGAGAACTACCAATTATTGAGTGGCATTTATGACACTTATTAATGCTCTAATAAGTTTTGAATTAATGCATTTGTACTCAAGTTGTTAAGTGTTTTAATGTGTTTTCTAGTGTTTTTGCATTTCAGGCATTATTCAGGTAATCAGGTGAATTAGCATTGTTTTGGTGATAATTTGGTGTCCAAGTGGTGTTGGAATAAATATCATGGAAATCCGTCTCGAAGCAGCAAGAATTAAGAAGAAATCTGAGTTTTTCCCAAAAGGACGGCGCGCCCGTGCTGTGATAGCACGCGGCCGCGCCGGGGTTCCAGAAATACAGCGCGGTCGCGCCGATGCCGAATTCAGGAATCCTGTTTCTAATACAATTCTAAAAGGGAAGGCTTCCAGATTGTTGAGGGCTTCTATATATATTCATATTAGGTCGTTTTAATAAAGAGACCGACCAGAGCGCAAGGAAAAGTCGACAAGAGACCTTTAGCACAATTCAACAAAGGCGAAGACGTTCTAGTTTTTTTTTTAATCTTTGTTTTGAGTTGTAATTTGGATGCTTGTTTCTTGTTTTGCTGAACCTATACTCTTGTTTGTATTTGGTTAAATTATTCGTATAAAGACTATGTTTTATATATCATGTTTTCATCGAAACCCACGTTGATGATGAGTCCGATTATGGGCTAATTGTTCTCGTGGGATTCTAGCGGATTTATTTATGGATTTCTTTAGTTAAATTGTTTGATGCCTTAGTATGTGGTGATTGTATGATATCCTAGTATTGGTTGTGCGTATTCGTTTTATGAGTGTCGCGAACTTATAAGATAGTGTGTTAATTCTTACTGAAGCGAAAGTGAATTTAAGGATTTAGAACTTGACATGCTAGCATAGGTTCATGTATTTGTCAAGCATGATTCGTAGGTAATTTTAACCATCTTACTTGCCCTATGTAATCAAGATAGATAACTTGTGCTTAAACCGTTATGTTGTCAAATTCTATAGACATATAGGGTCTCAATATAATTGGTGCCTATTCAGCTTCTATCTCTTTTGTGGATGTCTGGTAGAATGGTACTCGTGCAACCAAAGTTGGCGTTTATCAGTTTCGTGTCATCTGATTATTATCATCACCATTGCATACTAAGGTTAAGAATAATAAGGCTATTGAATAAAGTATTTAATGAAGTTAGAATCCCATGTTTGTCATATATATTAATTTAGTCAATCTTATTCTCATAGTTATAATTATTAGTTAATTCTTAGTTATAAATAATCTCAATTTGTTATCGTCTTAGCATTGGATAATAACCATACATTATTGCTTAGGTGCATAAATTGATCAGTTAACCAATACAGTCTATGTGGGAACGAACTAGAAAATATTCTATACTACTTGCAAACTCGTATACTTGCGTATATTATTAGCGCGTGTTTAGCGACTAACCAGTTTTTGGCACCGCTACCGGGGACTGCAGTGTTAATTTATAGTTTATGTGCTTTCCATCAGTGGTCGTTAAAGTTCATTGACTCGGACATTGTTACTTAATTGTTCCTTGTCTGGTTTCAGGTACTCTAGCGAGGGTGTGTGCATATGCGTTCGCGTACTCGTAAGAGAACACTGGATAAAGCCAAGGAAGAACTTGTGGTAGTTCGTAGGGAAGTTTTTGAGGATAAAGAGAAGTTAGAGGAAGAAGAGAAAGTTGCAGAGCCAATTGTAGTAGCTATGGGTGATAAAGCAGAAAATCTGAAGGCTTTGATGGACTATTCTAAGCCTAAGATTAATGACATTCAGTCTAGCATCATCGGATCAGCCATCAGGGCTAACACTTTTGAGATCAAGTCAAGAACGATCCAGATGATACAGAACTCAGTTCAGTTTGGGGGTTCTCCAACTGAAGACTCCAATATGCACATCATGGATTTCATCGAGATCTGCGACAATTTCAAGTTCAATGATGTTACTGAAGATGCTATCAAGCTGCGACTCTTCCCATTCTCTCTGAGGGACAAGGCTAAGTGCTGGTTTCATTCTCTACTAGCAGGGTCTATCACCACTTGGGAAGATCTTGCTCAAAAATTTCTCACTAAATTCTTCCCCATGGCGAAGACTGCTACAATCAGGAATGCTCTTACCCAGTTTGCGCAGCAAACTGGAGAATATCAGTGTGAGTCTTGAGATCGATATAAGGAGATGCTAAGGAAGTGCCCACATCATGGCATGCCTGATTGGATGATTATTAATTGTTTCTACAATGGATTGGGTCCTACTTCTAGACCCATGCTTGATGCAGCATCAGGAGGAGCCTTGTGGGCTAAGAGCTACGATGAAGCGTATGAACTTATTGAACTGATGGCTGCTAATGAGTACCAGAATCCTTCCCAGAGACTGACTCAGGGAAAAGTAGCAGGAATTCTGAAGTTGGATGCAGCAACTTCTATCGCTGCCCAACTTAAGGCTTTGACGATGAAGGTGGACACCTTGGTGAATTATGGAGTTAATCAAATCACTAGTGTCTGTGAGCTTTGTGTTGGTGCCCATGAGACTGATCAGTGCGCAATTTCTAGTGAATCAGCTCAGTTCGTGAGCAACTTCCAGCGATCACAGCAACCTGTGCCAGCCACCTATCATCCTAATAACCGCAATCATCCTAATTTCAGCTGGAGCAACGCTCAAAATACGGTTCAACAGCCTTTTCAGGAGTATCCAGGTAAGTAGTACAACCCCCCTGGTTTTCAGCAACCACAATATGCGCCAAGACAACAACTCCAGCTGCAATAAGCTAATGAAAAATCTGAATTAGAGGAATTGAAGCTTATGTGCAAGAGTCAAGCTGTTTCTATCAAGTCCTTGAAAAATCAAATTGGGTGAATTGCCAATGCCTTGCTAAATTGTCAACCTGGTACATTGCCTAGTGACACTGAAGTGCCAGGAAAGAGGGAAGCTAAGGAGCAGGTAAAGGAAATCACTTTGAGGTCTGGGAAGGTTGCGAATCCCGAACAAACTCAAGAGTTAACTGAAGAAGCTGGGACTGATAAAGAAGCAAAGCAGCAGGATGAAGAAGTGGAATCAAGGAAGACTACTATTGAGCACACTCCGCCTGAGGGTAATACAGGGGAGAAATAGATCTATCCTCCACCGCCTTTTTCTAAGCGGCTTCAGAAGAAAAAGCTGGACAAGCAATTTGAGAAGTTTTGGAGGTGTTCAAGAAACTTCATATCAACATACCTTTCACCGAGGCTCTCGAGCAGATGCCTAGTTATGCAAGATTTATAAAAGGTATTCTCTCTCGGAAGGTGAAGCTAGATGATTTAGAGACCGTCGCTCTCATGGAGGAATGCAGTGTTGTGCTGTAGTAGAAGTTGCCTCCAAAGCTTAAAGATCCAGGAAGCTTCACTATTCCATGTACTATTGGAAAAGTGTCTTTTGACAGATGCTTATGTGACTTGGGAGCTAGCATCAATCTGATGCCCTTTTCAATCTTCAAGCAATTGGACTTACCTGATCCCAAACCAACTTATATGACCTTGCAGTTGGCTGGCCGTTCTATTACATATCCTCGAGGTATTGTGGAGGATGTCTTGGTCAAGGTTGATAAACTCATCTTTCCTGTTGATTTTGTAATTCTTGATTTCGAGGAGGATAAGAAGATTCCCATAATCTTGGGAAGATATTTCTTGGCCACTGGTCGGATCTTGATAGATGTGCAGAAGGGTGAGCTTACAATGCGAGTGCTGGATCAGGATGTTACCTTTAATGTGTTCAATGCCATGAAATTTCCTATTGATAATGAGGAGTGCTTAAAAGTGGAGTTGGTCGATTCGGTGGTCACATTGGAACTTGACCAATTGCTAAGGTCTGATGCCTTAGAAAAAGCCTTATTGGGGAATTCAGATAGTGAAGATGACGAAGGTGAAGAGCAATTGCAGTATTTGAATGCTTCTCCCTGAAAGAGGAAGATTGATATGCCTTTTGAATCTTTAAGAATGGAGGAATTGAACAAAGCTCCTAAACGCCTCAAGCCTTCTATTGAGAAATCCCCCTCTCTTGAGCTTAAGCCTTTACCTGAGCATTTGAGGTATGCGTTTTTAGGTGATGCATCTACTCTACCTGTTATTATTGCATCTGACCTTTTAGGTAGTGATGAGAAAAAGCTTTTGAGGATTCTGAGAGAGTTCAAATCGGCAATTGGATGGACTATAGCAGATATCAAGGGGATCAACCCTTCTTACTGTATGCATAAAATTCTGCTAGAGGAAGGTAGCAAGTCTACAGTCGAGCAGCAAAGAAGACTTAATCCTATCATGAAGGAAGTAGTGAAGATAGAAATTCTGAAGTGGCTAGATGCAGGGATCATCTATCCTTTCTATAACAATTCATGGGTAATCCCGGTTCAATGTGTACCAAAGAAAGGTGGAATTACTATGGTAGCAAATGAGAAGAATGAGCTTATTCCGACAAGGACAGTCACGGGGTGGAGAATCTGCATGGACTATCGGAAGCTGAGCAAGGCCACTAGGAAGGACCACTTTCCATTGCCCTTCATTGATCAGATGCTTGACAGGTTGGCCGGTCATGAGTATTACTGTCTTCTGGATGGCTATTCGGGTTACAATCAGATTTGTATCGCTCCAGAAGATCAGAAGAAGACTACCTTCACTTGTCCATTTGGTACTTTCACCTTCAGACGAGTTTCTTTTGGTCTGTGTGGTGCACCAGCCATATTTCAGAGATATATGATGGCCATCTTTTCTGACATGATTGGCCAAAATATGGAGGTATTCATGGATGACTTCTCAGTCTTTGGCAATTCTTTTGACGAATGCTTGCAGAATCTGGGACACGTTCTCAAGAGGTGTGTTGAGACCAATCTGGTTCTCAATTGGGAGAAATGCCATTTTATGGTGTGTCAGGGCATTATTCTAGGGCACAAGGTTTCTAATAAAGGCCTAGAGGTGGACAAGGCCAAGGTGGGGGTCATTGAGAATCTTCCTCCACCAATTTCTGTTAAGGGAATTCGCAGTTTTCTTGGACATGCGAGTTTCTACAGGCGTTTTATCAAAGATTTCTCAAAAAATTCGAAGCCTTTGTGCAGTCAATTAGAGAAAGATGTTCCTTTTAAATTTGATAATGAGTGCCTTGCAGCTTTTGAGACATTGAAGAAGAGTTTAATCACGGCACCTATCATAACTGCACCTTATTGGAATGAGCCTTTCGAGATGATGTGTGATGCAAGTGACTATACAGTTGGAGCAGTTCTTGGGCAGAGAAAGAGCAACATATTTCATGTGGTCTACTACGCTAGTAAGACTCTAAATGGTACTCAACTGAATTACACTACTACGGAGAAAGAACTTTTGGATATTGTCTATGGTTTTGAGAAATTTTGATCTTATCTACTTGGGACTAAGGTGACAGTTTTCACTGATCATGCCATCATTCGATATCTCGTCTCAAAGAAGGACTCAAAGCCTAGATTAATTCGATGGGTTCTTTTGCTCCAAGAATTTGAACTAAAGATTAAGGACAGAAAAAGAACTGAAAATGAAGTTGCTGATCATCTCTCGTGTTTAGAGAATCCTAATGCTAATTCATTGGATAAGACAGTGATAAATGAGTCTTTTCCCGACGAGCAGCTGTTTGGAGTGCAAGAAGAAGAGCCGTGGTTCGCAGACATTGTGAACTACCTTGTGAGTAATATCATGCCTCCCGACTTATCTTATGCTCAAAGGAAGAAGTTTCTTCATGAAGTGAAGTGGTATATGTGGGATGAGCCGTTTCTTTTTCGCCAAGAAGCTGACCAAATCATCAGAAGATGTATTCTCTATAGAAAAACGGGGGGAATCTTGCGAGATTGCCACTCAACAGCTTATGGAGGACATTATGGTGGAGAAAAGACAACAGCTCGTGTTCTTCAAGAAGGTTTCTTTTGGCCAACATTATTTAAGGATGCTCATCAGTTCATTTTGAAATATGATCGATGTCAACGTGTGGGTAATATGTCTAAGAAGGATGAGATTCCTCTTAATGTGCTTCTCAAGGTTGAGGTCTTCGATGTTTGGGGAATTGACTTCATGGGGCCATTTGTCTCATCTTGTAACAATCAGTATATCTTATTGGCGGTTGATTATGTGTCAAAATGGGTTGAAGTTAAGGCGTTTCCAATGAACGATGCAAAAGTGGTGCTTAATTTTCTTCACAAGCAAATATTCATAAGGTTTGGAACTCCAAGGGTCATAATCAGTGATGAGGGGTCGCAGTTTTGCAATCGCAAGTTCACTGCCATGATGAAAAGGTATAATGTGAATCATCACATTGCTACGGCTTATCATCCTCAGACAAATGGTCAAGCTGAGGTATCTAACAGAGAGATCAAGTGTATTTTGGAGAAAGTGGTATGTTCATCAAGGAAGGATTGGTCTTTGAAGCTTGATGAAGCTGTTTGGGCGTATAGAATAGCATATAAGACTCCATTGGGAATGTCGCCGTTTCAGTTGGTGTATGGTAAGGGGTGTCATTTGCCTGTGGAGCTCGAGCATAAAGCTTATTGGGCTTTGAAGAAATTGAATCTGGACTTAGATGCAGCTGGAAAGAAGAAGATGCTTCAGTTGAATGAACTTGACGAGTTTCGACTTCAAGCTTATGAGAACAACAAGATGCATAAGGAGAAAGTCAAGAGGTGGCACGATCGAGGTCTAGTGCTCAAGAAATTTGTGCCAGGGCAACAAGTTCTTTTATTCAACTCTCGTCTCCGTCTTTTTCCTGGAAAGTTGAAGTCAAGATGGTCAGGGCCCTTCATAATCAAAACTGTGTATCTACATGGAGCGGTGGAAATTTTTGTGAATGATCCGGGCCAAGCATTCAAGGTAAATGGTCAACGGTTGAAGCATTATTATGGTGACACGGCAACCCGCGAGGTGGTTAGTGCCATTTTATTATCCACTTGATCTCAAGATTCTACATCGAGCTAGCGACGTAAAAGAAGCGCTTCTTGGGAAGCAACCCAAATTTATTGTATATTAGTAAGTAGAGAAAGCAAGAAGAAAAGAGAAAATCACAAAAAAATCAAAAAAATGGAAAAAAATCAGGTCTGACTATAGAAGCCTGGCGCGACCGCGCTGTCCCAGCGCGCGCCCGCGCTGTCCCAGCGCGCGCCCGCGTCATTTACACAAAAACATGGCACGCCCGCGCCGGTTTGGCAGAAGTAGCGCGCGCCCGCGCCGTCCCAGCGCGTGCCCGCGCCGTGTCCCGACTCTGGAAAAAATAAAAGGCAGTTTAAGGGGGGATTGGGAATTTTGTCCCAAAATCAATTCCCAACCGGATTTTACTCCCCCACATCCCATAATTCCCTCTCCAAATCAAACCCATTACTCCCATTATTCCCATAATTAAATCCCACTTCTATTCCATATCTAATTCTCTTTTCACCACCTATATATACATATACCCCATACACAAACTTTTTCACCAATTCACAAACTCTCAAACACAAATTCTCTCTCAAACACAACTCTTATTCTCTCTAATCAATTTCCATGGCACCCAAGAGACAAAGAACATAAGTTGGAAGCAGCACCACTGATTCTTCAACTGCGAGTGGTGTGAGGCCCAGGTTTTTTTACTCCTGAAGCTGAGGAGGAGTACACGAGGCTTCTTTCGAAGCCAATCGTCAAGGAGCGAGGTTTTCTGCCATCAGGGAACGATGGTAAGCTTTTGGAGATGATTCTTGAGATGGGTCGGGTTCCTTTTTACGAGGCACCAGCTGCTGTGCCGATGAGTGTGGTTCGCGAGTTCTATGCGAACACCAAGGCCGAGAAGAATGGCTTTACTGTGGTGCGAGGGAGGACGGTGGAGTATAGTGCAGAGGCTATCAGGGTTGTGATTGAGCAGCCCATGAGGAAGCCCGAGCAGGATACCTGGAATGATAAGACTCTAGAGGACTTTGATTTGGATCTCATTATGGCTACTCTGTGCTGGCCCGACACTCACTGGAAGATCAAGAGGGGCACAGTCGCCGAGTATTCTACGTTCCCGGTTTCCGGCATGAACAGGTTTGCCCGTGCATGGAACGTTTTTATATGTGCTAATATCATGCCATTTTTGCATGTGCATGAGGTTACTGTGGAGCGTGCACGGCTGTTATGGGGCATTCTGCAGGGTGATTATATAGATTTGGGGATGGTTATCTTTCAGGGGATTCTGAAGTTCTTGAGGGGGAGCACTACGGTCTATTCCGTATGCGTCCATGGTGACAAAGCTGTGCGTGGCAGTTGGTGTGCATTGGCCCGCACATGAGCAGTTGCAGATTTCGAGTGCTCCGATCGATAGCACTACTTTGGCTACGATGCAAGAATGGGATGGAGGAAAGCCCGATCTGAAGGGGCTTGGGTATTCTTTTGACCACCTACCTGGTGGGAGGCCAGCTGCTGGTCAGGCGAGCAAAACTGCATGGAGATCTCAGCTAGGAGATGAAGGAGGACCATCGTAGCAGGAGGCAGCAGGGGCAGACATGGGTGCTGGTTTGAGTTCGACGCAGTATAGGCATTTTGCGAGGAGGATGGATGCGATGCACGACATCCATAGTCGTTTTGCACACGATCTCACCAGGAACTTGGGACTGCATTTAGAGACACCGGAGTTGATATTCAGTGGCCAGTATTTGGTAAGGACTCTGTGTATCCGCCTCTTGACACGCTTGACACTCCACCCCTTGAGGGTGAGGATTCTGATTCAGAGTAGGTATGTCTGATTCCTTACTATAACCTTCACTGAGGACAGTGAATATTTTAAGTTTGGGGGTAGTAGTTAAAGGAATATGTTTGAGTGAGTCTCATATAATTGCGTGTTCATGATATTTTTATTCATATAGTTGCATGTTTTGCCATGTAGTTTTTTTTTATTTTGGTAGTTTTATGATATTTTGTTCATGTAGTTTCATGCATTTGCATTATAACATGATCCCTTAGATAATTTTTCCAATTGACTTGTGATATTGATGCTAGTGTAGTGATGTCGTGTCTAGAGATGTTAAGTCGTATTAAGTTGATTTGCATGCTAGAGTCACTTATATTTCACTAAGTCTTATAGGTTGCTAGAGTGCTAGATCATGATCATGGTTTATTGATTTGTCGAGGTTTAATCGTTTGTTTATATTTAGAATTTAGGGTATTCTCTTAATAGTAAAAGATATGGATATTTAAAAATTGGAGAAATGGGATTTTATTGCTAGTTGTGTGGCTAGGTGTCAAATGGCTAGTAGCCGGCTCATATTTTTATGAGTAGTCTAGGATTGAATGAGATGGAGCGAAACACACTCATTTAGAAATTGTGAAAAAATTAAAAAAAAAGTGTTATGTATAATTGATCACGAGTGGGCTCTTTAGTACTCGAGTTATTAAGTTCTTAGGGGACTTTGTGCCTAGTGACCTAAGGTTTTTATGGTCTGGGATCCGCTAACTTAAGGCTCGCTACATGGGTGCTATTGTATAAGTCTTTTGTGGACCTCACTCATTGCACGATCAAATAAGCATATTTGTGTTGTTTTGTTGTGAATAAAAGCATGAATCCGTATAAAACTCCAATATAAGAATTGAATGATATAAGTTATTTTGAGTCTAGCTTTTTATTTCATTTATAATCTTGCGATTGCCTTGATGAGTAGTGAGTCATGATTATTGATCTAGTTGTGATAGTATATCTGTAAGCATCTTCACACACGCACGTCTTTAGTTTGAAAGTTGATTTGTATGATTTGGTTGATCTTCATGTGAGTAACTGCATTTGCTGATATGTTTCTTGTTGATTGGTTGAGTTATTCTATTGGGATCGTTGCATTCATATAGTTGCATTCATGCATTTTTGTTTCTTGTTCATTTAGTCGGTTTATGCTTGAGGACAAGCATCGATTCAAGTTTGGGGGTATGTTGAGTGACATTTATGACACATATTTATGCTCTAATAAGCTTTGAATTGATGCATTTGTACTCAAGTTGTTAAGTGTTTTAATGTGTTTTCTAGTATTTTTACATTTCAGGCATTATTCAGGTAATCAGGTGATTTAACATTATTTTGGTGCTAATTTGGTGTCCAGGTGGTGTTGGAATAAAAGATCGTGGAAAGCCGGCTCGAAGCAGCAAGAATTAAGAAGAAATCTGAGTTTTTCCCAGAAGGACGGCGCACCCGCGTTGTGATAGCGCGCGGCCGCGTCGGCGTCCCATAAATACAGCGCGCCCGCGCTGTGATAGCGCGTCCGCGCTGTGATAGCGCACGCCCGCGCCGATGCCAAATTCAGGAATATTGTTTCTAATATAATTCTAAAAGGGAAGGCTTCCAGATTGTTGAGGGTTGCTATATATATTCATATTAGGTCGTTTTAATAAGGAGACGGACCAGAGCGCAAGGAGAAGTCGACAAGAGACCTTTAGCACAATTCAACAAAGGCGAAGACAATCTAGTTTATTCTTTTGAATCTTTGTTTTGAGTTGTAATTTGGATGCTTGTTTCTTGTTTTGCTGAACCTATACTCTTGTTTGTATTTGGTTAAATTATTCGTATAAAGACTTTGTTTTATATATCATGTTTTCATCGGAACCCACGTTGATGATGAGTCTGATTATGGGCTAATTGTTATCGTGGGGTTCTAGCGGATTTATTTATGGATTTCTTTATTAAATTGTTTGATGCCTTAGTATGTGGTGATTGTATGATATCCTAGTATTGGTTGTGCGTATTCGTCTTATGAGCGTCGTGAACTTATAAGATAGTGTGTTAATTCTTAATGAAGCGAAAGTGAATTTAAGGATTTAGAACTTGCCATGCTAGCATAGGTTCATGTATTTGTCATGCACGATTCATAGGTAATTTTAACCATCTTACTTGCCCTATGTAATCAAGATAGATAACTTGTGCTTAAACCGTTATGTTTTCAAATTTTATACACATATAGGGTCTCAATATAATTGGTGCCTATTCAGCTTCTATCACTTTTATGGATGTCTGGTAGAATGGTACTCGTGCAACGAAAGTTGGCATTTATCAGTTTCTTATTATCTAATTAGTATCAACACCATTGTATGCTAAGGTTAAGAATAATAAGGCTATTGAAAGAAGTATTTAATGAAGTTAGAATCCCATTTTGTCATATATTTTAATTCAGTCAATCTTATTCTCGTAGTTATAATTATTAGTTAATTCTTAGTTATAAACAATCTCAATTTGTTATCGTCTTAGCTGTGACGCCCTCAATCTCGGGGTTAGGAAATGAGGACTCACACACCTCAAATCTAATAATTAAATATGCATAAACCCCGATTAACTACTAATAAGATCAACAGGATAAAGTATGAGACAAGATTACAACTACCAATCACAAAATATAACTTACAAACCCAAAATATTATTAAATAACCAACGTCGATTCCGGCTGGGAACCGACAGATAACCCATTGTATCTTTATACACTTCTTTCTAGGCGCGAGCTCACTCATAAATACCACTACCTGCTCTGGAAACCGGAAGCCCTCAACATGGTAGGGACCACCAGGTACGCTCTTACGAGCAGTGCGCCTAAGCCTGGCCATCTTCTTGCTTAACTGCCATGGTTAGATTAAAACAAAACAAATGAGTATAAAACTCAGCAAGTAACTATACAGCAGTTCTACAATATCAAATCACAATATGCTTTACCAAACTCAGGGCATTCTACTTTATTTGATCTAGGTGGCAGATTTCCATCTTTTGGGTTAAGGAAAGGTTTCTGAAGAAAAGTGTGGGGCTTTCAAGGAACAAAGCTCAAAGTAGGACGAAAGCCGACATTCATCACAAATCATTAAAGGATCAAAATTGATCTTTCGATAGAGGAAAGCAACATTATTTCAAGATATAGAATCAGTTATATGATCAGCAATTTCAAAAATCAGGGTTCTCGAGCTTTAAGCTCCACAATAACATAATCAACTCTTTTCAAAGCAATATAAACCATTTTCATTTTCAAAATCAATTTACTGAACAAAAGTTTCAGTTCCCCTTTTTAAATAATCACTTAGAACCCTTGATTGGATCACTTTATCTTTCCATTTCATTATATACGGGTGATCAGCCCGTATCGACCTCCATTCCGGTCTTTAAGGTACCAATCGGCATAATTTCAGCCTTAAGTTGGACTAGCCCCGCTAGCCTCTTACCATGACTGGACTAGTCCCACTAGCCTCTTACGTCCCAATCCAATCCATCAGGAATTCATTTGGAAAACCTTGAGTTGGAAAAACAAATAGGTTTTCTAAAATTCATTTTTATCATTACCAAGCATTTGAAATCATTCGGACTCTTTCAAGTCGAAACTCATTCTTAAATCAGATTAAAAGGATCAACATTTGTTTAGGGATCAATAGGGTGATCAAGAGAAACAGGGTATCATTAAACAGGGTTAACAAGGATAATCAAAAAGGTTCAATATAATTCATGGCTTAATAGGTAACTTGAACAGAAAGGACAGATTATCAAAGGGTGAAATCAATAGGCTCGTCAATAACAGATTTTCAAGAACTAGGGTACTTTAAATCAATATCAGGGTTTCATAAAGCAAGGGTTTCATACTTAAACAGTTCAATACTCTACATGGTATGAACAACATTCTCTTTATATCCATTTACACAAGTAATCAGAGTTACTTGCCTGAATTTGCTTTCCTGAAGGTTGAACTACTGCCATCTAGTAAATCATTTCCTTTCCTAGCCTGAATGCCCTCACGCTCTGAATCTACAATAAAACCAAAATCTTAATCTGATTCTCAACTCTCGTTCTCGGAACGATCACTCTAAACGATAACTCGACTATATCTTTGACTCGAGCATACGAATATAGCTTATACATGTAAGCACATAGCACATAGCACATAGCACATAGCATATCTCTTTTTCGTAACTTTTATATCCTTATACACTTAACAACCAAAGCGTATTCGCTCAACCTTGGCTATTTTTCAATTACACTAATATAGCTCTTTTTACGACCATAGCTATCACTTATAACTCTTAATAATAAACTATTTAATTTCCTTTTTCCTTCATTCCTTAATTCGAACCATACATACAAAACACAACCAAGTATACTCAAATTCAACCTCATATAATCAAACACAACTAATGCAATTCACAAGGGTCATTTAGCACTTAAACTTATCCCTTTTTAATCAAAAATCCGAATCCTAATTATATTAAGATTCGAAATTAACCCTTTCTTTTAATTATTAAAATTCGATCATAAAAACCATCCAATCTTTATCATGCAATCAATTTCTCACTATTCATTAAGATAATTGGCAAGAACCTACTAAGTTCCACCTTTTTACTACTAAGACCCATTCGGGTTTTTTCCATAAATCAAACATGCAAGAATCAATTTGACATGCAAAGTTATATACCACATTTCCACTTATTTTAATCCCTTATTAAATCATTCTATCCATTACATCACCCAACCATGCATTACTTAGCAACTTCATCTTAATCATCAACATGCATCCTCTTATTTATCAAACTAATCCTTTTTTTAAAACCAATTTCCATTCGGAAAGACTCAAATTTACAACTCAAGGACAAATCAATGACAAGCACATCTTGATCTTCTTTAAAACTAGCATGCAATCACTTTTAGGCCTTATAAACTTAGTTTTTACCAAGATTAACTCACAAAAAAACAAATTCCTTTTCTTATCAACAACCATTCGAACCAAAACATACATACATGCTCACATACAATCCAAATTCAACTCTTCACTATATCAAACACTCATTTTCATAGATTAAACCAACTAAATCTCTTAACACAAATCCAAGAATTCGAATTTCACCTAAATCACAACATGCATGCATCATCTCAAGTTAATAAATCACAAATCAATTGTAATTATTCTATACTTTCTATTAACAACTATCCATCATCGATTTCATTGTCAAAAATCAACTTGATCTCTTTAAAAACAAAAACCCATTCGGCTATATAGAAAAACACCACATGCAACCACTAAAATTAGAGTGTATTTAGTCTAGAGTTCAGTTTACGCATCATAACTCACCACCGGTTCACCGGAGTTCATCATCGGTGGCGGTGGCTTCACGGTGGTGCCCTCATTCGAGGGTGTCCAACCACGAAACCCCCAATTTCCATCAATTACGCAAAATAACTAATATGCACATCTTTTTTATCATTTGTTTGCAAAGAATTTGGCTTAAACAAGATGACAATAATCAACAACAAGAAGAACCATGTGGTTCTCGGGTGAACACACACACCGAGCACACACAACACACATACATCGACATGCAAGCTTAATCACACACATGCACATGAATTAAAGCTCTTGTATGGAACAAGGATGAAGATTCATGGAGTGTTTCAAAGAATTAGAGGGAGAGAAAATATACCAAGAGGAATAAGAGAGAGAGAGAGAGAGAGAGAGAGAGAGAGAGAGAGTTCGGGAGAGAAAGAGAGAAATGAGAGAAGAGAAAGTGAGTGCACAAAAGAAAGAAAAGAAAGGAAAGTGGGTTATATATACCACTTAGAAACAAGGGCAATTTGGTAATTTACTAACTCTCTTTTTAACTCACTCATTCCTTTTCTTTTTACTCAAATGCAACAAAATTCAAATATAAAATATATATGTCTCGGAAAGTCGAGGATTATTGAAAATGACAATTTTAACACATAGGCCTCGAAATTAGCTTTTTAACCATTACTCATAATGAATTTTTGAGCGAACTGTTGATTTTATATGAATTTCGCAAACTTGCTTTAATAAATACATTTTTCTCATAAAATCAATTTAAAAATGCAAAGAGCAACAATTAAATTCACTCATCATTTTTAAAAAGTCTCTAGGACCATTACGAAGATTACAGAACAAATGTCATGGTTTTATCTTACTCGGATGATTTTATAAAAATGCATGAAGGTTAATTAAACCTTTATTTAAATCACGTAATTCCTTTAAAATTCACAAAATTGACACAGAACACATAGTCATGCATATAGTCAAGCAATCACACATATACAGTCACATAACGACTTAGGTCTGATCATAGAATTTATCCTTCTTTATTGTTTATCCTTTTTTACGCGTACCGGGTCACGTTCAGCCTGACGGCCCGACGCTCAGCGTTTCGATTACGCTTCTCATTATCTTTACCAAGCAACGCGTCACTTAGGACGAAATACTTTATTTACTCATTCATTTCATTCAATCGCACATAATTCATATTTTATATTCTTTAATTCCATATTATGACGGGTTCCGTTCTACCTGACGGCCCGACACCACAGCTTATCTTTTAAGCTGACCCTTTAAATTGGAACGTTTTTATCCACGCTCCTAAACTCTAGTATACAGATAAGACAATTAATCATCACTTAGTCTCATAATTATAATCACATATCACATTCTTTATTGACTTAATTACGTCGCAAAATTCTCAGTCGTCACAATCTACCCTCCTTAAAAGGATTCTGTCCCCAGAATCTAATCTAAGCAAATAGATGGGGATATTTTTATTTCATTTCGCTTTCTAATTCCCAAGTCGATTCTTCGACTAATGGATTTCTCCACAATACTCTAACTAGGGGTACAACTTTATTTCTAAGCGCCCTTTCTTTTCGATCCAAAATTCGCACTGGTGTTAAACATAGGACAAATCTGGTTAGATTTCCACTAGTTCCAACTCGATCACATGGCTCGCATCAGCATTATACTTATTTAGAAGAGATACATGAAACACATTGTGCAGATGTTGCATTTGCGGAGGTAGCGCCAATTCATACGCCACTTTCCCAACTTGTCGCAATACTTCAAATGGTCTAATGTACCTTGGACTCAGCTTTCCTTTCTTTCCAAATCGAGTTAAACCTTTCCAAGGAGATATCTTCAACAAGACTTTGTCTCCAGTTTTGAATTGCACATCTTTCCGTTCTTGATTTGCGTACTTTGCCTGTCGATCTTGAGCTGCAATTAATCTCTTTCGAATCATTTCAACATTTTCTTTCGTTTGTTGAACTAGCTCTGGGCCAATTAACTTGCGCTCACCAACTTCGTCCCAATAAGTAGGGGATCTACACTTTCTTCCATACAACGCTTCATAAGGCGGCATGCCAATACTCGCGTGATAACTGTTATTGTAGGAAAACTCAATTAAGGGCAAATGATCGTCCCAATTTCCTTTGAAATCTATTGCACAGGTTCGTAACATATCTTCAATCGTCTGAATTGTCCTTTCACTTTGTCCGTCTGTCTGCGGATGATATGCCGTACTCATTTTCAATTTCGTTCCCAAATGATCATGGAATTGTCGCCAAAATCTCGAATTAAACCTTGGATCTCTATCAGACACGGTAGATACAGGAACTCCATGACGCATCACAATCTCATACAGATACAATTTGATCAACTTTTCCAATGAAAATCTTTCGTTTATCGGTAAGAAATGTGCGGACTTGTCAACCGATCGATTACCACCCAAATCGCATCGTGATTTGACTTGGTTTTAGGTAATCCTACCACGAAATCCATCGCTATATTTTCCCATTTCCATTCGGGTATGTCTAGTGGCTGAAGCAATCCGCTTGGCCTTTGATGTTCCGCTTTAACTCTTTGGCACGTGTAACACTTACTTATCCATTCCGCAATTTCCTTCTTCATGTTCGGCCACCAATATCTTTCTTTTAAATCCTGGTACATCTTCGTGCTTCCAGGGTGAATTGTAAATCTCGAGTTATACGCTTCTTGCAAAACCTCGTGCTTTAATTCCACCACATTAGGTATCCAAATACGTGAGTTAACACGGTATATCCCTTTTCCATCCTTTTGAGCTTTAATTTCTTCTCCCGTCAACTTATCTTTTTCGCGATTCATCACTTGCTCTTGACAGCATCGAATCTTTTCCAAAATTTCAGGTTGAAACAGCATCGCATAAATAGCTTCACCTCCATATTCTGGAGTCTGCACCTCTATTTCCATCTTGTCAAATTCCTTGATTAATTCTTCCGATGTCGTTAACCGGTTCAATCTTTCTTTTCGACTCAAAGCATCAACTACCACATTTGCCTTTCCAGGATGATAGTTTATCGCACAATCATAGTCTTTGATCAATTCCAACCACCTTCTTTGTCGCATATTCAATTCTTTCTGAGTAAAGATATACTTTAAGCTTTTATGATCCGTGTAAATCTCGCACTTTTCCCCGTACAAATAATGCCTCCAAATCTTAAGGGCAAACACAATTGCTGCCAATTCCAAATCGTGCGTTGGATACTTTTGCTCATGCGGCTTGAGTTGCCTTGACGCATATGCTATTACCTTCCCGTGTTGCATTAACACGCATCCAAGTCCTTTATATGAAGCATCACTGAATATCACAAATTCCCCTTTGTCATCTGGTAATACCAACACTGAGGCGGTTACCAATCTCTTCTTTAACTCTTGAAAACTATCCTCGCACTTTTCTGTCCAAACGAATTCTCGTTCTTTCTCGTCAACTTTGTCAACGGAACGACAATCTTAGAGAGATCTTGCACAAATCTTCTATAGTATCTGGCTAATCCCAAAAAACTTCTGACTTCCGTCAGAGTCTTGGGTCTTTCCCAATTCATTACGGCTTCTATCTTGGCTGGGTCCACTTTAATTCCTTCTTTATTCACTACATGACCGATCAATTGCACTTCCTTTAGCCAAAATTCACACTTTGAAAATTTAGCATACAATTTCTCTTTTCGCAGAATTTCCAAGGAAATCCTCAAATGCTCCTTATGATCTTCTTCCGTCTTGGAGTAAATCAGTATATCGTCGATAAATACAATAACGAACTTATCCAAATACTGCTTGAATACTCTGTTCATAAGATCCATAAATGCAGCTGGCGCATTCGTCAAGCCAAATGCCATTACCAAAAACTCATAATGTCTGTATCTCGTTCGGAACGATGTCTTTGGTATATCTTCCGATTTAATCTTTAACTGATGATACCCAGATCTTAAATCAATCTTTGAGAAACACGAAGCTCCTTTTAACTGGTCAAACAAATCATCGATCCGCGGTAGAGGATACTTATTCTTGATCGTCAACTTATTCAGCTCACGGTAATCAATGCACAACCGCATACTTCCATCCTTTTTCTTTACAAATAACACCGGTGCGCCCCACGGGGATACACTCGGTCAGATCACTCCTTTGTCCAATAACTCTTGCAGCTGAGCTTTCAATTCCTTCATCTCGACCGGCGCCATGCGATAGGGAACTTTCGACACTGGTTCTGTACCAGGAGCCAAATCAATCGTAAACTCGATCTCTCTGTCTGGAGGTAGTCCAGGCAATTCATTAGGAAACACATCCGGAAAATCTCTTACTACCGGAATATCCTCGATCTTCACAGATTCTTTCTCCACGTCCACGACATGAGCCAAATAAACTTCGCATCCTTGACGTATTAATCTTCTTGTCTCAATAGCCGTTAGAAATTTCTTCTCTTGCCTCTTTTCTTTAAATATCACTTCCTCACCATCCTTGGTTCTTAACTTCACCTTCTTACTTTTACATTCTATTTGCACCTCATGGTTTGACAACCAATCCATTCCTAGTATAACCTCAAATTCTCCTAATTTAAAAGGAATTAAGTCAGCAGAAAAGTGCCGACCTTCTATAGATACATCACAATCAGGACAAATCTCATTAACAACAACTTTCTCTTGATTTGCTACCTCTATAATCATATTAGGCTTTAGAGGGTACGCAACACAATTTAACTTATCAAGAATACTTTCAGAGATAAAAGATCTAGTTGCTCTAGAATCCATCAAAACTTTTACTTCTACTGAGTTTATAACAAGCATACCTGCCACCACGTCCACATCTTGCACCGCATCTTTCATTGTCATGTTAAAGGTTCTAGCTCTGGGTTGAGTTGATGGTGCTGGGAGAGATGGCGGTCCAGCAATTCTGAGAACATTAACCTTTTGCACAGGCTCCTTGCAATTCCTGGCCATATGGCCCACTTTGCCACACTTGAAACAAGCCAAATCAGGCTTCCTTACTCCACTTGGACATTCTGAAGAATAATGCCCCTTCTGGTTGCACATAAAACACGTTATATCCAGCTTATTACACCTCCCCGGGTCTCTCTTTCCACAGTTCCTGCATTCTTGCATCTGGGGTCTACTATCCTTCCCTGGTTGTCCAACTTTCTGGAAACGGTTCTTCTGAGCTCCATTACCGGGTCTAAACTTCTGGAACTTTTGGTTCTGACCTCCACCATTCTTCCCAAACTTCCCTCTGAACTTTGAGCTTCCTTGCTCTTGCTCAGAGCTTTCAAACTTCCTCTTCCTTCCTTCATTTTCCCTTCGGGCAGCTTCCCGCTCACCTTCCAGTATCATTGCTTTCTGAACCAATGCAACATAATTCTTAATTTCCAACATTGCTATCTGACTCCTAATCCACGGCTTAAGTCCCTGTTGGAACCTCTTAGCCTTCTTCGCTTCCGTATTCACATACTCGGGTACGAATCTAGACAATTCTGAAAACTTCACCTCATATTCCGCTACTGACATTTCCTCCTGTCTAAGTTCTAGAAATTTCATCTCCAATTGATCTTGCATATAGCTTGACAAATACTTTTCTAGAAACATCTCAGTAAACTTCTCCCAAGATAAGTCTTTGCCTTCCAACAACGCCTTAGAAGACTCCCACCAGAAACTTGCTTCATCTTTCAGATAATAACTTGCGTACTGAGCTTTCTTGTCATCCTTAACTTCTGCTAACTCGAAGGCTTTTTCCATCTCCCTCAACCACGACTGCGCTTTAATCGGGTCTGGAAAACCTAAGAACTCTGGAGGATGAACCAATTGAAAGTGCTTAAAGTTTCCAACTTTAGGGGCCACAGGTTGTTGCAAAAGCTGAGCAAGTCTGCTCATCATAGTGGTTTCTGGGTTTATTTCTGGGTCTTGAGTGAGAATTTCTTCTTCTTGGTGATCTGGTGAGTTGGCCATTTCTTACAAACCTGATTGAGCAATTATTTAGCAATACGATGGCATGGCATGTATAATGACAGTTTTTATGAAATCTCTTTTGTGGGTTTTAAGTTTTACCCAATTTGCACATACAATCCTATTACTACATAATTCTCATATCAGTGTTGTTTTATCATGGCACAAAACAGGGTTTTATGAACTTTAAAACATGGTTGTATGAAAACATGGTATTGTGAACAGTTTATAAGATAATCAAGGTGCACAATGGAAAGCAAGACAATAGAATTATTTAAACAAAGGTTACATAGAGAATATTCTGGATCTTAAGGTTCTGAAACAAGGTACAATAAATAACAGGGTTAAACAGAGGAAAAACTGGAAAACATCCCCCTATCTACCCCTAACTTCCAACTACTACTACTACTACATTGGTCTGAAATTACAACAAGATAAATAAAAAGGGATCCCGGCATCTGACCAAGTATCCCAAAGCCTACCGGCGCTGAAAAACAACAACAATCTACGGGCTCAACCAACAGTCCCGTCTAATCATCTAGAATCTCTCTCAACACAACCAACATCCAGCGAATGATCTTATGCAGCCTCCGGGCCTCAGCATCAGCATGACTAGTGGATGGTCCCTCATCCAATCTCCTCCTGGCAACCTGCTCCACCATCTTCACCAGAACTCGCCACTCATCATCCATAACAGAAGCACTCTGCCTAGACTCTCTGGCTAGTCTATCCACCAAATCTCCCAACTCAGGAATGCGGGAGTACACAAAGTCTCGATCCTGGGCTAACTTGCCACCAACACTGACAGGAACAGTCTTAGGCATCTCCAACTCTGGCTTAGGGGCAGGGGTCTCTGAATCAGGCCTCAAGGGTGAAATCTGCATGGGGATCTCACTACTCTCAGAAGGGTCCTCCTCAAGGGTGAAATCTGCATGGGGATCTCACTACTCTCACAGGCTCTTCTGGAAAGGGTTGAACGGGGTCCACAGGGGTACCAGTCAAACTAATCTCTGAGTCTGAGTCACTACCACTACTAGGATCCTGAGAGAAAAAATAAAACAGTAACCAAGAAACAATGTTAGGGTTAAATAAAGCTTTCAGCTAACTCACACCCTAACTCTAGTTTCCGCTTTACCAATAAACACTTTCCTTAGACTATACCTAATAGTCTAACTCAACTCTATATGAGTCGAACTCTCTCGCGACATAGATATATTCCCAAAATACCCCTTTAAATCCTAACTTGTCTCAGGGACTAGATCATGTAGCTCTGATACCAACTTGTGACGCCCTCAATCTCGGGGTTAGGAAATGAGGACTCACACACCTCAAATCTAATAATTAAATATGCATAAACCCCGATTAACTACTAACAGGATCACCAGGATAAAGTATGAGACAAGATTACAACTACCAATCACAAAATATAACTTACAAACCCAAAATATTATTAAATAACCAACGTCGATTCCGGCTGGGAACCGACAGATAACCCATTGTATCTTTATACACTTCTTTCTAGGCGCGAGCTCACTCATAAATACCACTACCTGCTCTGGCAACCGGAAACCCTCAACATGGTAGGGACCACCAGGTACGCTCTTACGAGCAGTGCGCCTAAGCCTGACCATCTTCTTGCTTAACTGCCATGGTTAGATTAAAACAAAACAAATGAGTATAAAACTCAGCAAGTAACTATACAGCAGTTCTACAATATCAAATCACAATATGCTTTACCAAACTCAGGGCATTCTACTTTATTTGATCTAGGTGGCAGATTTCCATCTTTTGGGTTAAGGAAAGGTTTCTGAAGAAAAGTGTGGGGCTTTCAAGGAACAAGGCTCAAAGCAGGACGAAAGCCGACATTCATCACAAATCATTAAAGGATCAAAATAGATCTTTCGATATAGGAAAGCAACATTATTTCAAGATATAGAATCAGTTATATGATCAGCAATTTCAAAAATCAGGGTTCTCGAGCTTTAAGCTCCACAATAACATAATCAACTCTTTTCAAAGCAATATAAACCATTTTCATTTTCAAAATCAATTTACTGAACAAAGGTTTCAGTTCCCCTTTTTAAATAATCACTTAGAACCCTTGATTGGATCACTTTATCTTTCCATTTCATTATATACGGGTGATCAGCCCGTATCGACCTCCATTCCGGTCTTTAAGGTACCAATCGGCATAATTTCAGCCTTAAGTTGGACTAGCCCCGCTAGCCTCTTACCATGACTGGACTAGTCCCACTAGCCTCTTACGTCCCAATCCAATGCATCAGGAATTCATTTGGAAAACCTTGAGTTGGAAAAACAAATAGGCTTTCTAAAATTCATTTTTATCATTACCAAGCATTTGAAATCATTCGGACTCTTTCAAGTCGAAACTCATTCTTAAATCAGATTAGAAGGATCAACATTTGTTTAGGGATCAATAGGGTGATCAAGAGAAACAGGGTATCATTAAACAGGGTTAACAAGGATAATAAAAAAGGTTCAATATAATTCATGGTTTAATAGGTAACTTGAACAGAAAGGACAGATTATCAAAGGGTGAAATCAATAGGCTCGTCAATAACAAATTTTCAAGAACAATGGTACTTTAAATCAATATCAGGGTTTCATAAAGCAAGGGTTTCATACTTAAACAGTTCAATACTCTACATAGTATGAACAACATTCTCTTTATATCCATTTACACAAGTAATCAGAGTTACTTGCCTGAATTTGCTTTCCTGAAGGTTGAACTACTGCCACCTAGTAAATCCTTTCCTTTCCTAGCCTGAATGCCCTCACGCTCCGAATCTACAATAAAACCAAAATCTTAATCAGATTCTCAACTTTCGTTCCCGGAATGATCACTCTAAACGATAACTCGACTATATCTTTGACTCGAGCATACGAATATAGCTTATACATGTAAGCACATAGCACATAGCATATCTCTTTTTCGTAACTTTTATATCCTTATACACTTAACAACCAAAGCGTATTCGCTCAACCTTGGCTATTTTTCAATTACACTAATATAGCTCTTTTTACGACCATAACTATCACTTATAACTCTTAATAATAAACGATTTAATTTCCTTTTTCCTTCATTCCTTAATTCGAACCATACATACAATACACAACCAAATATACTCAATTTCAACCTCATATAATCAAACACAACTAATGCAATTCACAAGGGTCATTTAGCACTTAAACTTATCCCTTTTTAATCAAAAATCTGAATCCTAATTATATTAAGATTCGAAATTAACACTTTCTTTTAATTATTAAAATTCGATCATAAAAACCATCCAATATTTATCATGCAATCAATTTCTCACTAGTCATTAAGATAATTGGCAAGAACCTACTTAATTCCACCTTTTTACTACTAAGACCCATTCGGGGTTTTCCATAAATCAAACATGCAAGAATCAATTTGACATGCAAAGTTATATACCACATTTCCACTTATTTTAATCCCTTATTAAATCATTATATCCATTACATCACCCAACCATGCATTACTTAGCAACTTCATATTAATCATCAACATGCATCCTCTTATTCATCAAACTAATCCTTTTTTTTAAACCAATTTCCATTCGGCAAGACTCAAATTTACAACTCAAGGACAAATAATGACATGCACATCTTGATCTTCTTTAAAACTAGCATGCAATCACTTTTAGGCCTTATAAACTTAGTTTTTATCAAGATTAACTCACAAAAAAACAAATTCCTTTTCTTATCAACAACCATTCGAACCAAAACATACATACATGGTCACATACAATCCAAATTCAACTCTTCACTATATCAAACACTCATTTTCATAGATTAAACCAACTAAATCTCTTAACACAAATCCAAGAATTCGAATATCACCTAAATCACAACATGCATGCATCATCTCAAGTTTATAAATCATAAATCAATTGTAATTATTCTATACTTTCTATTAACAACTATCCATCATCGATTTCATTGTCAAAAATCAACTTGATCTCTTTAAAAACAAAAACCCATTCGGCTATATAGAAAAATACCACATGCAACCACTAAAATTAGAGTGTATTTAGTCTAGAGTTCAGTTTACACATCATAACTCACCACCGGTTCACCGGAGTTCATCACCGGTGGCGGTGGCTTCACGGTGGTGCCCTCATTCGAGGGTGTCCAACCACGAAACCCCCGATTTCCGTCAATTACGCAAAATAACTAATATGCACATCTTTTCTATCATTTGTTTGTAAAGAATTAAGCTTAAACAAGATGACATTAATCAACAACAAGAAGAACCATGTGGTTCTCGGGTGAACACACACACCGAGCACACACAACACACACACATCGACATGCAAGCTTAATCACACACATGCACACGAATTAAAGCTCTTGTATGGAATAAGGATGAAGATTCATGGAGTGTTTCAAAGAATTAGAGAGGGAGAGACAATATACCGAGAGGAATAAGAGAGAGAGAGAGTTGTCGAGAGAGAGTGTGAGAGAGAGTTCGGGAGAGAAAGAGAGAAAGGAGAGAAAAGAAAGTGAGTGCACAAAAGAAAGAAAAGAAAGGAAAGTGGGTTATATATACCACTTAGAAATAAGGGCAATTTGGTAATTTACTAACTCTCTTTTTAACTCACTCGTTCCTTTTCTTTTCACTCAAATGCAACAAAATTTAAATATAAAATATATCTCTCTCGGAAAGTCGAGGATTATTGAAAATGACAATTTTAACACGTAGGCCTCGAAATTAGCTTTTTAACCATTACTCATAATGAATTTTTGAGCGAACGGTTGATTTTATATGAATTTCGCAAACTTGCTTTAATAAATACATTTTTCTCATAAAATCAATTTAAAAATGCAAAGACCAACAATTAAATTCACTCATCATTTTTAAAAAGTCTCTAGGACCATTACGAAGATCACAGAACAAATCCCATGGTTTTATCTTACTCAGATGATTTTATAAAAATGCATGAAGGTTAATTAAACCTTTATTTAAATCACGTAATTCCTTTAAAATTCACAAAATTAACACAGAACACATAGTCATGCACATAGTCAAGCAATCACACATATACAGTCACATAATGACTTAGGTCTGATCATAGAATTTATCCTTCTTTATTCTTTATCCTCTTTTACGCGTACCGGGTCACGTTCAGCCTGACGGCCCGACGCTCAGCGTTTCAATTACGCTTCTCATTATCTTTACCAAGCAACACGTCACTTAGGACGAAGTACTTTATTTACTCATTCATTTCATTCAATCGCACATAATTCACATTTTATATTCTTTAATTCCATATTAGGACGGGTTCCGTTCTACCTGACGGCCCGACACCATAGCTAATCTTTTAAGCTGACCTTTTAAATTGGAACGTTTTTATCCACGCTCCTAAACTCTAGTATATAGATAAGACAATTAATCATCACTTAGTCTCATAATTATAATCACATCACATATCACATTCTTTATTGACTTAATTACGTCGCAAAATTCTCAGTCGTCACATTAGCATTGGATAATAACCATACAGTGTTGCTTAGGTGCATAAATTAAACAGTTAATCAATACAGTCTCTGTGGGAACGAACTAGAAAAGATTTTATACTACTTGCGAACTCGTATACTTGCGTGTATTATTAGCGTGTGTTTAACGACTAACACCAATGTATCATTCAATCCCATCAGAATATCATTCGAGGATAACACATTTAGACAGGCAGAAGAGACGCCAGCACCTATAATTTCCCAAAACCGTTGATAAAAAGTTGGGTTCATTCCATCCGGACCCGGGCTTTTGTCCGGGTGCATAGAAAATATAGCATTTTTTACCTCATCAGCAGTAAAGTTTTCCGTTAACATTTGGTTTTGCTCTGAACTGATCTTGTTCCCAATGTTATTCAGAAGTTCATCGCACTGGACTTCATTAGATTTAAAAAGTTGTTCGTAAAAATTACCGATAAGATCTCCCAAGCCAAGTTTCCAATCGTGCCACACTCCACTATCATCTTTAAGTCTATTTATATCATTCTTTCTTTGCCTTGCAGAAGCATATACATGGAAATACCTTGTATTGTTGTCAGCCGCTTTCAACCAATGTTGTTTGGCCCTTTGTTTCCAGAAGTATTCTTGTTGACTTAACAGTTTCCTGTAATTTTTTAACACCTCTGCATAGCATTGCTAAGAAAAAGCATCCACACCTCCCCTGAACCTATTCATTCTTTCCCTACATTTGCCCAGATTTTCTTTAAACTTCTTTACCAACCTATCACCCCATGCCTTTAGTTCTCTAGCACATAGATCTATTCTGAGCTCTACACTGCTACCTCTACTATTCTGCCAACAATCTTCAACAATTTCACTATATCTCCTTTCCCTGAGCCATGAGTTCTCAAACCGAAACCGCGCCCTCCGAGTAACATGTCTCCAAACTTGTACTTGGAAAAATAGAGCTGAATGATCTGATGTTGGTGCCACAAGATTATGCACAGTACTTGTTTGAAAGCAGTCTCTCCACCTATCACAGACAAAAACATGATCCAACTACTCCTCCGCCCATCTATCTGATCCCTTGCTTTTCTCCCAAGTAAAGGGATGACCTTCTAAAGGTAAGTCTGAGATACCACAATCAAAGATGGCCTCCTTAAAACCGTTGATCATCCGTCTAGGTTGTTTATGTCGCCCTTTCTTCTCTGAGTCCCTCAAAATATCATTGAAATCACCTAAAATTACCCAAGGAAGTGAAGATTGCTCTGCAAGATTTCTCATGAGATCTCAGGACTCCCTTCTTCTTGATTGTTTAGGAAAATCGTAGTAACACGTAAGCCTCCAGGGAATCATATTTTCCACTTCCACTTCGGCATCAATATAATTATGAGAGGAACCTCTTATTGATAAAATACTCTCCTTCTTCCAGATTAGAGCCAAGCCACCGCCATGACCAGGGCCTGCGACTGTGAATAAGCCTTCATAATTCATCTTAGATCTAACACTTTCAACTCTATCATTACTACACATTGTCTCCATTAAAAAAGTAAACATGGGCTTCTTCATTTGGACTAAGTCCAATAGAACTTGAAATGTTTGAGGATTGCCCAAGCCTCTACAGTTCCAGAATAACGTACTCATTGTGGCGGGGGAGCCTGCAACACAGGTCCCGCCAATGCCAAGTTTTTTTGGTTCTGAAAGCCTTTTGTTTATAACATTTTTATATCCATCCCATTTATCATATTTTGTTCACGGCCCAAACTATGTCCAGTTGGTAAATCAATACGAGATCTTTTTGTTTTGACACAATAATCCCTTATTAATTGGGATATTATTTTCCAAATTCAAATTCCCCTTATTTATCTCTAACTGATTTATCCCCAGATTATCTCCTGTAAAACTGGAATTCCTTCTATCTCGCTGAAACTACACGTAAATCACGGACAGCTGTTGATTGACCAACATCCCCTCCCTCCTTTCCTGGATGAACACCATTGTTGAACACTCTACCCATCTGGATCAAGCTACCACTTGCATCTCTTAACCATTGATTTTCTTTAGGATTGTTTTGTCTCCCGATCGAAGCTTGTAAAGAACTGTCATATTTTCTTTCCGTACCAGCCTGTGGGTTATCAAATAAAGCTTCACAGAATTTATCTGAATGGCCTATTATACCACAATAGAAACAAAAGGATGGAAGCCTCTCATATTTGAAATGAATCCATATCCACTCTCCTCCTTGTTTTTTTAAATTGTCATCGCACTTTTTAGAGGACGTCTTACACCAATCGAAACCTTTATCCGCAAATAGTTCCTCCATAGGCCTTGAAAATTCCTTTGATCAGATTATATATATTTACCCACATAGTTACCAATGGACTTGAGAATATATTCTGAATTAAATCCCATAGGGAGATCATACACTTGCATCCACATGAAGATACTGTTTAACACCACATCCTTCAGTTGTTCATTTTTGTCTAACTTCTTTAAAGCGAGAACTTGTTAATTGAAAGTCCACGGACCATCGTCAAGAACTCTCTCAACATCCAAATCATGAAAAAACTTAAAGATAAAGAAGTTGGGGTAGCTCGTCTATTCCATGAAAACACCTTTCACCGGTTTCCAATCACCGAAAGCGTTTCTTAAATAGTTCGAAAGTTCACCTTTCTATTTGTCAAGAAACTTCCAATCAAACAACAATCATGCCCATTAACTTGATTGGCTGGAGGCAGCTCCTCTAAGATAAGACCCTCAAAATCACCATTTAAAATCTTCAAGTTTTCATACCCTTATATAACATCACTATCATTCAAAACCCTAGCCATGGAAACTATTTGATAAAAAAAAGCAAGATTTTGTTTAGGCAAAGAAAATAAGAAATGAATAAAATATGAGACTCATCAAGAAATGAGACGAGAAAAAAACACGTCAATAGACGAGATTTTATAAATTTTTAACTAGTTAGAACTGTAACTTCACATGTATTTAAATTCCATTTTTTGGTTAAACATATAGCAAAAGATGATTACATTAGGATATAATTCAGTAATGCAAACTCATTATTAAAATTCACTATTAAAATGATAAGGGCATAATATAAAACAAAGCTAATATTTGAGATTATTATTTTTGAGCATTTTAATTGTGAAACGCCCATGGTGAGATCAATTTTTATAACAAAAATATATCAATTGTATTTGTAATCGTTCATAATATAATAATATAATATAATGACCCTGTATTATCTCCTTAAACCATGGTTGTAGTCTTAGATGGCACGTGTGGCAAATATGAACGATGAACACATTTTGAAATATATTTATATATATATATATATATTTAGGAAATTATATTTTTATTTTAAACTCTTTCAAAAATGTATGTAATTTTCTTGGATATTGATATAATTTTTCCCATAATTTATTAATGCAGAGTTAGAAATACTACATAAAATATTTAATAATTATAAAATTCTAATGACTTGTATATTTTTAATTATTTCCTTTAGTGAAAGTATCTAATAAATTTACTTTTAAGTATTGTTAACTACATAGAATTTATAGATGGATAACTTAAATTAAATCATTTAGCACACAAAATTGAATTTATTATATGTAGGGTTTTACCGCATCTCACCTGAAAATATATATTGTTATAAAGTATGAGTATTTAGTAGTTTAATTGGATTTTTTTAGTTAATTTCATCAAATTTTGATGAAAAGGAAAAATATATATGATATTGAGAAACTAAATTTATATTTTCAATCAATAATACACATTTCCTCCGCCTACTCCTTTTTTTACCGTTTGTTTGCATGCCTAACACGTGTTTTAAGAAGAGCTTCGTAATTAGTTTAAATTTTTTTAAATAAAAATTTGAATATTATATTTTTATTTAGAAGAAAAAAAATTAGGACAACATTTTATAAGAGTGGGGGAACACGAGTAAACTTAAAAAATTAAATTCTTAAAGTAAAGTAAAGTCTAAAAATGTAAAACATATGCAAATTAAGAGTTCAAATCAACCAATTCAATATTATTAATAAAAGTTTAATAAGGTTGTTAAGTTGAACTTGGATTGTGTTAAAAAAAAACTTCTTACTTGTGTAAGAGCATCTCTAGGATGCACCTGTTAACAATAAAAATTATGTGACAACAATAATTTTAAAAATATAAATGATAGGTAACATATTTTTAGATGCACACGCCATTGATTGAAGAGCCACCATCATCTTTATTCAGTCCACGTCATTTCCCTCTCAAAAAACTCTATCATCAATTTATTTCTCTCTAAAAAATTCTCTTGCTTTAACCTAGGGCATGTGTATATAATTCTTTATCACATATATATATTATTTTAATTTTATGTAATGTGAAGTGTGAAATTATTTTATGAAAAACTATATTTTTTTTCATTGTTAACCAAATTTATTAAATACTTGTATGAAAATTTTAATATATATTTTATATTTTTAAAATTATTAATAAACTAATATAATAATAAAATTAGTTAAATATTTTATAATATATATATACATAATATTTTTAACTAATTGTTCTGATGTTTATATTATAAGAATAATATCCTTAAATATGTTTTAATTAATTTAATATTTTAGTTTCACTTGTATTCACTAAAAAAATATTTAATTTGTTATTAATAATTTTTTCATAATTATATAGGTTAAAAACAATCATGTAATATAATTGGTGAAATTTGAAAATAACAAAAAAAAAATCTTTTCAAATATAACTAATCATTTTACCTAATACCATTGAAGTACAATTACTTACAGATTCAATAAATTTTAGATAATATCTATTTTGTAGCTAATGAATATAGATAATAGTTTGGAGATGCTCCAAAAGCCGGTACTAACTTAACTTCTACCAAAAAAACAAGTTGACTCTTTATCAGAATTAAACTCCGGCAAAACTAAGATATGATGTAAAAACTCACAAGTACTGTAACGATTATGATGGTCACATACATAGAACTCATTGGTGCTGTTATGATTGTCACAGACATAAATTGTTTCTTGGATGCATTTCCCCAAAAATAATCATAGACTTGGATATGGGTCATATAAGATGATCCTGACAAATTTGTAATTGTCAGCCAGGCAACCTGCATATGTAGAACATACTAGTTTTTGGGGAATGACACATCAAATATGGCCACTGATGAATTCTACATTGACTTTTTTCTAGTGAATCTCCTTGTAGGCACCTTGCTGAGCACACGAGCATCTAGTTTACTGTAATTATGCTGTAACTGACCCAGCACCTTGTAGATGAAGTTATCAATTTGGTCATCATATCTCTCATATAGAACTGGTAGTGTGTGGGCAGCAACAAAACCTGCCATCAAAGAGTGATAATTTTCCATAATCAATAAACAGGTACCTGCATGCTATAAAATGCAAATATGACATGCTAGAACTAGTACCGTGAAGTTCTTTACTATACACATACGTATTCGGAAAAGTACAGGGTAATTGGTCCACATGTGAAAGTGTTCAACCAAAGTTGAAGATGCAACATAAAACAGATATCAGTGGGAAGTGTTAAAGCACAGTAGAAAATGCAACATAAAACAGATATCAGCAGGAATCATCCGAGTTTCTCCGTTCACAGGGTCAGGAGATCAGTCCCAGTCTATTTGTGCACTCAGAATACAAGGGATAATTCAGCTAATATCAAGTATTAATGCAGCATAACATATATCATTTTCATGTATACTTTAAATATCAAAATGAACCTACCTAGCAATCATTTCAGATGTTGAAAACTATTAAATCACATAGTAGAATTCACAACACAAAAGTTATAAGAGGAGAATATTCAACTGATATATTGCCCAAATATCAGCACGCACCATACTACTTTCTATACACACAATGTTGAATTTATAGGGAGAATTTCGTATAACAATGTTGTGGAGGTTAATGGGCGGAACAAAGATCAAGGACAGTGTTTGAGGGCGGAGGAAGGTTGTTTGGTGGTGGCTGAGCTTGTATGTGGACTCCTTAAGAAAGAATAGGGTTTGTTATTCTCTATCAAGTGTCGACTCCTTTCCCATACAAGTGCCTACGTACCCTATTTATAGGGATCAAGCCTTACGTAGTTCTTGGGGAACAAGTCACGTAGGCTAGGGTTAGGACTCTTCAGCCGGTGCAGCTCAAGCCCACGATAAAGTCAGGCCTTCAGCCAATTAGTCATGTAAATCTCGATCGGCTCCACACGCTTCCTACAATCTCGCGGCATCTCCGCAATCCTTCCCGTGATCGTAGGAACAACCCGTGTCGACCCCGAAATCTACGAGCAACTCAGTCATCTATGAGTCACTTTCCATGTTGCACACAAAGTCTTTCGATGCGACCCGGCCTGGTCACCTCGGCCCGCACCGCCTTCAAATAATAAATATAATGTTACCTCTGTTTCTATAAGATGTGGGCTCATGAGCTCAGCCCGCGTATGGGCAGCTAAGCCCACCTCGCATGAAGGCACCTGAGCCCACCTCGCGTGGGCACAACCGAGCTCGGCTCGCATATGAGAGCCCAAATGACAAATATGAGCTCACCTTACATGTGTGAGCCCAGCTCGCATGTCCTCACTTGAGCCCAGCTCGCATGTTTGAGCCCAGCTCTCATGTCATGAGCCCAGCTCTCATGTCATGAGCCCAGCTCGCATGTAAACTCAGCTCGCATGTTACGAGCCCAGCCCGCATGTGAACCCAGCTCGCATGTTGCGAGCCCAGCCCGCATGTGCTGGCCCAAGTCATATAAATCCATGGTTCTAGCCCACACACAAGAGTCCAGCTATTTAATGCACCCACAGGGACCTGTTTAGGGCCCATGGCCGAAAGCGGGCATAACAACTACCCCCAAAATTCCTGGTCGCATCTTGAGGCTAGGTATTTTCTAATCTTTTTATGGCCTCGCAAGTGTGAGCCCACCAGGCCGCACCAAGCCGCCTCGCGTGTCTCGCCTCGTATGCCTTTCATCTTTGCATTCATTTTGACAGCCGTTGGACAGCTGGCGTGGGGATTCGTGTCATCTTATGAGATGACGACACGTGTCGCCTCCTCCTTTCTCTCTCCTATCCCCTATAAATATGTGAGATTTCAATTCATTTCTCACATTTCCAAGAACACTTCCTGAATTGCTGCTCAATTTGCTCAAGGATCTACCACGGCGAAGATTATCATTTCAACAAGAACCGTCTACCGGCGGCGATATTCTCCGGGACCAGATTCATCAGGATCTTCATACACCTCTCCCACAGGTACTCTTCGATTCGAGCCCGTTTTTTATTCATGCTTTATTCACGCACACCATGCGAGCACACACCACCTGTTCGATGCGAGTTCACACACAACCACAACGCGCGATGCGAGTCCTTTTGCTCGTTTAGATACTTAGGTGCGATCCCGTGTGAGATGTGAGGACACTTAGGTGCGATCCCATACTTGTTTTTTTTTTTTTCTTTTTTAGGGCCACACACTAATTTTCACCATCTTTTACAGATGTCGAGTGCGTCTTCAGCCCGCTCCTATGGATCATCTCGCTCTTCCTCGAGCCCGGCTCGCACCTCTGCTAGCCCGGCTTGCTCTTCAGCTACTCCATCTCCATTAAACCAATACCCTCCTGAGCAGCGAGGCTCCAAGGACTTCCAACGCGAGCTGACCTCTCTTTCTGGTCGTCTTAGCCAACCTATCTCTCCCGGCTCAGCTATCACCCCTCAAGGGGCTTTGAACATTGCCAGAGTTGAGAACTCGATGCGAGCAGCTGGATCCGGCTCGCTTGATATTCACCTCGACCCGAACCCTGAGGATTTTACCAGGGAGAAGAATATATATAATTGGAGAAATAGGCCCGTGGACCTCTCTCATATTCCAGCCTCCCTTGGGGTAGAAGAGCTGCTAAACCGCGAGCCTGCTCCCTTGGATAAAGACCGAGCCGAGGAGATTTTAAGAGAAATGGCTGAAGAGAGGGCAGCCCGTCTGAGGCAAGCAGCAGCTAACCACCTCGACCCCATTCACCTTGACTCAGAATCAACTGACAGCGACCTGGGGAGTGCATAATATGACACCAGGAAGAAAGGAAAAGAGCCTGTAGCTGCTGAATATCCCATCCTGGGACTCGAGGGTGAAGAGGACGGCTCGCATTGGTCCTATGACTCTCCTCAGAGCGAGGAGGTGGCAGATGTTACAAGTCAGTACAAGATTTGTAACTATAATTATGTCCCCGCGGCCTCTCCTGAGCCTTATGTGCCTCCTGCCCAGCCCGAGCTCGAGGGTGAGATTGTTTTCAAAAGGCAGATCATTCCTGATGGGGAGGAGAGCTCAACTGCAAACGAGGAGGTTAAGGTGCTCGCTTGTCGCGACCTGCCTACCTCGTTGACTCAGAAACATCTGGCCGAGCACATTGAGCAGTTTCAGCTCGAGGGCCATATTGTCTTGCCCCTACCTCATATGAGATGCTATAGATTCAATCACTCGGAGAATGGAGGTAGGGTGCCTCGCATGGTCTTGTCCACCTTCCTATTAAGGCTGGGAATCTCCTCTCCTCTCCATCCCTTCATTAAAGATGTTTGCGAGTACTTCCAGCTCGCACCCCTTCAGATCAATCCAAACGGATACCGGGCCGCCCTCGCATTGTACATCATGTACCACAAATGCGGGTACCCTTCTCTAACCGCGAGGCAGCTGGGTTACTTCCTCCATTTGAAGCATTCTCCTAACGACTTTGGATATTTCTACTTCTCTGTCTGGCCGTGCTTCAACAAGAAGAACCTCATCCACAACGGGCCGAGCAACTCAGGGAAGTGGAAAAGCCCTTACTTCTATATCCACGAGGTGCCTCGAGTCCAGACTCATTTTGATTATAATCCATGTAAGTTTTCTCCTGCCCGCTCTCGTCTCCTCTACCATAGCTCTTTCCTTTTAACAAGAATTTCTTTCATCTCCAGCCACCCCGCCTCGCACTGTTCTTGTGGGACAGGAAAAGATAAACGCGGACAGTCTTCTAAACCTTCCTAAGGCGGACCGGGACATCCGAAAACTCATAACGACCTCCAATCTGGTCGCATGTGGGTTTTTGAAGGAAGGAGTGAGTCTGACTCCTCAGAAGAAATCTAGGAAGAGATCCAGAAAGGGTAAGAATATCGGGCTCGCACGTCCGGGCCTGGCTGCTCGCATGCGCGAGCTCGTGTGCTCACTTTTTCCTGCATGCATCTTGTTTCACATCGCACTTTAATTCTCCATATTTTTCACCTGCTCGCATTACTTCTTTCCTTTGCATCATGCTGTGACTAATCTATTGCTTTGTTGTTTTCTTTTTCAGAAATGGCCATCTCCCCTATCCCCTTCATGGAAGAAGCTGAGCAGGCTGCGGCCTCGGGCCCAGTTCAGCCCGCAGCTGCGAGCACAAGGGCTCGATCTCAGGCCAATCCTCCGGCCCGCATGACTACTCTCTCCGAGCATCTCAAGGATTCAGGGTCCTCTCCTCGACTAAAGAGGCATAGAGGTAAAGAAGGAAAAACTGGCGAGCCTGAGCCAAAGAAAGCTGCTCCCTCTGATGCTCCTCTTCCCTCTTCTTCTTCTGCCAATGCGATTGCGACCACATTCGGCCGGCTCGCCCAAGGCACATCAGCGAGCAGGATTTAAAGGATTGGTCTTCCTCTGCTCTCGAGGTTAACCAGGATGCACTCTCCCGAGCCGCGGCCGAAGTATACTATCGTCAGTTATCTAAGGCTCGAGAGATGCGAGCCCTCAGCCAGACCAACACAAAGCTCGAGGCTAAAGTCAAGTCCCTTCAGAGTAAGGTCGCTGAGCACGGGCAAGAGAAAGTTACGCTGGTGAACAACTATAATCAGAAGATAGTTAACCTGAATGTTGCTCACGACAAGGCCCTAAGGGAGCAGAAGGAGGCTCATGACCTGGCTGCTGAGGCATGTAAGAAGGAGAAGGATGCCCTCGAGGAGAGGGTGCTTGAGCTGGAGGGATCAGTTTCTGCCCTGACCGAGGGCCATGAGGCCGCCCTCGCTGATGCTAGGAACCTGGGGGCCAGGAATTTCATGAAAGTCTTTATGAAGAAGGTTCCTGACTTCGATTGGGCGGCTCTGGGTGCGAGCACAGCGAGGCATGCTGACAAGTTGAAGCTGGAGATGGAGAGGGATGCCCAAATTGCTGAGGAGGCTCGGCTCGCGGCCGAGAAGGCCCAGGTCGCTGGTGAAAATCGTGAGGGAGCAGAGGCTGATAACCCTTAATGTAATTTTGATTAGAACTAGACTTTTGACTGGGTAAGCGGGCACCCCTCTCGCCTCGCGCTTGTATTTGAAATATTCTGCCTCGGGGCATAACTTATTTAACTTTTGTTTGTATAAAATGTCTAAGTTTTTTGTGCCCGCGTATGTCTTTACGGTGCTAGCTGTTTTTTTTTTTTTTTTTTTTACCATGCTTCTACTGACCAAAAAGTAATCATAACTCTGGCCGCTTATGGCGAGCGTTACCCCTTCACTGCGAGCCCAATTTATTCAGCTCGTGTCATTTGTTCAATCAAACAACCATTGAAAGAGAATGCCAAGTGGAACAAGCCCACATCGACTCGCAGGTGTTGTAGGTGTGCTCGCACTAGGAGCTCGCATGTGTCTTCTCCTCGCATCATGCAACTTTGAGTATGTTTGATGGAGGGCTGGGCCCCCTGGGTCGCATTTATGGTTTTGAGGGCCAGGGTATGAGCTCGCATCGCGGGCCTATATCTCTATCCACATCTTTTATCTACTATGTGTTCGTATTTGCCTAAGCGGGCCGTGGCCCGGCTCGTTTCATGTTCTTGGCATCAAGCGGGTCGGGGCCCAGCTTGATTTAACATGTTAATAAAACAACTGTTCTGTCCTCGCATGGGTTCCCAAGGATGGGGTCCCCTGCTGGGTATTTAATCTATTAACAGAAGTTAAAATATCAAGTGCACAAATAGAGATCAATCGTTTATTCATAGATAATGGGAAGTGAAAGGAATACATGTTTGTGGTCTCAGGGAGGCACCTATATGGCACTACCCCCCGAGACTTAGGAATATTTGAAGATAATACTAAGTCTGAAAAGAATAATATTACTGATAATACTTGCGAAGGTGTTCCGCGTTCCAGGCTCTTGGGATCAACTTGTCTTGCATATCATTGAGGTGGTAGGTTCCCTCCCAGAGCACCGATTTTATCTTGTAAGGGCCTTCCCAATTTGCTCCCAAGACTCCGTGACTCACCACCTTGGTATTTGGCATGACCCGGCGCAGAACTAAATCTCCCACCTTGAAAGTTCGGGCTCGAACCTTACTGTTGTAATGCCTAGCTGTCCTCTGCTGATATGCCGCAATCCTGATCTGAGCCTCTTCTCGAGTTTCTTCGATCATATCCAAATAGAGCCGATGATTGACCTCGTTTTCCTCTGAGTCATAGTTGTCCCTTCGAAAAGATCCTGCTCCCACTTCAACGGGCACCATAGCTTCACACCCATACACCAGAGAGAAAGGGGTCTCTCCAGTTGTGGTTCGGGGTGTAGTGTTGTAAGACCATAGGACCTGGGCGAGTTCTTCTGGCCATGCTCCTTTCTTCTCTTCAAGCTTTGCTTTTAAGGTATGCTTAATGATTTTATTAACAGCCTCTGTCTGCCCGTTACTCTGGGGGTGGCAGACTGCGCTAAAGCTCTTCTGAATCCCCAGCTGCTCACAAAACTCTCGCATCTCCTTGCTATCAAATTGTTTCCCATTGTCAGATATCAGCTTGTAAGGGATGCCATAGCGACATACAATAGCCCTGTATACAAACTCCCTGAGCTTTCTCGCTGTGATAGTGGCTAGGGGCTCGGCCTCTGCCCACTTAGTGAAATAGTCTACCGCAACTACCGCATACTTGACGCCTCCCCTGGCCTTCGGGAGTTCCCCAATCAGATCAATTCCCCACATGGAGAAGGGCCAGGGGCTCATGAGGGATGTGAGAGAGGCCACGGGGTTGCTGTAATAATTGGCATATCGCTGACACTTATCACAAGCTCGGGAGAATTCAAAGGCGTCTTTTTGCAGCGTTGGCCAGTAGTAGCCTTGACGGAGGATTTTCTGAGCTAGAGAGCTACCCCCCGAGTGATTGCCACAAATACCCTCGTGTACTTCCCTTAGGATGTAGTTGCATTCCTCCCCATGTATGCATTTGAGAAGAGGAACACTGAACCCTCTTCTGTATAGAATCTCGTCGTATATCACATAGCGGGCTGCTTTGTATTTTATTCTCCTTGCCTCGTTCTTTTCGTCCGGAAGTGAGCCTTCTCTTATGTATGCTAGAATAGGTGTCATCCACGTGGGGCCGAGCTCATTATTGAGGCTGCCCACCTCGTGCTCAGGCACACTAAGTTGCCTCTGTATATCAAGTGGCACGGTCCCTAGCAAAGTGCTCTCGCGGCGTGAGCCGAGCTTAGCTAGCTCGTCCGCGCCTTCATTCTGTCCACGCGGGATTAGTTCCAGCCTCACCTCGTTGAATCTTGCGATTATCCTCTGTGCGCACTTCAGGTAAAGCTCTATTCTCGGCCCCTTAGCTTGATACCCCCCATTTATCTGATAGACCACAATCATGGAGTCACTAAACACATTCAAATTCTCGACCTTCATTTCCAAAGCTAGCTTGAGACCGTTGATCAGGGCCTCATACTCAGCATCATTGTTGGTTGCATGAAAGGCCAGATGGGTCGCATGTCTGATTTTGTGAGCCTCTGGGCTGATTAGCTCGATTCCAGCTCCTGCTCCATCACCGTTAGAGGCACCATCCACATATAGGCTCCACCATGGGGCACTATTCTGTCTTTCCAGTCCAACTTCTTCTGTGCTAGGTATAACAATAAGGGCTCCCGGCTCCACTTCTTGATATGGGGGAAATTCTAGCACAAAATCGGCCAGGGCTTGGCCTTTGATCGCAGTCCTTGGCTTATAATCCACCTCAAATTGGCCGAGCTCAACCGTCCACTTCAACATTCGACCAGAAGATTCTGGTCTATGCATCACTTGTCTGAGGGGGTAGGAGGTTCGCACTTCTATCTTATGTGCCTGAAAATAGGGTCTGAGTTTTCGGGAGGCCAGAGTCAGAGCATACGCTAGCTTTTCGAGGCTTGTGTATCGAGTCTCGGCATCGGCTAGCCTTTTACTCACATAATATACCGGGAGCTGGACACCATCCTCCTCTCGGACTAATACTGCACTTATTGCAAAGTCGGAGACGGCCAAGTATAGAATCAAAGTTTCTCCTGCTTTTGGGTTGGACAACATGGGAGGGCTACTGAGATGCTTCTTTATGTTCTGAAAGGCTTCCTCACATTCTTCGGTCCACTTAAAGTTCCTCCCCACTCCTTTGATTGCTTTGAAGAACTCTTGGCATTTATCGGAGGATTTTGAGACGAAGCGGTTTAAGGCAGCCACTCGTCCCGTTAAGCTTTGAACATCCTTCACCCGTCGAGGGGATCTCATCTCGAGTAGGGCTTGTATCTTGGCTGGGTTGGCCTCAATGCCTCTATGGTTGACAATAAATCCCAAAAACTTCCCCGATTCAACCCCAAACACGCATTTCTGGGGGTTGAGTTTCATTCTGTACTCCCTTAGGATCTGGAACATTTCTGCCAAGTGGCGGACATGATCCCTCGCTTCTTTCGATTTTACCAGCATGTCGTCTACATAGGCCTCCATAGTCTTCCCCAATTGATGTTTGAACATCTTATTCACCAGCCTCTGATAGGTTGCCCCCGCATTAAGGAGCCCGAAGGGCATCCCGATGTAACAGTAAAGGCCCCGATCAGTAATAAAGGAGGTGTGCTCCTGATCTAGCCCATACATGGGGATTTGGTTATATCCCGAATAAGCATCCATAAAACTAAGCAGCGCGTGCCCAGCCGTGGAATCAACCAGCTGGTCGATTCGGGGTAGAGGAAAGCTGTCCTTCGGGCAAGCTTTGTTCAGGTCGGTGAAGTCTACACATGTCCTCCACTTGCCATTGGGCTTCTTGACAAGCACAGGGTTGGCCAGCCACACGGGGTAGAAGGCTTCTCTCACAAGTCCTGCCTCCATTAATCTATCCACTTCTTCTCTGAGGGCCTCTGCCCTCTCTCCACTAATCGGCCGTCTCTTTTGCCTAACCCCCTTCTTTTTCGGGTCCAAGTTGAGTCGGTGGCACATGACATTTGGGTCAATCCCTATCATATCGGAGTGTGACCATGCAAAGACATCCAAATTCTCCCTTAGGAAGCGGGCTAGATCCACTCTCAAGTCAGGACTTAGGTTAGAGCCTATTCTGAGTACCTTGGAGGGATCATTTGAGTCTACCAAGATCGGGATTGTGTCCTCTGCGGCCCCGGCCCTCTCGACCATTGAGGGCATTCTCGGGTCTAGATCTGCTCGAGCCTCGCTAGTTTTTTCCATTTCCGTGATTGCCAAACCTTCCGCATCCTTGAGCTCGGTTTGGTGAGCTTGGGTCGGGTTTATCAAGCGTTCAGAGGTCGCAGTTACAATTCGAGTGATTGGGTCCATAGTGATGGTTGTTTCTTTGTGTGCCCACTTCCCTCTCCTAAGTGTTGCAGTGATTTGTTCTGGGCTCTCTTCTTCATCACTTGCTTCCTCTACAATCCCCTCTTGTATCAACATGATGGGCTGAGATGCTTCCATTAGTAAGGCCCCTGGGCGTGGTTCCACATGAATTCCCATGTGCTCGAAGTAGTTCTCGGGCAACTCCTCAATTGAAATCAAATTACAAGTCTCGTGGCCCTCAGAACGTATTCTTTTCCTGCCCTCTGCCTCTTCCATGGGGATGTCGCACTCACCTGCTTCAGCTATCTCCCTTGAGGCATTTCTTGACTCGGCCGCTTTGAGTGTCTGGTTGTAGCAGACCCTGGATTCGTATTGACAGCTCTTCAAGATGCCTACCCCCGTGGGGGTTGGGAATTTTATCGTCATATGATGGATCGAGGTCACCATCCTCATTGCCCTCATAAGGGGTCTGCCCACTATAACATTGTAGGCACAAGGCTGGTCTACGACTGTAAACATAGCGATCTGGGTGGCCACATGAGGCTCCTCTCCTATGGTCACCGGGAGCCGAATTGTCCCTTTCACTCCGATCGAGTCTCCCGTGAACCCGTACAGGTGCCCACCTGTTGAGGTTAATTCTCTATCCAATAATCCCAGTTTTTTGTAGGCATCATAAGTCAAAACATCAGCCGAGCTCCCGGTGTCCACCATTGCTCGGTGAACATTCACCGTCCCAATCTTCATTTTTATGACTAGGGCATCGGTATGAGGGTAATGCACCCATTTTGCATCATTCTCTTTAAACACGATATCATCGACCTCCCTTTCAAAGAGCTCCGGGGGCCTTTGGCTTAGATGATTGACGTTGGTGAGTGGCTTGTCCTTTGCTTCCCGGGCATATCTGTCCATCGCCTTCCGGCTGTCTCCACCAATGTGAGACCCGCCTAGAATAATATGAATAGTACCAGCCCGAGGGACCCTTTCTTTGTCTTCTGGGGGTGGAGGAGGGACGGTATGATAATCCGTCCTGTGTCTTCGAACCTCCTTGACAACCCACTCCGTAAGCTTCCCTTGTCTAATCAAAGTCTCGATCTCATCCTTTAGTTGTCTACAATCAGCTGTATCGTGTCCGGTGGCCTCATGGTATGCACAATACTTCGAAGTGTCTCTTTTATTGTAGTCTGTGAGAGGAGTTGCCTTCCTGAATACCCCCTTCCCCACATATGTAGCATATATGTGGTCGATAGAGGCTACCAGAGGGGTGTGTGTCTGTCATTTGCTTGTATAAGGCCTTCCCGAATCTTTAGTGGTCTCTTTGCCACGGGCAGACTTTTTCGGGCTCGAACTACGCCGATATGTCTTCCTCCTTTCGTCAGGGCTTGAGGATCGGTCCCTCTTGTCTCGATAGCTTTCGCTGATTTTCAGCTCTCTCATCGATTTCTCTACCCTCTTGAAGGGTTCGGCTTGCTCATAGAACTCGGCCAAGGTCCTCGGCTCACTCGCTTGGAGGCTCTTCCAAAATTTCGATCCTTCTTTCAGCCCTGCTATCAAGAAATTTTTGATGGTCTCCTCACTGGCTCCTCTCACCTTGGGGACCTCGTCGTTGAACCGACGAAAGTATTCTGCCAAGGGCTCCCCCTCCCTTTGCTTGATGTTGGCTAACGTGGCCACAGGAGGCGAATAGTGGAGGGTCGACTGAAATTGTCTGACGAACAAGTCCTCTAATTGCCTCCACGTTCTTATGCTAGCCGGTCCCAACTTGGAGAACCATTGTTGGGCACTACCTCTGAGTGATGCCGCGAAGAGTCTGCAACGGGTCATCTCCGGCACCTGATAGACTTCCATCTCAGTGTTAAATTGAATAAGGTACTCCGCCGGGTCGGCTTCGCCGTTGAATAGAAGGTCGGGGTTGTGCCTAAACACCCGAGGTAGGGGGGATGATCGGATAGCAGCCGTAAACGGAGAGGGGGCAGCCGAAGCAGGGGGCCCTCTCTTCTCTTGCTCCATCTCATCTAAGATCCTTCTCAGGTCCCTTACTCTAACAACTTCTCCTTCTCTGTCACCTCCCGCATTACTCGAATGATGTGAGCCCTGAGGTCGTTCGCGGCGTCCCCCTCCTCCAGCTCGGTCCTGCGACTCCTCTTCACGATTGTATCTGCGTCTATGTCGCTCCTCCCTCCTGGGTGAGGTGTGTTGACGTCTTTCCGGAGGGGTCGTTGCCCGTTCCCTTTTCGAGCCTCTTTTATCCACGGGCTCTTTCTCTTCTCTCTCCTTCTTACAATTCTCCAATTTGAGCCTGAGGTCATGTTCGCTTAGTTTTCTACCCACTCGGTCTAGCACGCTAGTTGACCTTGCCTCAGATGAAGCTGGCTTCGGCCCCGATCTCGTAGAGATCTGGCTGCCCCGCTCATCATGGCCTCGGGGTATATCTTCCTTTTCACGTGATGTTTCTTTCTTCTGTTTGGTCTTGGTTGCCACGTCATCAAAATCGTGGATCAGCTTCTTCTGAGGGCCTTTGCCCTTCCAGCTACGCTGTGAGACCTTGAGGCGGCGCGCCTTACGCTTGGCGTTCCGGACCGAGCTTCTTTCTACCTTTGACATTCGGGCGTTGATCTGATTCATCTGATCGGCCAGCCCTTCGAGATACGTCATCACAGCCTGCCCGTCCACGGTTGCAATTGGTGGAGGTGGCGCCTGATTCTCTGGGGGCGTGTGTTCGAAAGTAGGGTCCTTGCCTCCGCTCCCTGGTGTCGTCGCTTGCTTGCTTTCTTTGGTCATCTTTCTCCCTAAGATGAACGAGATCCCCTCCTTCTAGCGCCAAATGTTATAGGGAGAATTTCGTATAACAATGTTGTGGAGGTTAATGGGCGGAACAAAGATCAAGGACAGTGTTTGAGGGCGGAGGAAGGTTGTTTGGTGGTGGCTGAGCTTGTATGTGGACTCCTTAAGAAAGAATAGGGTTTGTTATTCTCTATCAAGTGTCGACTCCTTTCCCATACAAGTGCCTACGTACCCTATTTATAGGGATCAAGCCTTACGTAGTTCTTGGGGAACAAGTCACGTAGGCTAGGGTTAGGACTCTTCAGCCCGTGCAGCCCAAGCCCACGATAAAGTCAGGCCTTCAGCCAATTAGTCATGTAAATCTCGATCGGCTCCACACGCTTCCTACAATCTCGCGGCATCTCCGCAATCCTTCCCGTGATCGTAGGAACAACCCGTGTCGACCCCGAAATCTACGAGCAACTCAGTCATCTATGAGTCACTTTCCATGTTGCACACAAAGTCTTTCGATGCGACCCGGCCTGGTCACCTCGGCCCGCACCGCCTTCAAATAATAAATATAATGTTACCTCTGTTTCTATAAGATGTGGGATCATGAGCTCAGCCCGCGTATGGGCAGCTAAGCCCACCTCGCATGAAGGCACCTGAGCCCACCTCGCGTGGGCACAACCGAGCTCGGCTCGCATATGAGAGCCCAAATGACAAATATGAGCTCACCTTACATGTGTGAGCCCAGCTCGCATGTCCTCACTTGAGCCCAGCTCGCATGTTTGAGCCCAGCTCTCATGTCATGAGCCCAGCTCTCATGTCATGAGCCCAGCTCGCATGTAAACTCAGCTCGCATGTTACGAGCCCAGCCCGCATGTGAACCCAGCTCGCATGTTGCGAGCCCAGCCCGCATGTGCTGGCCCAAGTCATATAAATCCATGGTTCTAGCCCACACACAAGAGTCCAGCTATTTAATGCAGCTATTTAATGCACCCACAGGGACCTGTTTAGGGCCCATGGCCGAAAGCGGGCATAACAAGTACCATACTACCAGCATCTACATAGCTATTCAACCACCAACTTTAATTGGTGTAGTTGTTGAAGTCTATATTATGATATGACAGTATTTCTTACCAATATACAGAACAGTGAGAAAATTGCACCAGCTTCCGATAATGGCAGCAACAAACAGGCTTCCTGCAACCTACAGAGAGTATTTATGTTAAAAGTCTCATTTATTTAAAGGAAATATATTTGAATTGGCAGAATTTTTAGTATGCAGAGTATATATGGAACTAGAACTGAAAAAAGCAGGTAAAGGAGTATAACATCAGTCAGTAGAACTCGGATTAACTAAGTAGAGGGGATTTACTAAAACAAACAAAAAAAATTATAGATATATCCTCTTCCATTGATCAAGACATTTAGAGGACCTGATGATACATTTTGAGAATATTGCATCAAGTTATAATTTAAAGACAAGAGCGAACTGACAAGCATACCCCAAGAAATTGCCTAATATTTCCTCCGCAAGCAACATCTTGAAGAAATCCCAATCCACGGTTGACCTCAGAGCCTACAAAGGAGCCGAGGTTGACAAATAAATCTTCAGGCAGAACAAAACGAGGAACTTCGGACCGAGATCTGTCAACAATAATAAAGTCAAAACAGAAAAGAAAATGTGGCAGCAACTAGCAAATGATAATACTATAAAGAAATTACTAGAAAACAATTGTGTACCTGTTCATAAGGCCTGATGCATTTGACAGAAGAAACTGACCAACCATCCCAATAACCAGAGCAAAACATAACAGAGATAGAAAATTGTAATTGAGCCATTCAAAGAGCACCCAGATTACAGTAGCACTGCTTAAAACACTTGCCGATATCTTCTTGTTCCTCCACAACATACAATCAGCAGCTACACATTATTATGAATATTAAAAGTAAAAAAAGGGCTAAAATATCTAACAAAGGATAAAAGAGACAAAAACTTTAAGGATCTTGATTGTTGTCTCGGATTCAATTATATCTTTAGGATTTAGCAAGATAATTAGTATGCATGTATAGATGAATAGATCCTTGGCACTGTAGATAAGATAATTTCGCCAAGAACAGAGTATAGTTACCCTACATTTTCCACCCCCCAAAACATGGTGAACAGGTTTCTGGCGCCCAAAGAGTTTATTGAATTGAGAATTGACTGACTTTGAAACCTCCTCCTCAAAAAAAGACCCAGATCTCTGTCTTGAAAGACCATCAGAAAGTGTTTCCATGACATTATGCAAAAGTCTCTCAGATGTTATCTCCTCAGGCATGGCTCCAATACTTCACTGTAGAAAGGTAGTGAAACACTGTTAGAAGTTACTTTCGTAGTTCCCGCAGCTTTATTCTTATAATACAAATACCATAAAGTAAAAATAGCAAAGCACATTCCACGAATTATGCAGGATTCATAGATATGTTATAATGATGGCAATTTCTCAAAGCACGACAGACAATACCAGTAGCATATGAGGCTCGGGATAGATAAAAAGAGGCAAACTCTAAACAGAAGCAAAATTATATTATGATCAAGTTTGTCTTATAACAGCAGCAGTGAGAAGCAGCAAGAATATATATATTTAGTAGTTCTATTTGGACCAAATTCATCTCCTGCACGCCAAGAAGCAGGTGGCTGTCATGGAAGGTGCAAGTCTTGATATACGAGCCTTGCAAATCATAGACTAAGCGGCTAGTTCAATTAGGTTTATATAAGTTTCCAATCTTGTAATGATTATACATCAGAAAAAGTACAAAGAAACATCAGGGTGAGAAAAACAACAACAATTTCAATTGATTAGAACAAGCACAAACAATTAGAGTGAGTAAAAATGTACAATTTTATACTACCCTATTCACCTATTAACAGTTTATTTCCACTGCACAAAAAATCAGGGAACTGATATAAAAAGAAAAACTAAGGTCATGAAATAAAGAATGTTCCACTTTTTGCCATATACAAGCACAAACAATCAAAAGTATTTACTAAATCAATCATACATATAGGTGCAATTAGAATATAGATGTGACATGATAAATAGCCGGAAAAAGAAAATCGTTTTAATATTTTTCCAACTTTTTAAGTAAGTGCAAAGAGGTCTCTCATTCTCCAACATATACAATTTGTTGAAAGATAAAACTATAAGACCAAAATAAAAGTAGTAGGAAGATTACTTCCACTCATAATGGTTATCAGTTTAAACTACAACTCTACAAGTATGATTTGGAAGCCAATCAAAAGGAACTAAGGATCCAAACCAGAGTGAATGGCAAATCACACACTCATGACATCAAATTTTATAGTAGAGTACCATCATGACATCAAAGGTCAACTGAAGCAAATGTAAAATAAATGGCAAATCACACACTTATGTCAAAAGAAAAAACAAAACTAGGATCAAGAATCATACAAGGGGTTAAAGGGTACATAAATTTAAACAAGAAACCCCCAAATCTTGAAATTAAAAAAAGTTCACTTACAGATAGCTAAGCTAACCCATATGTGTAATATATGTACACGCTCATATATATAAGAAAAGAATACACAAACACAGCCCAAACAACATAAAAAGCAAATCAATGTCATAAAAGTAAAGAAAATCTGAGCCTTTTGTGAAGTTTAAAAGTATAATACTAATAGATTCTTAAAATACAAGAAACAGTATAAGATATAAAACTCTGTGTAATTAAAATCATGTTCACTCACCGGTAAGAAAGACAGATAAACGAGCGGTGTTTCAAGATATGCAGAGAGATATGTGCTGGGATGATGATGTTTTTTAGTTGAATAATCAACACGCGCGGGTTGATGTTATTTGTTTTATCTTACATCAATTTTTACATTTATTTTTTTAAGACAAAGCTCTTTTCCTTAGACGACCTCACTTTGACAAATATATCTCTTATAAACTTACAAACTACCCGTTAAACTTTATTCATCTATATTATACTATAATAACCGGTATAATTTGGTTATTATTATCTAATTTTAATTATAATAAAAATAAATAAATAATATTATATATCCAATAAATTATTACTACATAGTTAAATTACTAAATATAGTCTATTTATCCTACCATGAATACAACTTATCATATTATTAGAAAATAAATAAATAGTGTTATATATCAGCTAAACTACTAAATTGTTAAACTATTAAAAATAATCTATTTATTCTACAGGTTATTCTATTATTTTTATTATAAATTTAAAATCATTATATATTTATATATATTAAAAATATAATATGACGGGGTAAATAAAAATTAAAAATATTAACGGGAACCGTGCTTCGCACTAGTACTAGCTTAAAAGTTAAAACTAGTGTGATGCACGGATGCACAATTTTTTTTTAATATTATATTTTTTTTTTAAACAAAAATATCTTGAATTGAATTTTTTAAATTTGTTCATTAATTTTTTTATTTCTATTTTTTTCAATGATATAACTTCATGATAATTATATTAATATAAGTATATGTTCATAATTTTTTAAAATTATTATTATAGCGATTTTATAGTTTTTAAGAATATAAACAATAATGTTTCTATCATGTTGCAACTTTAACAAAAATATAATTTTATATAGGTTATTACTTAATCGATAAATTATAATAGCTATCTGAAAAAGATAATAGTACTATTGAATGATATAGTTTTATTTATCATTTTATGTGTGTTTTAAAAATAATTATTCTGTTTAGTTAAAAGTTAATTTTTGGTTAATATCAATAGGATAAGAATAATGTTTAATCTGATATTAATTTGATTTATCCATTATTAGTGGTTTACTTTAATTTTATTTTAGCCCGAGATTCATTACAATAACCAAATTCAACTAATTAAATTTAGTTTAATTTTAATTTTTTATGTCCGGATCAATAAAATAGTTTTGTTTTAGCACGGATAATTAATATATGTGATTTTATTTTAGTTGGTTGAATTATATTTTAATTATTTTTGGATGATTAATATATATATTTTTTTATCGTAGGTAGCCCACAGCCGCTAAACTTCGGGTGCGCACCTACTAGATTTTTCGGCTTACATGTAAAATCTTCATACAATTAAAATAGACATGTTTTTAGTTTTATATAAGAAGAAATGATATCTGATAAATTCTATCAAATTTAATCAACAAGATCCTTTTCTCCTACTAAATTTAACTAAAATGACCTTGATCGATTAAATCAATCGAGAAATTATATAATTTTTATTTCATTATATTATACCTAAATAAATTTGTATTTTAATTAAATAAATTCTTAAACTAATACTAAACATGTAAATTACGAGATGACTATCGACTTTTAAAATTTTCTTAGTTATATTTAAAATTTGTAATTTTTGATTGAAAGGATCACAATCATTTGTTAATTACTATATTTTATGATTATTAAAATATTAAATATATAATAAGAGCATTATTCTAACTAGTTACTCATGTAAATTATCATAATTCTTTAAAAACTATTAATATTGTTATCAAATTATTTTAAAATAATAAAATTAATTTTTAATATTTTTAGTAATTTCAAAGTAAAAATTTGTATAACACGCAGGTAAGTTAATTTGAATTATAAATAATAATATATTAATTTTTATATATAGTTGGTAATCTCTTTTTTTAATAAAAATAATTTATAATATTTTATTAATTTTGATAAAAAATGAACGATTTAACATATTATATTCTTTGTCTTCAATATAGTTAAGCGCTACATTGACGACTCTAAACTCGCCTTTTTTCGATCCAATGTCGATTTTGTTAGTTACAACTATTTTTTTTATTTTAGCAAACTAAAATATAAAATGAACTACTAACTCTTGGCCCGTACTTGAATTTAAACTATAATCACATAAATATAATTCATATTTAATTTAAAGGATCGTTTGTATCGTGAGATTTCATCCCCGTTGACGGCAAATGGGAGATACATATGATACATATTTATTGAAATATCATTTTTATTCATTGGTTAAAATTTGTGATACATACGGTTCTTAAACACTTTTACAATAGACCTGGGCAAAAAACGTTATTTGAACTCAACTATTTTATTTGATTTTTATAAATATTACTTAATTAAAATTTTATTTTATATAAATTATTATAATTATTAATATAAAATAAAACATGACATCAATATTTTAAACCAATTATCTTTGGACCATTTTTACGTATTACAATAATCTCTTTTGTATACTATTACGTAAAAAAATATATAACAAATTTTTTATATTGTCACGTTAAACATGATTATGTTAATGAGAATGTAATATATGACTGATAAATTTTAGTTTATAGTATCAACCTTCAAATAATTGATCTCGCTCGACAACATAATTAAATACATAATTACTAAATAATTTTCGTGCCCCGCGTAGCGCGGCTTTATATCCTTATTTATTATTAAAGAAGAGTTAATACATATCAACAGCAGATGCAACAATGGTGAACTCCCTCCTTCCATCTTTTCATATAAATTATATATATTTGTATGTATAAGTATATATGTGTAAGTTTTGTTTATATATTTAAATCTCGATTTCATTATTATTTTTTATTGTATGTTGTGATTACAGTTAGGAATTTACTAATGTATGTGTTTTGCTTGCAAGCCGATGTATGATCTTATATTTCACTTTAAGCTACTTTTGAGCTATAACATTTACAAGTATATCAATATATGTTAGATATGATTTGATAATATCAGCATTTACCATCAGAGTTTGCCATCTGAATTCACTACTGGAAGATATCAGAGTTTATCAAGTTTATCAGTATTTGACAAATCAAAGTTTAATATCATAATTTATCCATTAGCATCCGTCAAGACTGATTCCCAAGAAGTAATTGATTTTATCTAGAAGACTATGATTAGCAGAAGATATGTCGGTGTAGGACTTTACTTATTTGTAGCAATCAATAGTTGGATATGTATTAGGATTCCTTATTTATGTAAATCATATCAACTGTTTGATTGTGTAACTGTGCAGTATATAAGCACAAATTAAGTTAACACTATATGTGTCGAGCATTATTTTATCATACACATAACCTATAAGCTCTCAAGGATATTCATTCATCATTTGAGAGAGTATTGTAATAAGTTTTTATTCATCAATATAAAAAATGTTCTTCATTATTGAGTACTTATTTCAAATTGATTATTAATAATGTATCCCCCCTCTACAGCATAATTAAAGGCCTAACAATTAGTATCAGAGCTTGCTGTTGATACACAAACAGTTTAAGATCCAGAAAATAATCAATAATGATAGATAAAGAAACTTAACGGAATCCCCCACCACCACCAACCACAAACCAAATCAACCACAATATGAGCAGATATGAAACTATCAAAGTTTTAATCTTAAAAATAAATGAATATCTTATCTGGAACGTTAAGATGACTATGTGTCTGGAAGCAACATAATCTGAATATCTAAACAGGATCTATGATGGTCCTCACAGACCCATGAAACTGGCTGTTGTAATTCCTGGTCAGGAGAAGAAGATGGCCTACAAGGACTTCAAGAAAGGAAAAGATTCCATCATAGAAATGATCTATGATGGAATCTTTTCCCTTTCTTCAAGTCCCCGTAAATCATCTTCTTAATGCTTTTCAGAGTCTATGGAGATATCAGTATTTGAGTCATCATCGATATTTGATGACTCGGTATGAGAATTTGTAACCATGGCATTTACTCTTGAAAGATCCTTTCACACAGATCTCTCCCTAGGCTTCACTTCATCCTTGAGTGCAACTGGTCTCGACTTTGACCATTTCTCATACTCCTTTGATCCATCTCAAGTTCAAAGGTCTTGATCATTTCATAAATATCATCATGAGATGTTTCATTAAGGTCATAATTGTCCCTTATGGATGTGACCTTTAAATCCCACTTTTCATGTAGAGCAACAAGAAATTTCAAGTTTGAATCTTCTGGATCATATTCCTGTCCACTAGTGACAGATCATTTAGTAGTTTCTGAAATCCGTCATAGATATTTGTCAATGACTCATCAGCTCTTGAATCAAAGTGCTCATACTCTTGTTTGAGTATTGTTCTATTCTTATTGATGGCAATTGTACCTTGACACTTAACTTCCAAGGTATCTCATATTTTCTTAGCAGTTTTGCATCCAATAATTCTATTGGAGATAATACTATCCAAACTGATATGTAATAGATGTCTCACTTTTGCATTCTTCTAATAGAAGCTAGATCTTCAGCAGTATAGTCATTCTTTTCTTTAGGGACCATCTGTTAGATATATTTGATAATGTCATGGCTAATGTGATTTATGTTTAGTTTTCAGATCTTACTTAAACAGGATAAATCAGTACTTACTGGAAGTCAGGACTTAAGGATATCAGTACTTATATTATCAGGAGATAATTATCAGAAGATGGATATCAGAACTTAAGTACTGAAGGACGTTCAGATAAGGAAGGCAGCTGGTTAAAGGGAAGAAGAGATATGCATGAAGATGGAATTCTATGAAGAATATAATACTTGGAAGAAAAGATATCTGATTGATATATTTTAGGAAACAGAATTATATTCCATATCAATTAGCGATTATCTTGTAATTGTGTAGTATATAAACACATACATAGGGTTTACACTATAAGTGTTATCACAATCGAGAAGATTATTTATTGTAACCCTAGCAGCTCTCGTGATATTTTGTTCATCACTGAGAGAGAACAGTTCCATACTGTAACAGAGTTTATTATTTCAATAAAGTTTGTTTTCTGTTACTTGAGTTATTAAAGTTTGATTTGATTGTACTATATACTGTATTCACCCCCTCTATAGTGTGTGTGTGACCTAACACCATCTTCTCAGGTTCACCAGCAACAACAACAACCAATATTTTGATCATGTGAGGATCTTCATAAATCATGTCAAGATATTCATGATCTGTAGCCTCCAAGAACATAGCCATCTTTACTTTCCATATAGGATATTCATTCACTTTCAGAATTGGAACTCTAATGGTTTCATATTTGCTTATATTGTTATTTGTGACTAGTGGTGGTTGTCTAGTTTGAGTTTCTTTATCAGTCATGACTGATTGTTTTCTGGATCTTAAAACTGTTTTTCTATCAACAACTTACTCTGATACCAATTGTGAGGCCTTTAAATATACTGTAGAGAGGGGTGAATATAATATTTAACAATCAAATCGAATTAAGAACTCAAATACAAAGAACAGTTTATATATCGATAATAAAAACTGTCACAAAACTCTCTCAAAGGATGAACATATATCCTTAAGATCTGCTAGGTTACACGAATCGACGAACGATATAACAATAATCGATACCTATAGTATAACCTAATCTTTGATTATATATTGCACATTTACATAATCAATCTAAGATATATGAAATATGGAAATAGAATACATATCTTATAATTGATTACTACAAATACTAAAGTCCTACATGACATATCTCTGCAAATATTATCTTATTGTGACAGAATAAACCATCTTCTAATTTTCAGCTTGTCAAATACTGACGTGAGTATATGCAAATCTTCAAATACTGATGACGTTATCCTTTTCCAAACTATGATATCATTTAGTCACAGATTATGATGGCAAACTCTAATAGCTAAATACCAATATCATCAATTATATCTAACAGTTTGGCAATATGGAATTACAAATATATAACATCACCCATACCATTGTTAAATTAGGATGAAAATGATTTAATTTGTTATAAATTTTAATGGTATATTATGATTATTCTAATATATATTTATAAAACTGAATATATAGTCTTGAATATATAGTCGTGAATCTTGATTGATTTAAATTAAAAAGAATACACGATTAGTAAGTACTTATATCAAAACCCTTCATATTATATAGTAGATGTTGTAAATCTTGAATTACTTGATTATGAATAACTTAATAATTGCGCGTATACAGATAATAAAATTTGAAGAGAGAATTGTATTTCAATATATTTCAGTATATCTGATTTTAATAAATGAAGGTCTTATTTATAGAGGTTGGTTGACAAGTCTGACTAAGGAAGCTATTTAAATCTTCTTTGATAAGTGTCGTAGTTCTTCACTAGTAAGTTTCGTAATTCTTCCTTAATAAGCTTTACAATTTATCCTTACTAAGTTTCTTCTCTAAGAAGTTGTGCAAGTCTTCTTCGATAAGTTATGAGAGACTTCCTCGATAAGCTTTATGAGTTTTCTTGATTAAATTTTGACAATCATTATTATATTATAACACTCCCCCTTGATTGTCAAATGCAAGTTTACTACAGAGATTAACTGCCTCGTTAAAACCTTGCAAGGAAAAACCCAGTGGGAGAAAAACCTTGATGAAGGAAAAAGAGTACAGTCTCCCCCTGAATTTAACATCTCACACTCTGACATCTTGTTATAGCAAGTTTCTCAATCTCCGCATGCTAATATTATTCTGTAGCGTTTCAAATATTGATGTGGGTAGTGACTTTGTAAGTAAATCAACAAGATTATCACATGAGCGCACTTGTTGTACATCAATCTTACCATTTTCCTGTAGTTCATGCGTATAGAAGAATTTCGGTAAGATATGTTTGGTTCGATCCTCTTTGATATATCCTTCCTTTAACTGTCTGATACAAGCTGTATTATCTTCGAACAAAATTGTAGGATTGTCTGAAATACTTGATAATCCACACGATTCTCGAATATGTTGAATTACAGACCTTAGCCAGATGCATTCCCCCTTGCTTCATGAATTGCAAGTAACTCTGCATGATTTGATAAAGTTGTTGCCGTAATATATTTTGTAGACTTCCAAGAGATAGCAGTACCACAATATGTGAATAGATAACCTGTTTGTGATCGTCCAAAATGAGGATCTGACATGTACCCAGCATCTGCATATCCAGTTAGCTGTGACTTTGAACTATGTGGAAAGAATAACCCGGGATCAGTTATCCCACGAAGATATATGAATATGTGTTTGATCCCATTCCAATGCCTTTTAGTTGGATTAGAACTGAATCTTGGCAACAGGTTCACAGAAAAAGCAATGTCGGGTCTTGTTTTATTTACAAAATACATAAGAGCTCCAATGGCACTGAGATATGGAACTTCAGGGCCAAGTGCATCTTCTTCTTCTTTTCTGGGTCATAATGGATCTTTTTCAACTTCGATTGATCGAACAACCATTAGTGTTGTGAATGGATGAGGTTTGTCCATGTAGAACCGATCAAGAATCTTTTCTGTATAAGTGGACTGATGAACAAGTATACCCGAAGATAAGTGTTACCCCTGTATGCCTAAAAAAATCTTGTCTTTTCAAGATCTTTCATTTCAAACTCAATTTTCAAATAAGCAGCAGCGTTAGTAATATCTTCGGAAGTACCTACAACATTCAAATCATCCACATACACATTAATAATAATAAAACCAATTGATGACCTTTTGATAAACACACATGGACACACTTAATTATTAACATACCCATCATTTAATAAATACTCACTAAACTTGTTCTACCACATACGACCAGACTGTTTTAACCCATATAATGATCGTTGTAATTTAACTGAGTATAAATGTCGAGGCTTAGTTTTATCTATCTTTAATCCTTCAGGGATTTTCATGTAAATATCACTATCAAGTGATCCATAAAGGTAGGCTATAACAACATCCATGAGACGTGTTTCCAATCTTTGCATACAAGCCATACCTATTAGAAAATGAAAAGTGACTCCATCCATCACAAGAGAGTAAGTTTCCTGGTAATCGAATCCAGGCCTTTGAAAGAATCCCTGGGCTACCAGTCAGGCCTTTTATCTCACACTTTAATTTTTTTCATTTCATTTTTGTACAAACACCCATCTATTCCCCATGGGGATCACACCAGTCGAGGTTTGGACTGCAGATCCAAATACATTTCTCTTGCGCAAGGATTGCAATTCTTTCTGTATTACAATTTTCCATTTTGGCCAATCATCTCTTTATCGACATTCTTCGACACTTTGTGGTTCAGGATCGGAGCTCATAATAATATCACATGTCACGAAAAAAGCATATACATTGTGGTGCCCTCCAAACCCAGGTCAGAAGTTTGGGGTCCACAACACATACACAATATATAAACCTGTATATGAAATATTATTTGCAATGACCCTGCTTTACATAACCACGGATCGCAACAGGTTAAAGTATGAAAACAAGCCACAACCTTAACTTTTATTACAACGTACCAAATCCCAACTAATTTAACTTACAACTGATAATGAAATTATTCTTACAATCTTACTATCTCACTACTGCAATAAGCTCCTACTAGCTCGATCCAACATAATCTGGAATCCTAGCTCGTACATTGAACTGGGAAAACCTCGCTATCAACCGTATCCTTCTTAACTGTAGAACACATAAAAAGATTCGCAAGAGCGATCTAACTAGCTCAACAAGTCACAATGACAATAATTGAGGTTAATCAATGATCAAATGAAATGGTTCAGAGGAATCAAATTTATTGCTAAACAATCATTAGAATTGGATATTCATTTTAAGTTTTAAAATCAAGATTAGGCTGCTGATCAGTCACGCACTAACCCCGAGCAAAGCACACATCACTGCTCTAATTACTGGATCCAAGGCACACATTAGCCTAACTTGACCATTGATATGGTCTGGCCACGAATCTGATCCCTATATAAAAAAACTATCCAATTCTAAAGAAGTTCAATATGATAAACAATATAATTCAATAAAATATGATCGTAATCAACAGTGATGAAACATTTGTATAAAGGCATGATGTATTTCATGAGTATCAAAAGGGGTATCGAAGTATGTATAAGAAATGGCCTTCAGCCTGTAGGAGAATCGGGTATTAGATGAACAATGGTTTACAAGGTTTAGTTCTTTGATGTCACAAGGTATGGTTGAGTATAAAAGTTTCTGGATGTTCAAACAATTCTATTCCAGTGTTTGGTGGTTGTATATTTGGAGAGTAGTGTCATATTTGTGTGGTTTAGTATCTGGAAATCAATAATAAATGGTTCACAAAGAATAAGGATTATGACTCAAAGATCAAATGATGTGGCTCAGGTTCAAGGCTGAAGGATTCAATGTATTTACAATATAAAATAGAGCTATTTTGAACACTTAACAATATGTTACGAGAAAGTTTAGAAATATTTGCATTGTATCTCGAAAAAAATTTAGAAGTACTTGCCTTATCACAATCGATTCGAATTTCACTTGTACTCGTCAAATGACTCTCTTCAACAACCACTCGTCTACTTTTCCTATGCCTCGATTATATTTTTTGATCACTTGCTGTATTTTCTACATGTCGATTCAATTTTCTGATCACCTGCTTCCCTTTCTTACGACTTGCTTACCCTGCTAGGCATCATAAGTATCTATCAATATTCATCTCACATTATTCTAATCGTCACATGGATGTCATAAGGTTTCATCTACCCTTCGTTTTACCCAAATCCGATTTAGGGATTAAAAGTTATACTAAAACAAGTAAGCACTGATCAAATAGACCGACAGTCAAAAAAATAAGTAACATAGAGCACAGAACACGTCAAACAATCAATGAAATTTCATTTATAAGGAAGTCCTGGGCCATAAACAGGTTTTGGGTATTTAAAATAATTTTTCGGAATTAAAACGGGTCGTTGGATCAAATTTAAAGTAATAAACAGGGTTCAGTTGGCCAAATCTGGCTTCAAAACAATTTTATAATAATTATCGAGCCTTGAAAACAATTTTAAATAATATTTTAAAGCTCAAAACTATTTTTCGGAATTTTTAAACCATTTTTAAATAATTAAATCTAATTAAATAATTAATTAAAATCAATTAATAATTACTTAAATCAATTAATCAATTAATTTTCGAATTAATTGACCAATTAATCAATTAATTATTAACTAAAATTAATTAACTAATTAATTCAGATTTATTTTTGAATTAAAAATAATTTTTGGAATTAAAATAATGATTTTTGGAAATAAAATAATCATTTTCGGATTTTTTTGAAATTAAAAACAATTTTGAAAATAATTTATAAAAAGAAATCCGAAATTTGAAAGAATTTAAAACAGGAATCCAGAATTTGTAAAGTTCTGGAAACTTCAGGAGTTAAAGTGCAAGAACAGAATTTCTGAAAATTTTTAGAACAAGAATGGATCGAAATCGGGTCAATCCCCGGGTCAAAATCGACCCGAAAGGGTCACCCAACAACTGAAGAACCCGCTGGAAAAACTGCAGAATCCGGTGGCCGGAAAATTGTTAATCCCTTAACAATATAGCAATAATTACAGAAGGGGGGTTGAATGGAATTCCTGAACCTTTTTCTCGAAATAAAAATGTTCAACTCGAATATAGATATAAGTGTTTTGATTAGCACAATGCGGAATAGAAACTTAATAGAATCAAAACATAAGTAATTAAAAACAAGAGTCTTTAAAAACTTTCTTGTGGATTTAAACAATTCCACCAGAGATATATATTATATATCGAGAGGACTCTGTGTGCAAGAATGCTCACAGCTGCTTACAAATTGAACTGCTGAGAATACAGGGAAATGCTAATAATTCTGCTTACAAAGATTTTTCTGTTTTTGTTTTTCTCAACTCCTTTATTTGCTACGTTCTTGGTTTATATATTACCAAGATTACAAAGTCAAAAAGACTGAATAAATATAAAAACTATCAGTCTTAAGCTTTGCTGCTTTTCGTCCTCTATTACCCAGTTAATGGGCTTCCACAGTAGATTTGTATACATCTCGACGACTGTGCTTAGCTTTCACTGTTCAACTGCTGTTTGAATTCTTTATATGATCATCCGTTGGATTTTATGAACATCCGTTGGATATATGATCATCCGTCGACTTTCTGAACATCCGTTGATGGCTTCATTGATCATCCGTTGACTGCTATACTAAACATCCGTTGATAGTCATTTGATCATCTGTCGATGGCTTTGTTAATCATCCGTCGGTAGCTATTTTGGCACTTGACTTCATTTCACTTATGCAGAATTACAAGACATCATTTATGTACAATTAATCAACCTATTCTGCATATCTAGGTAAAGTCAACATGACTTATAGGCTACTACAGAATCTATACAAAGATGTATACAGAACTGTGTTACAGACTTATTATTACATAAGCTACTCACTCGATGGATAATTAGTTAACATCCGTCGGGACTATAATGAGTTATCCATCGGGACTATCATTCTTATCCGTCGAGTGCTACATTATTTCACTAAGTAAAATCTACTTAGATGTTTTGTTTATGAAATCATAAAGTCCATAACATATGCACAACAATCTCCCCCAATTTATGTCTACTGGAATTGTAGCCATAAATTACAAGATACTTGATGATAACAAAGCATCCTAAACATACAGCTTTAAAGATAAGCAGATAATACTGAAAGTGCTTCAAATAATCAAAATGTACAAGGTTTGGCTCACATTCATTTTCAAGATGCTCCTCTAGCCTGAGCAGATTTTTCTAGTTTCTTGAAGGTCTGGATCTTCTTCCAAGCTTTCTGTTGTTTTCATCAATCTGATTTTGGAGTTGCCTGTGGAATTCCAGTTCATCAAATTCTGAGAGATCTAGCTTTTCTTGCATTACCAAGAGAGTCTCATTGCTAGAGATACTCAATTGATCTTCTAACCTGAAGAATCTTCTCACACCTTTGTCATCTATGAACTCCATCAGCCAATATGGCCTTAGATGCACTCTTATCCCTGTGTATGGGATGATTAGAGTCTTTGGGAGTGCATCTTTAGCTCTAATACTCCTTAGTTCTTCAATCTTCTTCAATACTAGTCTTCTTGCAGTTACATTGAACCTAAGTTCTTCTTGAAGGATGAATAAACTTTAATCAATACAGCTTGGCTTTCTTGAAGAATCCTGTGAAGATGCCACACAATCTCCTTTCCTCCTTTGTACTTGAACACTAACCTTTCAGGTAGGTTCCTGTATGCATCAATTCCCCTCACTTCATTCAGTTCATCTTGATAGAGGTTTAGATCTGAAAATTCTTTGATGCCACACAAGTACAAGTAGTCTCCCTTGTTGACTTTGGGTTGAGCTTTAACTACTGATTTGGATTTGAGTGGTGACAGCTTCACTTTCTTGACTGCCCTTGACTTTGTCCTTTTTGGCTTGCTAAGGATTGGTAAACTGAAGTTAGGAATTGGTATGTTATCCCACTCTATTGGCTCATCCTTTGGCACAATAGGTTCACCATGAATATTCCTGTAGGGATCCACCACCCTTATGTCTTCAAATACCACAGAGGGCTTTGATGCTTGAGTTGAAGTTGGTGTGGGTTCCTTAGGAAATTGATCTTCCAATTCCTTGTCAACAATATCTAGTTTCCTTTTTGTTCTTCTAGCCAATTCTTTCTTCCTTGGGGATTTCTTCTGTTCTTCAATTTGCTTCTTTGATTCAGCAGCTTCAGATGGTTGAGAGGGAATTTGTTGAGATGAATTCACAGCCTGTAGCTTGGCCAAGATAGAAATCTGCTCTTTCTTTTGTTTAGACTTCTTTGCATCTAGAGCAGCTTGCTTCTTTTCCTGCTTTAATCTGGATTTTTCTTCTCTCTTTGCTTGAGCAAATTATGGATGTCCAGCTACCACACAAATTTCCTTTCCATTTCTGAATATCTTAGCAATTCTCCTTTTTGAAGCTGAATCAGCTGGATCTTTATAGAAGACAATTGATCTTGACAGAAGCTTCTTCTCATCAGGCTTGGGTGTCTCATACACAGTGTCCAAGGGGTTCTTCAAAGATGATTTTGGATAATTTGCCCTTGGTTTAAGAATTATTTCAGCCTTTGGAGACTTGATGCATGAAGATTGTCCTCTTTCCAGATAATTCATGCTCATCTCATTCACACTTATTTGCTTGACTTGAGAGTGATGGATGGCTGACTTAACTGGCTCCTTGACAAGCTCAAACTTTTTTTGTATCTCCTCATCAATTTTATCCCAGTTGATCAAACTCAACTTTCCTTTCTCAGCAACTTTCAAGTTTGATGTTGCTGCTTTAATAAGATCTATACCATCTACAACTGGTGGCTTGGAGACAGTAATTGAAGGTACAATTACTTTGTTGATTTGAACTTGAAGTTTCTCCCCCTCACTTGGTTCTCTCTCCCCCTTTTTGTTATCATCAAGTTGAGGAGTTAGACCTTGTGCTTTAGCCAGTTGCATGAGAAGATTTGTCTGAGTCTGTTGATTTTGAAGAAGGGTAGCCACTGAATTCTCAATAACTTAAACTCTATCTTCCAGCTTGGCCAGCTTCTTTTCAGAATCTGATTCTCTTCTCAGTCTTAGTAATAGATCCTGCATGGTACCATATGGCATGACTGAATCCAGCTTCTCAGAATTATAGGTCTTCAAGTCAGCTATATCATTTTTGAGTTCATCCACACTCAGATTCTGTCTTAATTGATGGATCTTCATGAGATGTAGAGAGTCCAGGTGAGCTTGAAGAATAGCCTTGGTACCAGCATCTGAAGTTTCCTGAAGGGCCTTTTGAATAGCCATAACTTGCTTAACCAAAGATACACCAAATTGTCATGGTGTAGATTTCTTTGTCCAGGCCCATTCAGGTAAATTTGAAACATAACTTGGGCCTTCATCTCCCCCTAAGTTCATGCTTCCATCCAAAGAAACAGAGTCATCATCATTAGAATTTACTTCAAATTCTTCAGATGGCTCACCAGCTTGAGAAGGCATCCTATTGACAACAGCTTTATCTCTTTGAAGAGATTCTGAGGTGTGTACTAAGTTCAAAGTCTGTTCTGCCTCCACATTTCCCTGAGCAGCCAACAGTTGATAGGCTGACACAGGGTGAGTAAAAGTGTCAGCATCCAAAAAAATGTTATCAATTACAGCTTTGTAATGTTGCTGAAATTGTCTTTCCTTTTCAGCATCATCCACAATCATTGGCTCACTAGCAATGGCTGGATCCACCCTTATGGCTTCTGTACCTGCTTTTCTCTCATGATCTCTTTTTTGTTGCATCAGGGTCTCACCCTGGCTCCCCACCCTCACACCCTCACCCTCACCTACTAAGGTGGGACTCCTCTCACTCACTTTTGCCAATCCTGAATAAATTGATTGCTGATTTTCACTCTTTTCCTCTCCTTTTGCCTGGGAGCAACCCAACCTCTCACTCAATACACTCTCCTCTCTCAGTCCTAAGAGTGACTGTACAACCACTAAATCTTCTGCACTTGAAATAATTGAAGTTTGAAGTTGTGCAGAGATACTCGACGGATAAGTGATATCCGTCGAGTGAGTGGTAATGCTATCCGACGGATAACTGCTGTTAGGCTTATCCGTCGGGATACAATCACTACTCGATGGATGAGCAATATCCATCGAGAGAGTAGAAATGAATGAGGTGTGAAGAGAAACTATTGTTGACTCTGTGTTGACTGAAGATATTTGGGGCACAAATGTTATAATAGAATCTGAAAGAATTGGCAAGTGAGCCAACAAATCATCTAAAAGATGATGCTCACTTGCACTAGATTTTGGCTTCCCCAACAGAGTTAAAGAAGGGGAATCAGGAATTGAAGTGTTTATCATATCCACTTCCAGAGAGTTTGTTGGTGAGTATGGTGTTTCAGATGCTTCTATAAATAGAGATTTTGGCTGTGACTCCACATTTATTGGAGCCACATCAAACTGAAGTTGAGAGAGTGCAGGGACTGTGTCTTTAGCACCAGTTTGTACTGTGTGCGTGCCCTGTGCATCCCTAGAGGTTTTAGATTTCTTCTTTTTGGTGTAAGTTTGGGGTGAGCTTGTGTCCCTAACCTTTTTGGCCTGTGCTCTTGGCTGAGAGCTTTGTTCGATAACTGCATCCTTTTGGGAGGATGTAGCTAGAAGTGAGCTTTTATCCTTTTTAAGCACTGCAGTTTGTTGGGAAACTGCAGTGTGGCTAGGCTGGGATTCACTCAACTCTCCATCCTTACTCTTGGGGTTTCTTTGATGTTCACCCCTTCCCTCACCTAACTTACCCTCCTTCACACTCCCCTCTTTTACTTTGGTGGATTTTTCAACTGGTACCTTTTGAGAGATACCAGAGGGGGTTTTCTTTGATTTGGATTTAGAAATAGCAGTAGTTTTGGCAGCTTTGGTAGGTAACTGTTTGGTCATTGTCACAGTTGCCATAGCTACTCCTGAACTCAAAGAAATTGAGGAGGTTGGAACAGTTGTAGGGATGGATGAACTTACCTCACTTACCTGAGGTGCCTGCATTACAGGAAAATAGAACATTGGCACATCCCTGTGATGGTTGGCTCTGTTCAAATCTGCAATGAGTCTTCTCTCTTGAACCCAACAAGCCAGTTTGTTGTTTGGGTTCTCAAGTACAATCTCTTGACATAGATGGTTAGCCAATAACATGAAAAATCTAGCATAATACACATTCTTTCCTCTTTTAGCTAACTCACCTAGTTTAAAACCTAACTCAAACAAGACAAGGTCACTGAAATTGTAAAATTTATCTGTAACTAGCATGTATAGCATGTTAAGCATGGAAATGTTCACAGAATCAAAATTACTGACTTTTCCACAGAAAACCTTAGTAACTATATCACACATGAAACTCCACTCCTTCCTAAGACCCATTCTTCTAATATCACTCAGTTTAGAAGTAGGAAGTGCATAATGCATGAAATTAAACATATTGATAATATCAGTGTCAGTGTGTGGTAAAGTCACATTATTATCAGGAATTTTGAAGCATGATTTTATCACATCACTATTGATACAGAATTCATTACCTTTGATGGTTAGAGTGATGGTCTTGTCAGTAGAGTTGTAGATTGCAGTGGTCCACATCTCTTCAACAACTTCACAGAAGATTGTGGGTGATTCCAGCATGGCGTAATTTAGCTTGCAGTTCTTCACAAAGTCCATCATCTTGTGATAGTCCTCTGATTGCTGAATACCCTTATTGACCAATGCAGTGAAGTTGTTCTTCTCATAAATGAACCCAGTTTGAGACATAATCTTTACTACAGGTGCCATTGTTAGAGAATGAAAGCTTGAAGAGAAAGAGAATATTTGCTTGAGAGAGAATGAAATAACAGCAGTTGAAGTTGAGAATGATAAAAGAAAATAATTGGAATGAAATAAGCTTTTATACTATCTCAAAAATAACTGACAACAATAATAAAGAAAAGTAAATTAACCAATAGAAATTGCCTAAAATAGCCGTTTAAAAGTAAACTGTAAAAATTCCACCCATTATCCGTCGTGTAATGCTTACAAACTGTAAGTATACTCGATGGATAATGTTCAGGCAATTAACGGCTGAGATTTAGACAATTCGACGGATGAGGATAAACTGATATCCGTCGAGTCATAAAGTATTTCAGAAAAATAATTGACTTTTATTAGCAAGTAGTATATCGACTGATGACTAAACTTGATGGATAAGGGTCATCCGTCGAGATGCAAATTTTGACTTAGCCAAAATTTCATCCAAGACTTAAAAATCAACTAAATTTCTGGCTACATTACAACTTACAAAATAACTCAGATAAATTTAAGAGTAATAAAGCATACCTAACTCACTTACCAACCTTGAAAATGTGGATTCATCCAGTGGCTTGGTAAAGATATCTGCAAGTTGCTTCTCACTTGGAACAAAATGTAACTCCACAGTACCATTCATTACATGTTCCCTTATGAAATGGTACTTGATATCTATGTGCTTTGTCCTTGAATGTTGCACTGGATTTTCAGTGATGGCAATTGCACTTGTGTTATCACAGAAAATAGGAATCCTTTCAACTTGTAAACCATAATCTAGCAATTGATTTTTCATCCATAAAATCTGTGCACAGCAACTGCCAGCAGCAATATATTCAGCTTCAGCTGTAGAAGTAGAAACTGAATTTTGCTTTTTACTGAACCAGGACACAAGCTTGTTTCCTAGAAATTGACAGGTTCCTGTTGTTCTCTTTCTATCATTTCTACAACCTGCATAATCTGCATCTGAATAACCAGTTAGATCAAAGCCAGAATCTCTAGGGTACCAAATGCCAAGTTTTGGTGTTCCCTTGAGATATCTGAAAATTCTTTTAATAGCTATCAAGTGAGATTCTCTAGGATCAGCCTGAAATTTAGCACATAAACAAGTAGCAAATATTATATCTGGCCTACTAGCTGTTAAGTACAGAAGTAAGCCAACCATGCCCCTATAACTTGAAATATCTACAGACTTTTCAGTAGTGTTTGATTCAAGCTTAGTTGCTGTGGCCATGGGAGTTTTTGCAGATGTGCAATCTATTAGATCAAACTTCTTTAAGAGATCAAAAATATATTTAGTTTGACTAATGAATATTCCATCACTAACTTGCTTAACTTGCAAACCAAGAAAGTAAGTTAGTTCTCCCATCATACTCATTTCATACTTACTTTGCATCAATTTGGCAAACTTTTTGCAAAGTTTCTCATCTGTAGAGCCAAAAATAATATCATCTACATAAATTTGAACAATTATACTAGAGCCATTAACATTTCTGAAAAATAAAGTTTTATCTACAGTACCTCTTATGAAATGATTTTCCAAAAGGAACTTTGATAAAGTGTCATACCAGGCTCTAGGTGCTTGCTTCAGTCCATAAAGTGCTTTCAGTAGATAATAGACATATTCTAGAAAATTTGGATCTTCAAAACCAGGAGGTTGACTAACATACACTTCTTCCTCCAAATCTCCATTTAGAAAGGCACTTTTGACATCCATTTGATAGACCTTGAAATTGGCATGGGCTGCATAGGCTATGAAGATTCTGATGGCTTCAAGTCTTGCAACAGGAGAAAAAGTTTCATCAAAATCTATTCCTTCTTGCTGACAATAACCCTTAGCAACCAATCTAGCTTTATTCCTGATTACTATGCCATTTTCATCCATCTTGTTTCTGAATACCCACTTGGTGTCTATTGGATTCTTTCCTTTAGGCTTGGGTACCAGCTTCCATACATTATTCCTTTCAAATTGATTTAGCTCCTCCTGCATAGCTAAATTCCAATCAGGATCCAACAAAGCTTCTTCTACCTTCTTTGGTTCTTCCGTTGACAGAAAGATGCTGTATAGACATTCTTCCTGAGTTGCTCTTCTTGTTTGAACTCTATAAGAAACATCACCAATGATAAGCTCAAAGGGGTGATCTTTTGTCCATTTCCTTTATTGAGGTAGATTAGCTCTAGATGAAGAGGCCTCATGATTGTTTTGATATGTGATTGAGTTTCGATTGCTAGAAACTCCCCCTGAGTTTGTGGATCTTTGATTTGAGAAAGGAGAATTTTCTGTAGGTGATCTGTCTTGACCTCCTGCTCCTTTTGATAACCCGACGGATGGTAAATTTTGAGTACCGACGGATGAGGCCGGTTGTCTTTCGACGGATAACACAGATTGCCTTCCGACGGATGAAGCATTATGCAACTCGACGGATGTTGAGTTTTGTGCTTCATTGGTGGTAGATTTGTTTGCATTATCCTTAGACACTGTTTCTTGATCACTCTCATCATCACTTTCATCACTGACCATCTCAACATTGTCGAATTTGAGGCTCTCATGGTAATCTCCATCTTCCAGTCCTTCAATCTTTTTATCATCAAACACAACATGTATAGATTCCACAACAATGTTGGTTCTTAGATTGTAGACTCTATATGCTTTACCAACAGCATATCCAACAAAAATTCCTTCATCTGCTTTAGCATCAAACTTCCCATTTTGATCAGTTTGATTTCTCAGGATATAGCATTTGCAGCCAAAGACATGAAAAAAGTTTAGAGTTGGCTTCTTGTTCTTGAACAATTGATAGGGAGTCATGCATCTTGCTTGATTAATCAGAGAAATGTTCTGAGTGTAGCATGTAGTATTTACAACTTCAGCCCAGAAATATGTTGGTAGTTTAGATTCTTCAAGTATTGTCCTTGCAACTTCAATAAGTGATTTGTTCTTCCTTTCCACTACTTCATTCTGTTGTGGAGTCCTTGCTGCTAAAAACTCATGCAGTATCCCATTTTCTTCACAGAATGGTCTCATGACAGAGTTCTTAAACTCAGTTCTATTGTCACTCCTGATTCTTCTAACTTTGAAATCAGGATGATTGTTGACTTGCCTTATGTGATTGATGATGATTTCACTAGCCTCATCTTTAGACTTTAGAAAATATGTCCAAGAGAACTTTGAGAAATCATCTACAATTACTAGGAAAAATCTTTTCCATGAGATTAAAAATACATTGACTGGTCCAAAGAAGTCCATGTGAAGCAGTTGTAAAGGCTCTTCAATTGCTGAATCAAGTTTCTTCATGAATGATGCTTTGATCTGCTTCCCCTTTTGGCAGGCATCACACAGTCCATCCTTTGAAAACTCTACTAGAGGAATACCTCTTACCAATTCTTTCTTTACCAGCTCATGCATGGTCTTGAAGTTTAAATGAGATAGCTTCTTGTGCCATAGCCAACTTTCATCCTGACTTGCTTTACTGAGAAGACAAGTTACAGATTCTGCTTTTGTTGAGTTGAAATCAGCTAGGTACACATTTCCTCTTCTCACACCAGTGAGAACCACTTTGTTTCTTTGATTATTAGTCACAACACAGGCTTCTTTGTTGAAGGTTACTGAATTGCCTTTGTCACAAAGCTGGCTGATACTCAACAGATTGTGTTTGAGACCATTCACTAAGGCAACCTCCTCAATGATGACATTGTCTTTTGAAATCAAGCCATATCCCACAGTATAACCCTTGCTATCATCTCCAAAAGTAATACTTGGTCCAGCTCTCTCCTTAAACTCTGTAAGCAGGGTAGAATCACCAGTCATGTGTCTTGAACAACCACTGTCCAAGTACCAAAGATTCCTTCTGTTTCCCTGCACACATCAAAATCAAATCAAGTTGATTTTGGTACCCAAGTTTCCTTGGGTCCTGCCTTGTTAGCTTTCTTCTTCTGTTTCTTAGGTCTTAACTTATTTGACTTAGGAATTTTAGATTCTTCCTTAGTCATTTGGGTTGGGCCTTTGAAACCATTTAATGCAACAGAATTATCATGCATATTATGGCTACCAGGAAATGGCATGCTTGGTGTAAACATGTTATTCCAGTAGGGCATGCTAAATGGCATTTGAGGCATACTGTATGCAGCATAATATGGATTAGGTGCAAATGGCATATTAGCAAACTGTGCATTCATGTTTTGTGTAGGCATAGCATTAACAGGCATGGGAGGCATTGCATTCATATTGGGAAATTGAGACTGAACAGACATGGAAGTAGGCATGGCAGATTTGCAATTAACAGAAAAATGATTTACACTACCACACTTGACACAGATTTTTTTAGGAGCATATTTATCAGGTGTGTAGTTATTGTGTTTGTTAATCCCTACTTTACCATTCCTGTTGTTTTTCCTTTTAGTCTCTATTTTTATCTCAATTTTCTCAAGTCTGTCACTTAGCTGTTTGACAGTCATGTGACCAACATTACCCCTTTTTCCTTTCTTAACTTGACGTGACTCTCCTGAAACAAAGTTCTTGGAAACAGACCCATACTTCTCATTTAGCTTGATTAGTTTGGCTTTGCTAATGGGCTTGCTCACAGCCGACGGATGAGGATTTTCATCTTTCGACGGATAACACTTTTTGTTATCTGACGGATAGTCCTCATCATCCGTCGAGTCTACATTTGTCAGCAAACCATCTACCAAATTAGGTTCTAGTTTCTCTTTATTCTTTTTCCAGGCTTCATCACAAAAAGACTCAATTCCTTGAACTTTGGTGATTTGAGCATGGACATCCCTGGATGTTTTCCATGCTTTAATCACCTCTTGTTCACGCTCGAGCTGCTTCTTTAAAATCTCTTCCTTTTTCAAGGACTCGGTTAATTCCTCCTTGGCAATGTTACACTCAATCCTTAGTTTCTCAAAATCAACAAACTGAGACTCAAGCACATTATTCCTCTCACTTAAAAACAAGTTGTTTTCTTTGATTTTAGCATTTTCTTTAGTAAGAGACTTAAGTGTAATACACAAATGATATAATTCTGTAGACATGTCATTTATGGCATCATTACACTCAGCTTTAGATAAATGTGCAAGGTTTGTAGTGATTACCTGATTGCTTGAGAAACTTGTCTCTGTTTCATCAGACTTGGCCATTAGGGCTAGATTGACATAGCTGACGTCTTCATCTTCATCCAAACCATCTGCTGCTCAGTCATTCTCTTGTGTAATAAAAGCCCTTTCCTTTTGTTTGAGTAGATCAAAGTATTTTTACTTATAATCCACAGACTCAAACCTTTTGTTACTGGAATCTGACTTTCTACACTCATTTGCAAAATGCCCTGCCAAGCCACATTTGAAACATTTGAATTTTGACTTATCCACCATGTTTCTATTTGGCTTGGCTGCTCCAAAGTTCTTCTTAAACTTGAGCTTGGAAAATCTCCTGAAAAGAAATGCTAGGTGCTCATCAATGTCCTCCATGTCATCTTGACTCAATGAATCTTCACTTTCTACTGCAATCCCCTTGCCCTTGCTTTCACAGACCTTAGAAGTTGACTCAACAGCTTCCATCTTCACTTCCTTCTCCTTTTCCAAATTAGCAACTAGTGCAATGGATCCTCCTTTCTTCTTTCATTTCTCCATCCTTTCATCCTGCTCTATCTCAAGCTCATAGGACTTCAGGATGCCATACAGTCTCTCCAAAGTAAACTCTTTATAATCTTATGAGTTTCTTAATGAGACTGTCATTGGTTTCCATTCCTTTGGAAGAGATCTAAGGAATTTCAGATTAGAGTCTTTAGTCTGATAGACTCTTCCATGCAACTTAGGAGCATTTAGTAGTTTTTGGAATCTACTAAAAATGTCAGTGAGTGACTCACTTTCCTCATTATGAAAATGCTCATATTGCTGAATCAAGAGCTGCATTTTATTTTCTCTTACTTGCTCGGTGCCATCACAGATTATCTGTATAGTATCCCAGACTTCCTAGGCAGTTTTACAGTTAACAATGTTATCAAACATGTCTGCATCAACTCCATTGAACAGAATGTTCATGGCCTTTTTATCCTTCTTGACTTGTTCAATGTCAGGATCAGACCATTTGTGCCTTGGCTTGGGAACTGATGGCTCGTTACCTGTTGCAGCTCTCATTGGAACATGAGGACCTCTTTCTATGCAGTCCACATAGGCCTCATCTTGAGAAAGCATATGAAGATGCATCTTTACCTTCCAATGATGGTAATTATCTTTATCTAGAAAAGGAATCTTGACTCCAACGTCTTTCTTGTTCATCTTGCTGAATTGTTTTGATCTTTAAACTCTTTGTAGATTAAGAGCTTGCTCTGATACCAATTATTATTCCCTTAACAATATAGCAAGAATTACAGAAGGGGGGTTGAATGGAATTCTTGAACCTTTTTCTCGAAATAAAAATGTTCAACTCGAATATAGATATAAGTGTTTTGATTAGCACAATGCGGAATAGAAACTTAATAGAATCAAAACATAAGTAATTAAAAACAAGAGTCTTTAAAAACTTTCTGGTGGATTTAAACAATTCCACCAGAGAGATATATTATATATCGAGAGGACTCTGTGTGCAAGAATGCTCACAGCTGCTTACAAATTGAACTGCTGAGAATACAGGGAAATGCTAATAATTCTGCTTACAAAGATTTCTCTGTTTTTGTTTTTCTCAACTCTTTTATTTGCTATGTTCTTGGTTTATATATTACCAAGATTACAAAGTTAAAAAGACTGAATAAATATAAAAACTATCAGTCTTAAGCTTTGCTGCTTTTCGTCCTCTATTACCCAGTTAATGGGCTTCCACAATAGATTTGTATACATCTCGACGGCTGTGCTCAGCTTTCACTGTTCAACTGCTGTTTGAATTCTTTATATGATCATCCGTTGGATTTTATGAACATCCGTTGGATATATGAACATCCGTCGACTTTCTAAACATCCGTTGATGGCTTCATTGATCATCCGTCGACTGCTATACTAAACATCCGTTGATAGTCATTTGATCATCCGTCGATGGCTTTGTTAATCATCCTTCGGTAGCTATTTTGGCACTTGACTTCATTTCACTTATGCAGAATTACAAGACATCATTTATATACAATTAATCAACCTATTCTGCATATCTAGGTAAAGTCAACATGACTTATAGGCTACTACAGAATCTATACAAAAATGTATACAGAACTATGTTACAGACTTATTATTACATAAGCTACTCACTCGATGGATAATTAGTTAACATCCGTCGGGACTATAATGAGTTATCCGTTGGGACTATCATTCTTATCCGTCGAGTGCTACATTATTTCACTAAGTAAAATCTACTTAGATATTTTCTTTATGAAATCATCAAGTCCACAACATATGCACAACAAAAATAATCCGGCAAGGCTCGATTTCAACATAAACAGGGTTGCTGGACTTGGTTCTCATGGGGTTTTCATTCTATTTCACTTCAGGAACTCAAATCAACTCACCATCAATTCAAACGCTGCCTGGAATTCAAAATCCGGCTAAAAGTTCACAAAAACTGGCGAAAACTTCAAAAGACAACTCCGTGCTTATCAAAAATTGTTTGTGATATGTAAATACATGGTTCGATTGCAAATTTGATAAGGAACACAAAGCACCCATCAAGATCGACTGAAAACCCCTAACAAAGATTCCCCCAAATCGAATTGAAAACATTCAAAGTAATATAAACCCTAATTTCTAAATTCCGAGAATCAAACCTAAAATTAAACATGTTATTGAACTCCAAATCAAGAGTATAATATACCAAAATGATCAGAAAAACAAGCTCTACCACATACAATCATCAAATCATACAAACAATCTCTCGAACAAAAATTCATAATTTAAATACCAAGAAATTCGAATATAAATAATTAAATAGAAAATCACCTGATGTTTCTGGGTTGAAATTGATGAAAGATTTGGATTCCAGATTTCAGTAGCTTCGTTTTGAGTATATGTACGCCAAAATTGGATATCGATAACGCCTCCGAATTTGTGTTTGATTACGAAGAATAAAATATTATTATAGTATTTTCTCTATAAAAACTTTGTGAATACTGTTTGCAAATGATTTCTGGTACAAAATAAAATACGGTGGAGGCTATTTATAATTACGGAAAATTAGTATCCCATTGGATCATTCCAGATACAAAATGGTACGTTTATTCATAAAAACTGATCCAAACGGTACCGGTTTTCGGGATAATTATCCAAATCAGTACAATTTGTACTGCGGTCTTGGTCTCAGCGCCTGGTTATGTGACGGCCTTAACCCCGGGGTCAGGAGTTGACGTCATCAATAATCACCATAACAAACATAATATAATCAATTCCAAGATAGATTATAAATACGACCCCTTTTTCCAAGATCTGTTCCAGGTTTAAGTATGACTTAGGTTACAACTATTACAACTCCACTAATTACAAACAATCCCGACATAACTAACCTAACACAGCAACTGAACATACCATCTTTGGTCCAGCACAACTACCTCAGAGGAGCCTGACACGAAAGGAGCTGGAACTCTGCCCTGACTACCGTGCTAGAATCTCCTAGGCATCTGCAATACATATAAAATATTCTGCAAGGGTGAGCAATTACTTGCTCAGCAGCACCACTATATGAATAACAATTAAAACAATTTAAAGTAAAGCATTTATAGGAACATAATTCATAATTTGTTAGAAACATGTAAAACAGTGTATAAACTGGATACAAAACTAGCATGCTCTGTAAAACGATATCATCAGTAGTGTGATATATATAAATACCAGAGTTTAATTCTAGCATGCGATCTTCATTTCCAAATCCACTGTATAAATCACTTGTTCCATTACGGAACCGCAAAACCCAAATCAGATACTTAGTGGATATGTGAAGATAGTTGATCAGACTATCAACACCTGACAACTCCCACTGCCATCCTATATACCTGTTCCGGAACTCAGAGACTAGCTAGGTCTCTGACCTGCTGGACTAATCAGTTTTATAGTACGCGCAACCGAATTAGCCTCTTACGCCACCTCAATAGGCCTACTCTGGCCCCAATGTATCCCATATCTGACCGTTTTATCCAGTTTTCAAAACACTTGTACCTATCTCATTTTCAAAATCATTTATTTAATCAGCACACATATAAAATCCAGTTCGCAAATCATTTCATTCGAGATAGGTACCTTGCGAAGTTACTTTTCCCCAAAATAATTTGAAAACAGTGATTTATAACTACAGGGGATACGTAACTTAAAATGTTTATGTTCCATTACGAGAATAAAATATTTAGCTATTCATACATATTAAACCATAAAAGAATGGTCAGGGGTACTTGCCTTGCAGAGCTTACGATTATCTCTGGTTGACCTTGGACTGACTTGGACACTCGGCTTTATCGCTTTACTATCAGACTATCCTAGATCCGACTTCAACGCTCAGGTCCTTCGCTTAGGAACCTCGCTGCACTTGTCGACTGATCACTAGGTCAACTTAGTTCGATATCAACTTCTGAGTCCTTCGACTAGAACCTACAGAACCGAAATTATAACACCCTCCAAATCCGGGGTATAGATTTGGGGCATTATTAACAACAATTACCAACTAAACCTGCACAAGCGGAATATAAATATAATAATTACCCAGAACTATCACTACTCAGGATCTTTTAAGGTCTGAGTTTGAAAACAAGAATCACATACTACACTTTATTACAAACCCAACTAAATAAAACCTGTCTCAAGAACTCTCTTTGTTATAAAACTTTATTCTATCTACAGTCTCACTACACAACTTTTATTCAAACTACACAAGACTTTTATTCAACCCAACATTACTACTTATCCTGCTACACCTGATCTGGAAATTCAAAGCTCTCTTCGGGAATAGGAAGGAACACTCTTGGTATAAGAGGGTCCCGCTGCTTGACTCGCTTCTTGACTATGCAGGTTCTGATGGGTTTCATTCTCTACCTTAACTGTAAAACAATAGGAGTAACAATAAAAAAGGATGAGCCAAAATTGCTCAACAAGCCTGCAACAATATATATAGTATAAAGATAGAGAAATGAGTGAAACAATAAGCTGCTGGTTGGAACAACCATCTGAATCTGTATAGAATAGTAATTTGCCAATGTTGGCGAGTACCAAATGAACAAGACTGGAAACAAGAACCAACATATGCACTATAACCTGCTGATCAGTCAGAATATAGTGCGGATCTAAACCCAACTGCATAGACCCAACCAACATAAGGAGTACTCAGGCAACTATGGCCTATTAAATAATGGTCTGGGTAAAACCCAGCCCGAATAGTAACCATCCAGTCCAAGGCTTAGCATCCGGAACAATCGGAATGCTATTGATATATCCCAACACCAGGATATACCAGAGTATATGTAACAAGGGTAAAGGAATTGAAATATGAACAGGGAATTCAATAAATTGGGTAATTCAAGAATTGAAATGAAATTGGAAACAAGCAATAATAATTGGATAACAGTGTATATGAACAATGATTATCAAAGAGAACTGATATGATAGAAAAGAAATATAAATCACTATTCTGAATTTAGAATAGGGGAAAAACTTGCCTTGCGCGTACTTAACCTGGTTTAACTCACTGCCTTCTGACCCTAGCTTGCTCTGCCTTGCTAACACTGAACAAATCATGGAAAGATAGGCGTTTAGATAACTTACTATATACGTGTATCTTGAATTGATAACACGCAACCTTATCAGTCTACCCATGCATTTCTATGTGACTCGTATATATACACATACATTTATACAGCACATAGGTTCATATAATCACGTAAAACACGTAGCATATAAAGCACATAATTAATTTCTAGATTTATAATTATTTTTAGAATCAATTCTAGACTTATACCTGCATTACTAGTCTTATCTGATTTTATTATAATTTTTCGGGATTTATTCGGCTCAATTATACCCCTACTAGGACCTACGAACTATCAATTATCACCAAACCACTCTCTTTCGGAAGAAATTATAACTTATAACTATTTTTATTGGATTCGTCTCATTTTTCTGAGTCTAGAGGTCTTCGTTTCGCTCAAATCGGACTAACGGTTGAATTATTATGAATTAAACAAGATTTAATTAATTAATAATTAATTATAAATAATTAATTATAATTAAACAATCCTTAATTATATTTTTAAATAATTAATTAATAATTATTGTATTTTAAAATAATTAATTCCTAATTATTATGAATTATTATTATTTATTACAAATTATTATTACTTATTCGATCAGATCGATTATTTACAAATAATCAATCGATTTAATTAACCGATACGCTATTTATCAAATAACTACGAATTACTCGAATTATAAACCAACTTAACGATTAATCACTCGTATAACTACGAGCTACTCGCGATTCTCGCCTAATTACCGAACTATTCTATTATTATTGAAACTCATACGATTCGCTAAACAGATAATTACCGATAACTATTATACGATACGAATAATTAGCGCAATATTATTCGAATAACTAACGCTCGAATAAAAATTCTAATTATCGAATCATTATTCGCACTATTAACTAATTATTAGATTATTAATTACCTCACTTAATTATTTCTAATCCTTATTTACTAATTAATTACCTAATTATTAATTAATTACCCAATTATTAATTAATTAGATAATTAATAAATAATTAGATAAATAATTAAATAATTAATTAAATAAATAAATTCGAATTTATAATTTAATAAAATAATTCAGAAATTATAAATACTATTTTTCAGAATATAAAACTAATTTTTAATTAATTTTTAGAATTATTAAAACTGATTTTTAATTACTAAAATATAAATAATTAATTATTTTATTCAGAAACACAAAAACATAACAGGATTTAGGGTTTTTAGGATTGAACCCGGGTCGAAACCGGGTTGCAACCGGGTCGTCCCCGACCCGATCGGGTCGGGAAGAACACCGCCTGCACTCCCAGAATCCGACGTCGGCGGAAAAATTCCGGCGAGACGAAAACACTTGATTCCAGTTCGCATCTTCTGTGTTTTCGAACCCAGCAACAAAACGATGCTCTCCCTTCCTTTCTCCTTCGTCCTCGTCGACCACAACGGCCGGAAACGTGATGAACACGGCGGCGGCGGCGAAACTCCGGCGAGCTCGAAACGGACACCAAATCGAGTGAAATCGGTGCCAAATGACTCCATAATCGACGATCTAAACGCTCGTAGCAACGAAATCATCAAACAATCAATCAAAAACAAAACCCGAATTCATGAAATAAACCCGAAAATACAAAATTAAATTCAAGTAATCCAACAACAAAATCATGTACATAATCAGAAACTACGAATCACCAGCTTCAATTTGACTACTTACATGAACGATTTGGATTCCGGAATCACCTTCAAATTCACGATTGATTTTGCTGCCCTGTTCTTCACAGAAACCCTAACCCTAATTCCTTTTTCTTTTTCTTTTTATTTTCTGATTTTTCTGTATAATTAACTGATTTAATTACTAATAAATCAGGTATTTATATTTATGAAAATAATACCCCTAAGTAAAATTAAGGGTCTAATTACACTCCTAATAAAAATATTTGGCCCCAATTTTTATAATTTTTGGGTATTAATATTGAATTTTTAAATATCCAATAAATATAAAATAAATACTAAAAATTCCCAAAAATTGTGAAAATTACAAAAATACAAAGAAAAATGATATATGATAATTTCATGATCATATAAAAATAAAAATGTAATTTTTGTGGGGTTTTTGATACCCGAAGGAGTCCGGAAAAGTCGTTTTTCGCGAAAAAGGTCAATTTGTAAAATGTCTAGGGGTTCAGAATAGCGATATGGTATTTGGCATTTTTAATAAAATAGAGCCAATGATTTTGTTTGAAATACGGGCTTTTAAAACATAATTTTGAGCTGTACAGGCTTTAATATAATATATATAACTGACGATAAAACGCTCAATAAATATCCAAAACACGTTTGGATCAAAACAACCAACACATAACACATAGCAGTTATGGTTTAACAACTTAACACATTTAATCACATAATAATACACATAATTTATCATTATCATACTATAGTACAAGCGTAATTCCTCGGTCGTTACATTCTCCCCCCTTAACAAGATTTTGTCCTCAGAATCACACTATGCAAATAACTGAGGATACTTTTCTAACATTTCGCTCTCAAGCTCCCAGGTTGATTCTTCAACCACTGGGTTTCTCCACAAAACTCTTACTAATGACACAGACTTATTTCTTAGTACCCTCTCTTGCCTATCTAAAATCCTTATCGGCTGCTCTATATACAACAAATCTGCCTGAAGTTCTACTGGTTCATACTCTATTACATGCCTTGTATCAGGATTGTACTTCTTAAGCATGGATACATGAAATACGTTGTGAATGTGCTGCATATGGGGTGGTAGAGCTAACTCGTACGCAACCTTCCCAATTTTCTTCAAAATCTCAAATGGTCCAACGTATCGTGGCTTCAATTTCCCTTTATTGCTAAATCTGGTCAATCCTTTCCATGGCGATATTTTGAGCAATACGTGTTCTCCTTCCTGATAATCCATATCCTTCCTTGCTTGGTCTGCATATTTGCTTTGCCTGTTTTGTGCTACTTCGATTCGTTTTCGAATAAGTTCAATCTTTTCTTTTGTGTGCTGAATTAATTCTGGACCCAAAATCTTGCATTCTCCAACTTCATCCCAATGCACTGGTGATCTACATTTCCTCCCATATAATGCTTCATACGGTGGCATTCCAATACTAGCGTGATAGCTGTTATTATAAGAGAATTCCACTAGGGGTAAATGTTCATCCCAACTACCTTCAAAATCGATTGCACAAACTTGTAGCATGTCTTCAATCGTTTGAATTGTCCTTTCACTTTGACCGTCAGTTTGCGGATGATAGGCTGTACTCATATTCAACTTCCTTCCTAGACATTCTTGGAATTGTCTCCAAAATCTTGAATTGAAACGAGGATCTCGATCCGATACAATCGATACTGGTACTCCATGACGCATCACAATTTCTTTAAGATATAAGTGCATTAGCTTGTCCAGTGAAAATTTCTCGTTAATTGGAAGAAAATGTGCTGATTTCATTAATCGATCAACAATAACCCAAATTGCATCGTGATTTGCTTTCGTTCTTGGAAGTCCCACTATGAAATCCATCGCTAGATGTTCCCATTTCCATTCTGGAATGTCTAACGGTTGTAATAACCCACTCGGACGTTGATGTTCTGCTTTAACTCGCTGGCATGTGTAGCATTTACTCACCCATTCTGCTATCTCCTTCTTCATATTCGGCCACCAAAAGTTTTCCTTTAAATTGCGATACATTTTCGTGCTTCCTGGATGAATGGAATACTTCGAATTGTGCGCATCTCGCATAATTTCTTCTTTTAGTTCTACCACGTTAGGGATCCAGATTCTTGATGCAAAACATAAAATTCCTTCATTATTTTTCTGAGTTGTAATCTCTTCTCCCGTTAAGTCGTCATCTTGACTCATTACTTTATCTTGACAATGGCGAATCTTTTCTAGCAACCCTGGTTGAAAAGTCATAGCGTAGATAGTTCCTGCAGATTTATGGGGAATACGAATCTTAATTTCTAATTTGTCGAATTCCTTAACCAATTCTTCACATGAAGTTAACCGATTTAACCTTTCTTTTCTGCTCAGCGCATCTGCTACAACATTTGCTTTTCCTGGATGATAACTGATTGTAACATCATAATCTTTAATCAATTCCAGCCATCGACGTTGTCGCATGTTCAGTTCCTTTTGCGTAAAAATATACTTCAAACTTTTATGATCCGTGTAGATTTTGCATTTTTCACCGTACAGATAATGTCTCCAAAACTTCAATGCAAATACAATTACTGCCAATTCCAGATCATCCGTAGGTTTTTTTGTGCTCATGAGGTTTAAGTTGTCTCGAAGCGTATGCAATGACGTTACCATGTTGCATCAACACACATCCTAGCCCGCGATACGAAGCGTCACTGTAAATAACAAAATTTCCTTGCTCGTCTGGCAGTACTAATACTGGTGCAGTGACCAACCGATTCTTCAACTCTTGAAAACTTTCTTCACACTTACTATTCCATTCAAACTTTTCACTTTGTCGAGTTAACTTGGTCAACGATGTTGCTATCTTTACAAAATCTTTGACAAATCTTCGATAATATCCTGCCAATCCTAAGAAACTTCGAACCCCTGTCGGCGTCTTTGGTCTTTCTCAATTCAACACAGCTTCAATCTTTGCTGGATCAACTTGAATGCCTTCTCTACTGATGATATGCCCTAGAAACTGCACTTCTTTCAACCAAAATTCACATTTTGAAAATTTTGCATAAAGCTGCTCCTTTCGTAATATCTCCAATGTCGTTCTTAACTGCGCTGCATGTTCTTCTTCCGTCTTTGAGTAGATCAAGATGTCATCAATAAATACAATGATAAACATATCCAAATACTTCTTGAATACTCGATCATCAAATCCATAAACGCTGCAGGTGCATTCGTCAATCCAAAAGCCATCACAAGAAATTCATAGTGTCCGTACCTCGTTCTAAATGCTGTCTTTGGAATATCCTCGGCCTTGATCTTTAACTGATGATAGCCTGATCGTAAGTCGATTTTCAAAAACCATGCTGCTCCTTTTAGTTGATCAAATAAATCATCGATGCGAGGTAAAGGATATTTATTCTTGATAGGTAACTTGTTCAGCTCACGATAATCAATACACAGTCGCATACTACCATCCTTCTTTTTCACGAACAATACTGGTGCGCCCCATGGGGATACACTTGGCCTTATAATTCCTTTGTCGAAAAGTTCTTGCAACTGCTTTGCTAATTCCCTCATTTCAACAGGTGCCATTCGATATGGAGCTTTCGAAATTGGTTCAGTCCCTGGCATCAAGTCAATAGTGAACTCGATTTCCCGATCTGGTGGAAGTCCTGGTAATTCGTCTGGAAAAACATCAAGAAATTCACAAACTACAGGAATATCTTCAATCTTCGGATTTCCCTTATCAGCATCCCGTACATAGGCTAAATAAGCTTGACATCATTGGCGTAGCCATCTTCTCGTCTGCATTATTGATAGGAATTTCTGCTTTTGCTTGCCACCTTTAAATATTACCGTTTCATTTTCTTCAGTTTGCAATTTCACTCTTTTATTCGCATAGTCAATCTGAGCATTATTACTAGATAGCCAATCCATTCCTAGAATAACATCAAACTCCCCTAACCTAAAAGGTATCAAATCAACTGAAAAATGACATCTCCCTATCTCAATATCACAACTCGGGCATACTCGATCTACTGCAACCTGATCATCATTTGCTAATTTTATGACTAACACTTCATCTAACCACTGGATCTCACAATCTATCTTAGAGATAAAATCTTCAAAAATAAAAGATCTAGTAGCTCCTGAATCAATCAATACTAAAGCATTTACTGAATTTACAGGGAGTGTACCTGCAACCACATTCGGACTCTGTACTGCTTCCTTCATTGACATATTGAAAGTCCTTGCTCTGGGCTGATTTTGCTGTGGTAGTGGAGGTGGAGGTAATGCTAAAACTCTTGGAATACTAGCGGCCATTGCAATTCCTCTGTAGTCTCTAACGATATAACCTTTTCTCCCACATTGGAAACAAGTAACTTCTGCTTTTCCCATCGGACATTCTCCAGAATAGTGTCCCCTTTGCTTGCACTTGAAACACGTGACATTTGGCTTGTTGCAAATTCCCGTATGCTTTCTACCACATGTTCTACAATCAGGTACAGGCGGTCGAATAAGCCTTTGCTGAGTTGGGGCAGGTAGTCGATTACCCATCCTCTGGTTGTTTTGTTCTGGCCTCCTAAAGTTTACTTTTCCTTGAGCTTGAAATCCCGGCCTTTTGTTGAAACGATTCTGAAAATTTCCTGGTCCTTTCTCTTTCCGAGCTGCTTCGCTTTCACCTTCAATAATCATAGCCTTCTGAACAACAGCCGTATAAGTTGTTAGTTCAAACACAGCTACCCTGCTACGAATCCATGATTTCAATCCTTGCTGGAATCTCTTGGCCCGCTTCTCGTCCGTATCCACTTGCTCTGGAACAAACCTTGCCAATTCAGTGAACTTGGTCTCATAATCCGCAACCGATAAGTTGTCTTACTTCAGCTCCAGGAATTTGATCTCCATCTGGTTCTTCTTAAAACGAGGAAAATATTTCTCCAAGAAAAGATCAGTAAATCTATCCCAGGTCACTACATCTTCTTCTTCCAAAGCTTTCTTCAATTCCCACCAGTAATTAGCTTCGCCTTTCAGAAAGTAGCTAGCGAAATCCGTCTTCTGTTCTTCCTCAACCTTTACTAACGAAAAAGCCTTTTCCATCTCTTTCAGCCAAGCTCTCGCTTTTGTAGGATCCGTAGAACCCATAAATTTCGGTGGCTTCACCGACTGAAATTGCTTGAAAGTGACCGTATGTGCTGCTGGTGGTACTTGATGTCCTGGATGAGCAGCTTGTTGTAACATCTGTTGCTGGAACTGCTGCTGTTGCTGCTGTATTTGTTGTTGCATCATCAACATCTGCTGTTGCATGAGATTAAACATCTGATCCATCTGGTTATTATTGTTTTGGCCCTCGGTGTTTCCATTTGATGAGTCGGGTTGTGCTTTTCTTTTGGGTGCCATCTTTCTGATAAATAAACAATGGGTCTTCTTTAATAATAATATATTAAACATATATTAAAACAGTTGATTTGGGAAAATAAAACAGCTTATTAAATAACTGAATAAATAAAACAGTATGATGTGTTTAAATTTTTTTTTTTTTTTTTAAACATAAGGGTACAACATGATCGTAAATAAAACAACATTTGTAAATATGCAATGGTACTTGAAATAAATGTAAATGCTTAAATAACTGGAAATAAAATAAAGAAAACGTGCAAAAGATTATTCATATATATATATATAGGTAGAACACCAGCTACAGGTGTCAGTGCTTGATACAAAAACCTATGATATAACAGTCGTACTGCTACTACTATCAGTCAAAGTCAGTAGCTACACTCATACAAACTAGTCATATAATACTATACTGCCTCTATCTATAAAATATATATAATACAACACTCATCGATATGCTAATCTCAAAATCCTGGTGGCACGTGGCTCAACTCCTCCTGCAATGCCTCTAGCACTGCCTCAGTAAGTCCTAATGCTCTGCGATATGCTGTCTCTGCACTAAGATCGTGCTGTCTCAAATCAGTAAGCTGCTGAGAACTAATCCGATGAATCAGATATAGCCTCTCTCTCAGTATATAATCTGGTCATAATGTTCTGACAGGACCATATGCCTGCGTCTCATACAATCCAAGGATCTCTCTACACTGGTTCTGCCATCTAATCCTCTCCTCCCCCTCTACCTGAAAGCGTTGGTAAGTCACTGTATGATGCTCATGAAGATCAGTGCTGGAACCTCGAGAAGGTAATGGTCCATCTACCACGATCTCATCCATAAATTCTGGCTGAGGAAACTGATAAACTCCAGGAACAGGTGCATAAATGGCTAATGGGGTAGGGAATAAGACAGGCTGCTCCATAGGTGCATACACTGGCGGCTCTGCCTCTGGCTCCATCTGTGGCATCTCTGGAATCTCGACTGGTGGCATAGGAATATGAGGCTCTAAATCCTCCCACTGCGGAAGATCAACCATGTCAGGAATATCGAATATCGGAAACTCTAATGGTGGAAAATCTGGTATCTCTGGCTCAAAGTATGGAAAATAATCTGCAAAACCTGGTACCTTTGGGGGAAGTGGTATCTCTGGTGGTGGTCCAGGTGGCAATGGTGGAGGTAGTGGCAATGGAGGTAAGATCTGCTCTGACACTGGGGCTAATACTGGTGCAACCACTGGATCTGTCTCGGTCCTCTCCGTAGACGATGATAAAGAAGCCATCTAATATACATAAAAATAATAACACAAAAACAATCAAATCACAATCCTAAAACTCATAACTTCTAATCACATAAATAAACAATCCTAACACTCTTACTTCTATCCTATCTAATTTTCCTATCTTATCTTAGCCCTAACGTTCTTGTTTTCAAAATTCAAACCTAAGCTCTGATGCCAACTATAACACCCTCCAAATCCGGGGTATAGATTTGGGGCATTATTAACAATAATTACCAACTAAACCTGCACAAGCGGAATATAAATATAATAATTACCCCGAACTATCACTACTCAGGATCTTTTAAGGTCTGAGTTTGAAAACAAGAATCACATACTACACTTTATTACAAACCCAACTAAATAAAACCTGTTTCAAGAACTCTCTTTGTTACAAAACTTTATTCTATCTACAGTCTCACTACACAACTTTTATTCAAACTACACAAGACTTTTATTCAACCCAACATTACTACTTATCCTGCTACACTTGATCTGGCAATTCAAAGCTCTCTTCGGGAATAGGAAGGAACACTCTTGGTATAAGAGGGTCCCGCTGCTTGACTCGCTTCTTGACTATGCGGGTTCTGATGGGTTTCATTCTCTACCTTAACTGTAAAACAATAGGAGTAACAATAAAAAGGGATGAGCCAAAATTGCTCAACAAGCCTGCAACAATATATATAATATAAAGAAAGAGAAATGAGTGAAACAATAAGCTGCTGGTTGGAACAACCATCTGAATCTGTATAGAATAGTAATTTGCCAATGCTGGCGAGTACCAAATGAACAAGACTGGAAACAAAAACCAACATATGCACTATAACCTGCTGATCAGTCAGAATATAGTGTGGATCTATACCCAACTGCATAGACCCAACCAACATAAGGAGTACTCAGGCAACTATGGCCTATTAAATAATGGTCTGGGTAAAACCCAGCCCGAATAGTAACCATCCAGTCCAAGGCTTAGCATCCGGAATAATCGGAATGCTATTGATATATCCCAACACCAGGATATACCAGAGTATATGTAACAAGGGTAAAGGAATTGAAATATGAACAGGGAATTCAATAAATTGGGTAATTCAAGAATTGAAATGAAATTGGAAAAAAGCAATAATAATTGGATAACAGTGTATATGAACAATGATTATCAAAGAGAACTGATACGATAGAAAAGAAATATAAATCACTATTTTGAATTTAGAATAGGGGAAAAACTTGCCTTGCGTGTACTTAACCTGGTTTAACTCACTGCCTTCTGACCCTAGCTTGCTCTGCCTTGCTAACACTGAACAAATCATGGAAAGATAGGCGTTTAGATAACTTACTATATACGTGTATCTTAAATTGATAACACGCAACCTTATCAGTCTACCCATGCGTTTCTATCTGACTCGTATATATACACATACATTTATACAGCACATAGGTTCATATAATCACGTAAAGCACGTAGCACATAAAGCACATAATTAATTTCTAGATTTATAATTATTTTTAGAATCAATTCTAGACTTATACCTGCATTACTAGTCTTATCTGATTTTATTATAATTTTTCGGGATTTATTCGGCTCAATTATACCCCTACTAGGACCTACGAACTATCAATTATCACCAAACCACTCTCTTTCGGAAGAAATTATAACTTATAACTATTTTTATTGGATTCGTCTCATTTTTCTGAGTCTAGGGGTCTTCGTTTCTGTTGGGTCCCAATATGTTTGTAGAAGGGGGGGTTGAATACAAACAGTACCAAATAATCGAATTAAATGCGGAATAAAAAATGTGAAACAAAATTCAAGTTAAATAAAAATATTATTAAACTTGAAAGGTGTTACAACAACTGTATCGATTACAAGGTATTAATCTCAAATCAATTATCACAAATCTAGAATAAATTCGACATGAACTTTTTCTATTTTTGCAATAATTAGAATCAAATGCTAAACGCGATTTGAGATTAAGTTCTAGGGATTTTGATCCGCTAGATTGTTACACAAGAACAAAAGAATGATTTCTAGTTGATTGGATTTAACTTTACAAGCTAGAAATTGTGATCTTGAATTAGCAGATAAGATGAAATATTTGGCTGCTTTTTCTCTCTGTTTGTTCTTTGACTTGTGTATGGATAGATGAACTTCTGTTGCTTCTTTTTCTTTTTAAGTAAACAGCCGAATGCAAATGAACTGCAATGACAATCCTGTAAGCTTGCATGACAATCGGTGAGACTATCCTTTTGAATTAGCAAGACAATCATTTGAACCAGCATGACTTTCGGCAGGACAATCTATTTGAACTGGCATGACTTTCGGTATGACAATTGATTGTCATACCGATTGTCACATAAGTACAATTCAGATTGTCTTGCAAAGATTAATAACAGATTTTTAATCTAATAAAAATTCTAACAAGACAATTAAATGAATTAGCATGACTTTCGGTATGACTATTGATTGTCATACCGATTGTCATACTAATACAATCAGTTTGCCTTGTTTCAATTTAAATAGATTTTTAAACCAATTAAAAACCTGAAAATCCTTAATATTAATTCTGAATTAATTAATCAATTAATTTAATTAATCAATAAATTAATCCTTGCAGATATAATTTATTCTCTTAATTAAATTATATGACTTAATTAATTAATAGAGAATTAATACTATCCCTGAGCAGCATCCATTCTTCTGACAATCTTCTGAAAATCACTGAAAATTATGAATCAATTCCACCACTTCAACGTTGACACTCGATGTACTGTCTGGTTCATGAGTGACTAACTTCCGTGACGTTTCTTCATGTGTTGACTTTGATACTCTGATTTTCTTCAGATTAAATCCTTGTAATTAATGATACTCTGACGAGATCTCTGTCACTTGATTAAATCCACGATCTTGATTTATATCACTGAGGCATGATCAACTTCTTGAACTTCTTCCAGTGAATTAACTCCTCAAGTCTGTAGATGAACCTTGTTTCTGAATCCTTTGACAGATATTACTTTGCGAGATCTCTCTGACGGTCGATCCACTATTTACTTATTACATTCTTATTTGAGTTGAGTTGAATCCTCGAATATACAAATAGGCTATGACATGTGACTTACAATCTCCCCCTATTTGTTTGTTAGACAATAACACACAAATACCTAGAGGATAACTCAACTAACAAATAAGAAAAAGATATAAACATACATGCAAAGTAAATAGTAGAAAAGTTCTGGACTAGATTTAACATTTTCCAGATTCCAAGTAGATGTTCCTCTAGACTGAACATATCTTCAAGTAGTTCCATCTTCATTTGTACAACCACATTTCCTGTTGAGAAGCCCATATCTCTTGCTTCTCCCCCTATGAGAATCAACTGATTAAAGAAGATCACCTTCGTTTTACCACCTCTCCCGTACAATAGGATTCGCAGATAAAAACCAATGGTACTCCCCTAACTGCTTCTTCCCTTATCAGAAAATCACCTTGTGTTTACCACCTCTCCCGTACAATAGGATCCGTAGTTACAAACAACAATGGTGTGGTGTAGTGTACATTTTTAGGATCTTTTTCTTCCTCCCTGCTATTTCTCCCCCTTAGTTGAGGAATCCTCCAAACTATTTCTTAAGCTTTTATCTCCCCCTTAAAGAAGGAATGTATGCCGTCGTCTGAAGGAGTTCTCATATTTCACTTGGTTGGAAAAGAAATAACAAGTAGTTTCTTTTTCTACCTCACTGTGAGTGTGTGATTCTGTTTAGTGTACCTCACATGTGTTTCACTCTTCTCTCCACTCGTGTTTACACTCATTCTCACAAGTGTATCACTCTTCTCTCATAGCTCCAAAAATCAGCTGTACCTGCAAGGAAAATCACCTTAGCCATCCTTAAGGAGGTCACAGGTGGTGCAATGGGAGTTCACAAATCCCCATCCTTGTTAAACTCGTCAGATGAATCTGAGTCATAATCTACAAGTTGCTAGTTTCCCTTTTAGGGTTCCAGATTTGAATTCTGGGAAGGTAAACAATGATCCAAAGAATTTAGCATAAAGATCAAGGTTCCCTTCTAATGTCTGTGAAGACATTTCCTTGTGACTCATCAGGTAATATCTGAATCATTGTCAACAAGTTGCCGATCTGCACCTATGTCAGATCCACTATCCGCAGATGCATCCAGGGGATTTAAGCCTGGGGAGGTAGACACTGACCACTGACATATGGCTTTTGGATCAGTATCCTCTCCTAACACCTGTAAAGGCAATTGGTCCACTAACGAACCTTGAACAATCGAATCTGACCTTAAAATGGTCGAAACTCTTGTTTCCGTCAACTCATCCTTTGTGTGTGTAACCTCTCCTTGTGCATCAAGAATTGATTATGTTTGAAGTGGTGACACTACATCGGATACCTTGGCCGACAGGCAAAATTCAATAGACTCACCCTGTTGAGAGAATGAATCTAGTAACTGTTTTTGTGCCTTTTCAGCCATTACATCTTTTTGAGAAGATGTATGGGGGCTAGCAGTTGTCTCGGTTTAAATACTACTCATCTATGTAGGAGACAGAGCTACTGGGTTGACTACAGAACCTTCCTTATGTGGTGCACTAGGCACTATCTCCCTCACGCTCATTCATACTATATTTAGTGGTAAGAGAGTGTTGGTTGGTTCTGTTTTTGTGTTTGTCTTTACAGTCTGGGATAGACGTTGTGGGTTTTCAACCTCATGACTGTTAATGAAAGAAAGTCATTGGAGACTGAACCTGTAACACAGAATATATGGTAATAGAGAGAAAATGATTTACAATAGTGATTTTAAAAGATTTTACATGAAATAAGAAATCACTAATGTAGAAAGAAGTTTAATTTTGTTTTTCAATATGAATGAGTTTTTGATAAAACATTGATCACTTAGGGTAAAGTCTAAGTAATTCTCATTCATGTCAAAAGCTTACAAATATCTGCAACATAATGTTAACAACATATCATTGACCGATACTTGTCAAGTACTTTAGATACTAATTGTTATGTTGCATAATTAATATACCACTGCACATATAAAACAATATGATTGTGCTTAGTGATAAAATAGTTATAAATATGACGACTCTACTAGTTCATATAAAATTATAACTTCTGTTAGAGTGCCATACCATGTCCTTGACGATTGCTTGAGCAGTATACTAGTTCATACCAACCTGAAGTGAGATTGTGAAGAAGAGATTGCATAGTCCAACAGATCTGCAGCTGCAAAGTCCATGAACTGTGGTGCACTGACTTCCTCTTTTAACTCACCAACCAGGAGTACACTTGTACACATCTTACTAGAGTACAATTCCAAGTGTAATGTGCAGCAGGTGCCTGATATGTCGTAATATTCTCAAGTCTCGTCACTGGTGCTATATGTTAGATACTGCTTTCTGATAATAACCTAGCACAATATACAAAATTACAATGATAACATTCCCAGCTTGCAAACAGCCATATCCCTCAGATAAACCTTTGCTGTTATCTCCAAAGGTAACCACTGGGCCAGCTTTCTCAACCACATTTGATAGCAGGGCTCTATCTCCGGTCATATGTCTTGACGATCCACTGTCAAGAATCCACACTACCGGTTGTACCTGTTTAATGCCCTGCAATACAAATGGATTAGAACTTCTTCGGAACCCAAGCTTGGCTGGGTCCGGCATACTTGTAAAATTGGCCTTTATCAGGCAAAACAACATTCTTAATTTCACTATTCTCAACATTCTCAATGACTGAACATTTGACCTTTAAAACAGCCTTATCAGATTTATGTTTAGGCTTAGGCACAAATGTCTCCTTTCTAGCTTTAGGAGGACTAGCAGTCTTAGACCTATCATGCTTTCTATTATTCACATGCTGACGAGGAGTAGTCTTATCATTAGAAGCATGCTTACCATTAAAATAAGCAAACAACAGATTAAAAGCACAAGACATACAATCAGGAACACCACATGCTTTATGAGAAGGATTAACAATAGGCAACTTATGCATGGTAGACATGGCATTTGTGCTATCCAACTCATGTGTGTCTGAGTTAGTCTCAGTTGCTTTCACAACTTTGACTGGAACTTTCGACTCACTTGACTTGGAAACAATCTTCTCATAAGCATGATCCTCAGCACGTATTTCTTCTTGAATAACAGAAGAGGTCGCATCAAATGGTTCAGCAATTGATGCTTTATAGAGGGGTTCATCAACACCCTTAAGCACATGTGGTACTTCCCTCCCTTTAGCACATACATGAGGAGGGGAGTTTATGCCTAATTCTCCAATAGCAGCATTGTAATCATAACCTATTCCAGATGTTTGATTAACAGCTTGCTTACTGTAGAACTCTTTAGCCTTCGAACAAGAATTGAAGTAGGCTCTAACCTTAGTCTCAAGACCGGTGATCTTGTCTTTGAGAATAGTTTCGAGTTTTCTATAACAGTCAACTCTATTCTCTAGAAAAGATACCTGTTCTTTTAATTTGTCTTGATTAATGTGCACAAGTCTTAATTCATTGACCTCTTTCTCAAGGTCTGTGATCTGTAAACTTAACAGTTCATTATCACGACGTGCACAATCTAAGTTACCTCTTAGATGATAAACCATTTCAGCATCAGAAAGTTTTACCTCTATTCTTGACGATTAAGCTTTTCCATCAATAGCCATAAGAGCAAGATTTCCTTCATCTTCATCTTCACTGTCAGTATCATCCCAGCTTCTTCCCTTTGCCAGATAAGCCCTTTCAGAGTTCTTTCTTACTTGCTTTGGCTTCCTACATTCTGTGGCAAAGTGTCCCAACTCATTGCAGTTATAGCATCTAATGGTGCCCCGATCAACCATCCCTGTTTGGTATCCACCACTGCTGGTGTTAGAGGATGAATATCCACCTTTCTGGAATTTGTTGTAGTTGGACTTGTACTTCAGCTTGGGATTCCTCTTGAATCTGACATGGGAGAATCTCTTGACAATTTGGGCCATTGACTCGTCTTCCAATTGCTCCAGCTCTTCCAAGGAATAAAAATCATCACTTGATTGATTTGTAGTAGGAGGATCATATTCTGCTACTAACATATTTTCCTCAGCCTTGGAATACTGTACCATTCTCTCCAATTGTTGAGATTGCTGTTGTTGTTGACCTTCAGCTACAAGTGTAGTAGATGTGCTGACCATTCTATCCTTCCCGTAGACTTCCTTCTGTTGAATCTGCTCCAACTCATAGGTTTTTAACACTCCATAGAGCCTGTCCAAAGAAATCTCACTCAGATCTCTAGCTTCTCTAATGGCAGTGATTCTATGTTCAAGATGAGCTGGCAGTGTTAAAAGGAACTTTTTGTTGACCTCCCTGATTGAATAATACTTTCCATTGATGTTCAGGTTGTTGATCAACGCATTGTACCTCTCAAACACTTCAGTAATTCCTTCTCCTGGATTTGATTTGAAATGTTCATATTCAGAGGTTAGGATTTCCAACTTGTTCTCCCTAACTTCCTCTGTGCCTTCATTAATCACCTCAATAGTTTCCCACATGTGTTTGGAATTTTTACAGTTCATCACATGTCTGTTCATCAAGGGATCAAGGGAATCAATTAATATTAATTGAAGGCTGGCATCCAAGGAGGCTTCTTCCTTCTCAGCAGGAGTAAAATCTTCAGGCTCTTTTGGATAGGTTCTAGCTTCAGTAGTCACCACACCATCTATTATTACCTCCGGTTCAATAACCATCGGAGTTTTTATACCCTTCTTTAACAAGTTTGAATATTTGGGATTTGCAACTTGTAAAAATAATAGCATCTTCTTCTTCCACATGATGTAATTCTCTTTATCAAATTGTGGAATTTTAACGGTTCCAACTTTATGTGAAGTCATTATGAATTTTTGAATAAATAAAAATTCAAGGAGTTGAAAAATCACAAAAGTCTAGGATCTTGATTTGTTCGTTAATCAGAAGGCTCTGATACCAATTGTTGGGTCCCAATATGTTTGTAGAAGGGGGGGTTGAATACAAACAGTACCAAATAATCGAATTAAATGCGGAATAAAAAATGTGAAACAAAATTCAAGTTAAATAAAAATATTATTAAACTTGAAAGGTGTTACAACAACTGTATCGATTACAAGGTATTAATCTCAAATCAATTATCACAAATCTAGAATAAATTCGACATGAACTTTTTCTATTTTTGCAATAATTAGAATCAAATGCTAAACGCAATTTGAGATTAAGTTCTAGGGATTTTGATCCGCTAGATTGTTACACAAGAACAAAAGAATGATTTCTAGTTGATTGGATTTAACTTTACAAGCTAGAAATTGTGATCTTGAATTAGCAGATAAGATGAAATATTTGGCTGCTTTTTCTCTCTGTTTGTTCTTTGACTTGTGTATGGATAGATGAACTTCTGTTGCTTCTTTTTCTTTTTAAGTAAACAGCCGAATGCAAATGAACTGCAATGACAATCCTGTAAGCTTGCATGACAATCGGTGAGACTATCCTTTTGAATTAGCAAGACAATCATTTGAACCAGCATGACTTTCGGCAGGACAATCTATTTGAACTGGCATGACTTTCGGTATGACAATTGATTGTCATACCGATTGTCACATAAGTACAATTCAGATTGTCTTGCAAAGATTAATAACAGATTTTTAATCTAATAAAAATTCTAACAAGACAATTAAATGAATTAGCATGACTTTCGATATGACTATTGATTGTCATACCGATTGTCATACTAATACAATCAGTTTGCCTTGTTTCAATTTAAATAGATTTTTAAACCAATTAAAAACCTGAAAATCCTTAATATTAATTCTGAATTAATTAATCAATTAATTTAATTAATCAATAAATTAATCCTTGCAGATATAATTTATTCTCTTAATTAAATTATATGACTTAATTAATTAATAGAGAATTAATACTATCCCTGAGCAGCATCCATTCTTCTGACAATCTTCTGAAAATCACTGAAAATTATGAATCAATTCCACCACTTCAACGTTGACACTCGATGTACTGTCTGGTTCATGAGTGACTAACTTCCGTGACGTTTCTTCATGTGTTGACTTTGATACTCTGATTTTCTTCAGATTAAATCCTTGTAATTAATGATACTCTGACGAGATCTCTGTCACTTGATTAAATCCACGATCTTGATTTATATCACTGAGGCATGATCAACTTCTTGAACTTCTTCCAGTGAATTAACTCCTCAAGTCTGTAGATGAACCTTGTTTCTGAATCCTTTGACAGATATTACTTTGCGAGATCTCTCTGACGGTCGATCCACTATTTACTTATTACATTCTTATTTGAGTTGAGTTGAATCCTCGAATATACAAATAGGCTATGACATGTGACTTACAGTTTCGCTCAAATCGGACTAACGGTTGAATTATTATGAATTAAACAAGATTTAATTAATTAATAATTAATTATAAATAATTAATTATAAATAAAAAATCCTTAATTATATTTTTAAATAATTAATTAATAATTATTATATTTTAAAATAATTAATTCCTAATTATTAGGAATTATTATTATTTATTACAAATTATTATTACTTATTCGATCAGATCGATTATTTACAAATAATCAATCGATTTAATTAACCGATACGCTATTTATCAAATAACTACGAATTACTCGAATTATAAACCAACGATTAATCACTCGTATAACTACGAGCTACTCGCGATTCTCGCCTAATTACCGAACTATTCTATTATTATTGAAACTCATACGATTCGCTAAACAGATAATTACCGATAACTATTATACGATACGAATAATTAGCGCAATATTATTCGAATAACTAACACTCAAATAATAATTCTAATTATCGAATCATTATTCACACTAACTAATTATTAGATTATTAATTACCTCACTTAATTATTTCTAATCCTTATTTACTAATTAATTACCTAATTATTAATTAATTACCCAATTATTAATTAATTAGATAATTAATAAATAATGAGATAAATAATTAAATAATTAATTAAATAAATAAATTCGAATTTATAATTTAATAAAATAATTCAGAAATTATAAATACTATTTTTCAGAATATAAAACTAATTTTTAATTAATTTTTAGAATTATTAAAACTAATTTTTAATTACTAAAATATAAATAATTAATTATTTTATTCAGAAACACAAAAATATAACAGGATTTAGGGTTTTTAGGATTGAACCCGGGTCGAAACTGGGTTGCAACCGGGTCGTCCCCGACCCGATCGGGTCGGGAAGAACACCGCCTGCACTCCCAGAATCCGACGCCAGCGGAAAAATTCCGGCGAGACGAAAACACTTGATTCCAGTTCGCATCTTCTGTGTTTTCGAACCCAGCAACAAAACGATGCTCTCCCTTCCTTTCTCCTTCGTCCTCGTCGACCACAACAGCCGGAAACGCGATGAACACGGCGGCGGCGGCGAAACTCCGGCGAGCTCGAAACGGACACCAAATCGAGTGAAACCGGTGCCAAACGACTCCATAATCGACGATCTAAACGCTCGTAGCAACGAAATCATCAAACAATCAATCAAAAACAAAACCCGAATTCACGAAATAAACCCGAAAATAAAAAATTAAATTCAAGTAATCCAACAACAAAATCATGTACATAATCAGAAACTATGAATCACCAGCTTCAATTTGACTACTTACATAAACGATTTGGACTCCGAAATCACCTTCAAATTCACGATTGATTCTGCTGCCCTGTTCTTCACAGAAACCCTAACCCTAATTCCTTTTTCTTTTTCTTTTTATTTTCTGATTTTTCTGTATAATTAACTGATTTAATTACTAATAAATCAGGTATTTATATTTATGAAAATAATACCCCTAAGTAAAATTAAGGGTCTAATTACACTCCTAATAAAAATATTTGGCCCCAATTTTTATAATTTTTGGGTATTAATATTGAATTTTTAAATATCCAATAAATATAAAATAAATACTAAAAAATCCCAAAAATTGTGAAAATTATAAAAATACAAAGAAAAATGATATATTGTAATTTCATGATCATATAAAAATAAAAATGTAATTTTTGTGGGGTTTTTGATACCCGAAGGGGTCCGGAAAAGTCATTTTTCGCGAAAAAAGGTCAATTTGTAAAACGTCTAGGGGTTCAGAATAGCGATATGGTATAGGGCATTTTTAATAAAATAGAGCCAATGATTTTGTTTGAAATACGGGCTTTTAAAACATAATTTTGAGCTGTACAGGCTTTAATATAATATATATAACTGACGATAAAACGCTCAATAAATATCCAAAACACGTTTGGATCAAAACAACCAACACATAACACATAACAGTTATGGTTTAACAACTTAACACATTTAATCACATAATAATACACATAATTTATCATTATCATAATATAGTACAAGCGTAATTCCTCGGTCGTTACAGAAATACCCTACGTTAGACGTCTAGGTATGCTTGACATATCCTCGCTAACTACCTACCCAGTCGATATCAAATCCTGACTAGTAATTATACATATTATAATATCACACACAACAATTAGGGTTCAAATTCACGAAAAATAGGATTAGTGTTCGTTTTCGGAAAAATGCATATACTCGTCATTTTACAAAATTAGGGTTATCACTTTTTGGCAAAACAGTTCACCATCACATACAATCAAATTTCGTATACAACATATATATGTTTATATATACTCGTTTAACGGCCCGATAATTACTGGATACACTCCCGTATTTTTGAAACGCAACTCGCACCCGCATTTCGCAATTAACGAACCAGATGCACTTAAAATAATTTCAGAAAATCTCGAAAATAGTCTTAAAATGTTACAAATATTCCGAAGTTTATAAAAACATAAATTTCGTAATTTTAAAATAATTTCTGAAACTAAATTTATACTCGCTTTTTAACATTTAATGAAATAACGCACGGGTGAAATTAATCCCGAAAATTCCCAAAATAATTTTAAAATTCTCGGAATATTCCAGACCTAAATAAATATGAGTTTCATAATTTTTAAAGAATTCTGGAATTAAATACATAAGTTATGAATAAATATAATCAGAAAATCATACAGGGCTAAATAATTACTGATATATTGATTTCTAAATTTTATAAAGTCCCAAAAATAAATATTGAGATTATAAAGTCATGAAAACAATATTAGAGACAATTCACATATTTACACAAATAAACTTGTATTAAATCTACTTTTAAAAGTGAAAACAATTCAATACAAGTCCATAATTAATTACACAAATGACCCTATGCCTCATAAATCACACATAAATAACAATCAAACAACACATAGTGGTCAAAACCAATACGCATATTTTATTTATTTAATAATTTCCATAATTACACATTTAAATAATACAAAATACACGAGTCGTTATATCCTTCCCCCCTTAAAAAGATTCTGTCCTCAGAATCTGACTTAACTAAATAAGTGAGGATATTTGTCAAGCATATCTGACTCTAACTTCCAGGTAGACTCTTCTACTCAAGGATTTATTCAAAACATACTCACTATAGACATAAATTCATTACTAAAGACTCACTCTTAACGATCTAGGATCTGGATCGATCATTCCACGCAGAATAAATTTAGATAAGTGCCCATTGGCTCCTAATCAATGACTTGATTCAAATCAGATACATAACACCTTAATATTGTTACGCAGAACACATTATATACATATACTGCAACTGTAGCAGTAACACCAACTCATAGGCAATTTTACCCATATTTCTTTATACCTCGAACGGTTTAATACATTTAAGACCCTACTTGACCCTTCTATTCAAACTTAACCATTCTCTTTTAAGGTGAATTTTTTTTTTGTCAACACCAATGATCCGATTTCTATGTCCACACTCTTTTAATACAAGTCCGTCTTCTTTTTTTGTCTATCCCGAGCTGCTTCAACTCTTTTTCTAAATCAACCTCACTACGTCCTTGGTGTACTGAATTAATTCAGGACCTAACAACATTTATATTCCCACTTTCTCTAAATAGTATGGGAAACCACCCCTATGTCCATACAAGGCTTCGCAAGGTAGCATTCCCCTACTAGCATGATAATTATTAGCATAGGAAAACTTAGTCAATGGTAGGTGATTACCTCAGTTTCCTTTTAAATTCCAAAATATATACTTTTAATATAACTTATATTGTCTGAATCATCTTTTCAATTGTTATTTCTAGAGAACTAACAATGAGATTTACAGAAGGGGGGTTGAATGTAAATCTCAAAACTTTTTCAAGTTTTGAGCAGTTTATAAAGACTGTGTGTTCAAGATGAACAAGTGTGTGAATTGCTTTAAGCTGATACAGACAGATATATATTCAAACACAAATGTAAAGAACACAATAAACCTTTAAAAACTTTTCTGGTGGATTTGTTGTTCCACCAGAGATGGTATTTCAGAAATTCTGTGATCTAAGAATTTGATCACAGCTGCATCCTAGTACAAACTAGATAATTTTTCTCTCAAGATTTTTCTAAACAGTTCTGGAAAAATTCTTATCTAATTACTAGCTACTACTTGGTTTATATATTACCAAGTTTACAAGTGAAGACATGGATATATAAAATAATAAAGTAAGATCTCCACTTGTTTCTTCTCCAGTTCACTCCAGTACTTTGTTGACTTAATGACTCTTTATACTAGAGTAGAACGGCTGCTTTTTCTGATGTTCCTGAAATTAGGCTGCCACATTTCAGTTATCTCTGTTCACCCACGTGCCTCTGTTTGTAGGTACAACTACCACTTATCAACGGTTAATCAACACAACATCCGTTGAAGCTTTCATCCGTTGATTCACTCATCCGTTGAAGGATGTTATCCGTTGAAGCTTTAGAGACATCCGTTGAAGCTTAGCTTCTCATCCGTTGAAGGTCTTTAAATCATCCGTTGATACCACTTCATTTATACAAAATTACAAGGCATGAAATATTTACAATTGGCCTTCCTATCTGCATATCTTCTAGTAGTCAACATGACTCATAGTTTCTCTCAACTTCTAAGAATTACATCTTAAATACAGAGACTGAAATATGCTACAACACTAGACTTATTTCTAAGTAAAGCTACACCATCAACGGATAGCCAAAGTGGTCTTATCCGTTGAGGCTACAGACACTGAATTTCTACTTAAGTGTTTTGTTAAACATATCATCAAACTAATGCACATATATTCCTAACAATCTCCCCCTATTTATGTCTATAAGAATTGTAGGCATAAATTCAGGGTTAACTTGATGATAACAAAACACTTAACAGATATATGAATTGAAACTAAGTAGAAATTTGAAAATGCTGCAAAAATGTATGTACTAGGAGGAAATTGAAGATTTACAGTATTTCCAAGGATACTCCTTTAGCCTGAGCAAATCATCTTTTTCTTCTTTGTTCCCTGGTTTTCTTTCCTAGCCCTTTGTCATTTTCCTCAATTTGGAGTTGGAGTTGTCTGAAGAATTCAGCTTCATCTTCAACACTGATATCCAACTTAGATTGCATTTCCTTGAGAGTTTCATTGCTGGCAATCTTGAGTTGGTCTTCAAGTCTGAAAAATCTTCTGACTCCTTTATCATCTCTAAATTCCATCAACCAATGAGGTGATTTATGAATTGTAATTCCCCTTTCTTGAATGAGTAAAGTCCTGGGTAAAGCATTGGGCTCCCTCCAAGTTTTCCTTATATTGGCAATCTTGTTGAGAATTTCAGTCTTGGCAGTTCTGGTAAAGCCAGAATCCTTTTGTATAGCTGAAAAGACTCTAATCAAGGTAGAGTAGCCTTCATTCAGAATCCTGTGGAGAGGCCATGTTCTTTCCCCAGCTCCTTTGTATCTGAACACTAATCTCTCTGGTAGCTGTCTGTAAGCAGCTATTCCTCTTACATCCTCCAGCTCATCAAGATAGAGTTCAATGTCTGAAATTTCTTTTATGTCACAGATGTGAACATAATCATCTTTAGAAATGGAAGGCTTAGGCTTAGGCTTTTGTTTTTGAGTGAATTTCTTAGAGGTTATGGGAGGTGTAGATTTGGGTTTTCTTTTCTGTTTCTTTGGTAGTGGAAGAGTGGTTAGAAAGGTAGGCAATTTGATGGTGTCCCAATCAATAGGTTCCTCTTTTGGAATGATTGGTTCACCATGGATGTTTATAGTGGGATTAGCAACAAGAGGTTCAGGTATGGAAGGTAGTGGTTTAGATATAGATTTGGTTACTTCAGTATTATCTTCACTCCTTCTATGTGCCTTGGCCTTTCTTCTGTTTCCCTTCTGCCATTCCTCTCTTTCTTCCATACTCTCACCAAATATACTCCCAAAAACCTCATCTAGGTTTGCAATCTTGTCTTCACCCCTGACTTCAATTCCTTTCTCTTCTTCAACTTGACTTGACTTTAGCTGTGTTCAAGCTT